>NC_081346.1:56747442-56854082 GCF_029784015.1 Lycium ferocissimum | reverse complement strand
ACCCGGGTTGGGAAATGAACACAACGGTGAGAAACACAGATGGTTAAAGGTTTAGTTATGTGACATGTGATTGTGTAGGTATACGCCAAAGCTCGACGGTTCAAAGATATCAAATCTACCGATTGATTGTGTATATCCGACATATGTTCACTACGGAAAGTTCAAAGAGAAACCTACTTATCCAGATGCAATTAATCCTTGCTTACGAATCACACAGTTTTTATGCATGTTTTAATCTTTGAGTCATTCCCCATTCATGTGGGGGATTGTTATGATTTTAAGGTGTGAATGGAAAATGAGAAAAGGTACCTTTTGGAGTGCACCCAAAAGACACCTTTTGGATTGCACCTCTCTATCTCACCCTATCATTGTCTATAAATTCAAAGGCTTTGCCTCAGATTTGAAATACACAAAAAAACTGAATTCTCTTTCCTTCTAAACTGTTCTCTGCATTTGTTTTCAAAATAAAATTCTAGTAGAATCGTACGATTTGTTGCTGAATTTGCGTTGGACGAAGTTGGTGGGGTTTGAGGTACCGCTACGCCATCAACAGGTATATCTGTTTTATCCTGGGAGGAAGTAATCCATAACCCCAGGTACAGTTAGGGGATTAAATTCCTTAAGGACACACAATGAATTCTGTGGACTCGGATATTTTCAGTTTTATGCATTTCACGTTTTTCAAGATTAATTCAAGTTTCTGGTTTACTGGTTTTGAACACAGATTTACTAACAAAAATTGTATTGACCCTTACAAATATTAATGTATGAAATAGGAAAAGAATGTTTGATTCAACTTATAATTAGCCTACTGTCGCTCCTAGTGCAGGATATGCACTCTTTTTTTTTTTTTTTTTTTTCCTTTTTCTTTTAATTTTATAGACACTTGATATTCGGAATCCACTAACTCAGTGGCGAGCCAAGATTTCCATTAAGGGGTTCAAATTATGAAAAAGTAAACACACGAAGAAGCCTGGGGTGGTGGGGGGGGGGGGGGTTCAAAATCTACTATCTATACATAATTTTTTTTTAACCATATATAAACAGTGTAATTTTTCGTTGAAGGGGGGTCGGATAAGCCCCTTTAGCCAATGTGGCTCCTCCCCTGCACTAACTCGATTAATTTAGACTCGCACTGTGTAAGCAAGAATGGCTCATCGGAGTTGGTGACCTAAAGTAAAACTATATTAAAAGGCCTTTTAAACTTATTTCATAAAATCGTAAAATAATGGCGAAGTACAAAAGATCTTGCTTTTTTTATTTATGTTTAATCAAACAGGAGCTAAATCATGAAAATCTCATTGAAATCAGGAAGATCTTGCTTTTGAAATTAGTTTAGTATAATTACCTTCTCGATCTTTTAAGACTCTTCATGGTAAGTAAGCCAATTGGACTGAACAAGAAGATCAATTTACTTAAATAGTTATCCGATCGATTAAACTAAAATAGGTGACGGATGTATTATATATGTATAGTTCATGAATAATATGTATAATTATGTCCAAAGTGTATAATTTACGTACACCGACTAAGAAAAGTAAACAGTAAATTAAATCCGGTCAGCTATTTGTATAAAGATCACGAGAAACAATTTCTACATTGCATCGATCAATATTAAAATTCTATGATCACGAGAAGTCTGAACAAAATTAAAAGGAGAAATCACTTCACACCTACATATTGCTATCCATCCCTACGAAAAGGTTTATTCAATTATATTGTTCAAGCAGCTGCAAGATCAAATGAGGATTTTGTCAAAGTCATGTGTGAAGAAAAACTTGTTGAGCATAATCCCGGCTGAGCTATGAGTTTGTACAGCTGTCAACAAGTTAGTGGAGTAGTCAGTTGAAGTTAGTTATTAGAGCCTGTTTGGATGGGCTTATGCCTATAAGCTGTTTGCAGCTTATAAACTAAAAAAAATAAGTTGGGGTAGTCTAACTTATTTTTTTTTATTATAAGTCAAGTTTTCGACTTATAGTCGCTTTAGATAAGCTAATCAAATGGGCCCAATTATTTTTTTTAAACTTATTTTAAGCACAAAATGACTTTAAGTCGCGCCCAAACACTCAAAAAAGCTGAAAACAGCTTATAAGCCAATCCAAACGGGCTCTTAGTGTGTAGGTGGTTCAACTTGTAGGACCTCGAGTTTGTCAGTTTGTTGCAAGATATTTTGAACACTGCATTATATAAGCAGTGCACACAGTTGTAAATGTAATTAACACTTTGTAGCGGCTCGCTTTTTACATGGATTTAGGGCACAAAAAGCTACTATGAGTTTGTTGGTGCTCTTTCGGACTTTTGTTTTGAAAAAGAGTCGCCACCTAATTTTTAAGAAATTAGGAAAACCAATTGTGAAGGGTTTATTCAAACACCGCGAAAAACCTTCGTAATCCAGAGTTCTAGGTAAGGGTTCTGATGATCCCCTAGGGAAGGTGTTAGGCACCCCAGTATTAAGGATCCGTACTATATGGTAGGCCTTCGAATTCCGTGCATGAGTATTTTGCTTAAAAGTCGCTTATTTTGTGTTTATTTTCCCGCAAAAGAACTGTCATCAATAAATTGCATATTATATGTTTAGACAAAAAAATTGAATATACTCCCTTTATATATAGGGTATCGTAGTTCCGGATATATAACATCCATGTATAAATAGCCTCCTTTTATGTATAGGGAGTATATATGTTTATAAAAGAAAGTGTAAAGAAAAGTCTTGATTTATAAATTAAGTCCATATTATACTCATACACTTGGCTCAGGTTAGTCCGTATTGGTACGTTCAGTCTTATCCGGAATTTTATATTACGAATTGGTTTTTATACGTTATTAGGCGTTTTTATATTTAACATGAGTAAATCTTATTCGTAAATATCCGTTTATTTGGGCCTGCTTTGGGCCAAAACAACATCACATTTAGGAGTCCTTATTTATTTTCACACTTAAGAAGAGCGGGTTTTGCAATTTTGTAAAAATCTGGTTTTAGATTCAGAATTGATCCAATCTTGTCAAAGATTTACCATTTTTATTGATGAAAAGTGTATAAGTTAAAGTCATTGTTGTTAAATCTGCTTATTGAAAGCTAAGTTGGGAAAAATCATTTCGCAATAAGAATTGATTGAGTTAATAACTGAGTTTTGAAACATCTCTTGCCATAAAATGTGACTACCATTTAAGACTTAGGAAAATTAGTTATTGGTTTATATTTTTTTGAAGCAAAAAACAGTTTTGCAGAGTTCCAATTTTATACTTAGTCATATAAACGTTATATTTAAGTCCGTGGTTTTTGAAAACGTGCACGGGGACCTAAAGTCGACTAAACGGCATAAGAATCGTTGTCCTAAAACGTCTAATTCCAATCACAACACTTCCACTATATATATGAGTTTAAATACAAGTTTTTTTTTTTTTTTTTTTATCAAATTAAACAACAAGCGAGTGAATATGAAGAGGCTAAGTTAGGCCAGGGGCGTACCAAGCCCCTAGTTGTCCATTATCACCTATGGCTGGGCCTTCTGCGCGCCTTGCTATTTTCTTTATCTTCTCGGACTCAATTTGAAATAATATTCCCATTTGGGCCTTAGTCCCAATGGGTGGGCTTTGAGTTAGACCCGAACAGCCACGTACGAGGAGAAGGAGGAAGGAAGAAGAAAAACATCGGTTAGTTTATAATCGCTGAGCTTATCACTAAGGTAAATGACTAAAATGTATAAACACGCACACATAGATATATAAGTCAATACATATACACATGTATACATATATAAGGCAGTATGTGAACTCATATATACATATACAAGACAATCATACTTAATCTATACTTACCCCTCTACCTATCTAAATGACATTCAAATTAATCCAAGACTTAGAATGGTATGGGGACTAGGTCCTAATCCCGTATTCCTGATGTCGCACAAGTTCCAAGGGGCTTCAAAGGACCCCAGGCATGGCTAACACCCTGGAGATTCAGACAACCCTAAATTACCATACTTGGTCTTGGATTTGTTTGAACCTTATTTGAAGAGGCAGAGAGAGTATAGACTGTATAAAGAAGAGAAAAGACATCATTTCCCCTTGGAACTTGGCAAAGAAAACTCACTTTAGCAACTAAACTTAATTGGTAATTATTTACCCCCCTAAACAACTTAACTGGTAATTATTTACCCCCCTTAATGGGTGATGAGGCAAGAAAGTGTACCCAATTTCTTAAAAGCGCGTGGGATGAAAAAAATAACACTAAAAGTGGTCCTAACTGTACAGATGTCATCTTCTAATTGGATGATATATTAAGATTTTCTTAATATTTTATTTTCTATTTTAAATTAACTTTTTTCCTTGTCTTTCTTATTCTTTTCCCTTTCCCGTTCTTCTAACTCCTTCTCCCCCATCCTCCCCCTATATTTGCTCTCTATCCTCATCTTCTTTCTTCTTTTTTTAATTTTTTTTCCTTTCTTTTTCTAGATAAATTGAAGAGAGCAGATACAATAAGTTAATGTTAATGCCATTGAAGAACAAAATAAGTTAACGATAATGCCATTGAGGAATAAAATAAGTTAACGTTAATGGCATTGACGAATCGAGTACTGATTTTAATGCCATTGCGATTCCTTCACCTTTACTTTATTACCACTAAGAAAGAATACACTGCTGGGTATGTTGTTGTTGTTCAAACCCAATTTCTGAAAATTTCCCAATTTAAACAATACCCACTTATCTAAATCACTTATTTCTTCACTTTTTGTTACAATTCGTCCTTCAAGCTTCATATCTTTAGTTACAAAGCACATAAAGCAAAAGACTAACTTGAATTGTCGTAGTAAGCTTGAAACGATGGGAAGAAGGAGAGGGAGAGGAGGGTGAGTGGGGGCGGAGGGACGGGGCGTAGCAACAACAAAAAAATAAAGAAATTGCACAGTTTGTCGTTCAAATGGGATGGTCTTTAATTTTGAGGAAGAGCCACTAAAATGGTTATGGAAGAAATGGGTTTGCTAATAATAGTAATAATGGGTGAAAAATGATGACGTTTTGGAGAGAAGTATATGATGTTTGGTATGGTTTGATGTTGTTAATTTATGGATTGTGGAGTGAAGGAGAAGTGATGATGATGAAGCTCATTGTGCGTCTTTAATGGAGGAAACTTGAATTTGCCATTAAAGTGAAGATCTCGCTATGGATGGATGTGGAAAAGAAAAGAAAATAGGGAAAAAAGGAAAAAGAAAGGAGAAACTAAAGAAATAATAAAATAAATTTCGAGGAATTAAAAAAAAATTAATGACATGGACCTATCGTACGGCGAGTGGTGAACAACACCCACCTCTCAACTGGTATGGGCCACGTAAGGTTCAAAATAATTGATGTATAAGTTGTTTAGGGGGGTAAATAATTACCAGTTAAGTTTAGTTGCTAAAGTGAGTTTTCGTGCACAAGGAGGCAGGCAGTACTAGTGTAAATTAAGTGAAGATAGGTGAGCACAGAAAATGATACACTGGGTAGATATGGTGAGATGATCATTAAGGATCAAAGCAAAGATAAACAAATCAAGAGTTAAACAAAGAGATAGTCAAAATATTCTCACAAATCGAAAAATGGTAACATACATAGTGACCAAACAGTCCTAGTATCAATTAGAGGATGGCAAGACCTATTTCAACACATGGGAATGAGCTAAAGAATAGAGGTAATGTGAATAGCAATCAAGTCACAGGGCAGTCATAGCACAGGACAATGAGGTTCAGAAGCAACTACAACAAACATCGGCAATGAGCAAGGGGCAAGAAGAAAGCTAAATCATAGATGATGCAGAACTAGTTTCAGAGGTCTTGGGGGAAGGTCCATGCTTCAAGTCATGGTGGGAATGAGTCATTTATCTAAATCCAGTTTTATCATTTTGGGAAAAGGACATTTAGATCAGCAGTCAAGCAAGACAAGATCATGGCAATAGTTTAGAGATTCAAGCAGGCCGTAGATATGTGATTTTCAGACTCAGTAAGGCAAGGGTCAAGGTAATGTGAGGAGTAATGAGTTCAGCCAAGGAACGAACACACAGGACAAGGCATGGCAGCAAGATTCAAGTTGAGCAACTAGCATGATAGGCAAGGGTACAAGAAGGCCTCACACAAAGAACTATAGGCCACGTATATGCAAGGCAACTAATAGGGGTTTGGGAAAGAGCAAGTAATAGCAATCTGTAACGACCCGTTTGGTCGTTATAGTTCTTTTGGCACTTTCACCCGTTCCTGAGCAGTGATTGGCTCACATTTGACCCGAGGGGACCGCTGATATACTTCCTGGGGTATCTAGACCGGATTCGGGCAACTTTGGTAAAAATATAGGCTGAAAGTGGAAGTGGTTGACCCAAAGTTGACTTTTGGGAAAACGAATCTTTTTCGGAATTCCATCAATTTTGAGAGGTCCGGATAGTCGTTTAGAACTTATGTGTGCGTTTAATTCGATTCCCAATGCATTCAGATGCATTTCGGGACATTGGATGGGAAATGACAATTAAGGCATCGGTGGTTGACTCGGTCAATGAGACCTCCGCTAGAAATTCTGAGGCCACAGGCGCATTCATAGCTCGTTTTTATGTGGGACTAGGTATTTGGTATGTGAGCATATGGCCTCGAGAGTTAGTCGAAAAATTGAATCGAAACGAAAAACTTAGGCTAAGTTCTGGTGTCTGGTGTCCGTTTTAGCGGCACCGCTGGGGTGGTAGCCCTGCTACTGAAGCGGTCCTAGCTATTTTGGCATGACCGCTGAAGCAGTCAGGTGGCCGCTGGGGCGGTCCAGGTACCGCTACAACGGTGACAAGCAGTGACTGTTCATTAAATGAGTCTTAGACCCTCATTATTTCATATCTCGATATTGGAGTCAGATATCGTTCTTCGAGTCAAATTGAAGAAATTCTTGGAGGTAAAACTCTGTCTAATCCTTTACTCCTCTTAACTCACAATCATCATAAGGTTTTCCCTTCTCATTTTAATCCCTTAGAAATGGAATTTGAAGGAGGAATTTGGGAGACTTTTCCCTAGGATTATAATTGATATATTGATGATGTTGATGTTAAAATATGATGAATCTAAGCTTAGTAACCTCATATATTCCACTTTTAACGTTGAATTTCGGATTTAGAGAATTAAGGTTCATACCCAATTTGGGGGTTTTTATTTGAAATCAGATTTGGGACAATTCTTGAGTTAATTCAAAAATTAATGGTTGGGTTAGGACTCCCTAGCACTTAATTTGGTATTTTGCCCGCGAATTTCCCGTTTTGTCCTTGTGGGCCCGTTTTCTCAATTTCTAGGGTCAAAATGGGCTTAATTGATGTCATAGCAATATTAGTATCATTCTCCATGATTTCTAATTTAGAATTTGATTATGCTTAGACTACTTTGGTTCTGAGCTTCAGAGGAAGGGCAAGGCGTTAGAGTGACTTGTTGGTGCGTTCCAATCAGTAGGTTATGGCTTACCTCTAGTGAGACTGTGCATAGCGAATCATATATTTAGAATTTAATGTCGGAGACAGCTTGAGAACCTTCGGGTATGAAGTTGGGTTAGATATTGCCTTAGGTTAGACCCAATATATGTTGGGACTAGCCACCCCGTTATGTGTGTGTATTGTTCCATTTGATGGTTGATGCTACGAGTAGTGGTGAATATCAGAATCTGTGTTACTATCTTGACTGAGATATGGTTGATATACCGTTGTTGGTATTTGCATTGTGATACATTGTTGACGTACCCTTTATTGATATTAGTAATATTGATACATTATTGGCATACCCTTGATGGTATTGTGCTATGATACATTGATGGCGTACCCCTTCGTGGTACTTGTGATATTGAACTTGATTGTCAATAATTGATGTACGCATTGCACTCATTATCGCACGTTCATGATGCATGGTCGATACCTGGTGATGATCCGGTATCTTTGATTGAGTAAATTGATATTTGATAAACTCCTTATTTCGAGCATCGTAAAGCGTCGATGTCCGAAGATCTATTCTCGAAATCGTTGATTGTATGAAACTGATGTTTGATAAACTCTTTTACTTGAGTGATTGTGAGAAGGCCGATGTTCGAGGTTCAATTCCAGAATCGTTGATAAGTGCATTGCATACATTCCCTCATATTCATAATGCATGGCCGCTAGCCGGTAATTATTCGGTATCATTGATTGGGAGACTCTTTTACTTGAGTGATTATGAGAGGTCAACGATTGATGATATATTCCGGCGTTATTGTTGCATGGCCGATTTCGATGTTATTTCGGAATCTTTGTTAGTGCATGGGCTCCGCAGGCCCCCCCAGAGTGGTGCCGGTGAGACTCACCCTGTGAGCAATTGGCCAGGGTCCCGTCTGTCTGTTGGGCAAAGATCTGGGACGGGTGGCACTTAGACTTCGCGAGTCACACTAGGATGTGCTACCGAGACGTCGATATTTCCATCCGGAGTACATGTGTACCCCTCATCTGCATGGCATTACATCTCATCCATTCCGTTATTATATTGCATCGCACTATGACTTGATTGAGGTGTTGTGATGATTGGAACGTGATGACTCTGTTATGCGATGGATCATGATGATTCTATTGTGATGAGTGAATTGGATATATACATATTTCGAACTTAGTGTACTTGGGTTTAGAGGCTTTACGTAGGCGAAGACGAATACTTGGTTGTGATCTTATTATTTATACTTATTGGATTCCTTGCTATCTACTTATTTTCTGAATTGTGTTATCTATACTTGGTCGGCTGATGATGCCTACCAAGATCGTTGTTTACTCGACTCGCACTTGTCGCATTCTTTTGTGAATGCGAGTATCGTTGATCTACTTCTCTCGACTCGTGGCTGACCGACTCTTCAGCTTCCACTTGAGTTTTCCAGGGTGATCATGGCGTCCACTGACCTCGAAGACTCTTCTATTACTTATTTCTTGCTTTTCATTCGGAGACATGATTTGAGACTACTTATGTATTATTATTCAGACCTTTAGTATTCGGATTTAGATGCTCTTGTATGACTAGACCAGATACTGGGGTAGATTTCATTTACTTCCGCACTTGTTAAAATTATATTATATTGTGAGACTTACGTTATTCTACTTTCTTCTGCTATTTTCTATTATTGTGAATGTTGAGTTAAGGGTTCGCCTACCGAAGTGGGAAAGGTAGGTGCCCGCATGACCTAATGCTGAAATGGGTCGTGACACAATCATCCAAGGCACATAAGTCACAAAGCAAGTCAGTTCCAATATCGTTAAGGTATGCCTAAGGCTGCTGGGCATACTCATATGCACAGGGCTGTCACTAATTGCGTCTACAG
The DNA here is from genome assembly GCF_029784015.1 of Lycium ferocissimum. Lineage (NCBI taxonomy): Eukaryota > Viridiplantae > Streptophyta > Magnoliopsida > Solanales > Solanaceae > Lycium > Lycium ferocissimum. The sequence goes on along the minus strand of NC_081346.1, from coordinate 56,844,761 downwards.
TACAAATTATCAAGCAAGGTGCACAAATGTGACACTTAACAACATATGCCAGACATGGGAACATGCAGAGCTCAATTTTCAGATAAGAGGAACGAAGGGTAGGATCATACATGTGTAAAAGGAAAGCAAGTAAGTAGGCTAGTATTCATTTACATTTCAGTGCAAGGTTTTGACAGCATGAGAATGGGATCCCAAAATTTCAAAACAAGTGGCACAAGATCAGGACACTGGACCAATTAATCATACAAGGCACAGAGGCAAACTGAGTGAAAATAGCATGCAAAACAAAATGCAGAGACCAAGCATGATAGGAACAGTATTCAGAAGGGCATTCAGAGATAAATTCAACCCACATTCAAATATGCAGGACAAGATGCAGACAAGTGAAAGGACCACAGACTTAGGAAAAGGAACTACTCATGCTCAAATAGATAGGCCTTTTGCACACACAGAGATAGGATTTGGCACTTCACACAAACTGCAAAAGTTCATCGACACCTCACTCTACTCTTTAGGCATGGCATAACAGAAGAGAGAGAGAAAAGGACCAAAGAATCACGTAAAATGGTGCATACATGGTATAATCAAAATATTTAGTCTTCTCAGATTTTACACACAAGCACAGTCAAGTTCAAAAGGAAATAAAAAGAAACACTCTAAATCATCTTGCACAGAGAGTATATACTCAAGTCTAACTTCTTTCAATATGTAGGCAACACAGAGATAATTATAGGCTAACATAAATGATCTAAGCATGGTTTTGGGCCCCTCCTATACATAACCAATGAAGATTCTAAATCAAGGTCAAGAGACTACTACAAGATCACTTTTCCTGCATCACAGATGGGGTAAAACAAGGAACAAGCACTGCACTTTCAGAGCTGCAAGGCAGCAGACCCTCAATGTTGACACAGAGTTCAAGTTAGACCTCTAGAGTTAACTAAAGAGCTGATACTACACTAACAAGCCTTAAATCAAGATGAATATACATGGATGGCGTGATCAGAGAGAAGCAGGCCAATAGTTAAGAGATTTAAACAATATGGGATATGACAGAACCAATAATCCACTATTCTTTTCATATGAGCTCAAGGAACTACATCAATCCAGTCATTTTAACACCTTAACCATGAAATACAAACAAGGTAATTTACATACACCAAGTAGTATTACAATAAAACTAACTCAGCAAGACCACATTAAGGCAAACTATATACATATAAGTCAAAACAGCATGTCTTGAAGGAAGATTTTCCCTTCCAAAACACTCAAATAAACCAACCAAACACTCAAGCAATTACATTCATAACAACCTAGCTGTCCCAAACTTCACACATAAGCAGAACCATATATAAACTGCATTGCATGAGTTAAAAATAAACTAAGCTAACAACTAAACTACTACTAAAACAGAATTTAAGACAAGAAAAGCTATAAATAAAGAATTACCTTTTTTGGGTGCAGCTGATCACCAAGAATGGAATTGAGAGTTCTTCCACCTCTCAAGCTCAGCCAACACTCACAATAATAAAAATAACTGATTTTACTCCCTAAAAATAAATTTTTGACTCAAAGAAACTTTGATTTTAAACTCGAATATTTATCAAGTCCAATGCTTATTTTTACTGGTTTTACACACAGCTGAAACTTGTTTTTTCAATGGAAGTATGGGGTTCTATTTATATAGAACCCCAAAAACAACAACAATCTCTAAATTTTCGATGTGGGAATCCCACTTTTACACAGGTTTGACAAAGTGGGCAGTTGAGATTACACCCAAAGAAATCAACGGCTAAAAATTGAGTAAAACCATTGAGAAAAGAGTGATTAAAAGTAAAAAGCATGGATTGTACCTTTGAGGCCATGTTTGGCGGAAAATTGTGCAAAAAAAATGAAAAGTAAGGACGAGTCTCGTCCTTTTCTGTATTATCATGCCACCGACATCAGGGTGGTGATGTCTACGCAGCGCTGGGACGGTCTTCTCGCAAAGGGTGGGGTGGAAGGTGAACAGAGGCATAGGGCGGCTAGGGTTTGCATCCTAACCCCTTTGATTTTTTGCAAATGGCCCTTCCTCCGTTCTTTTGTTATTATGAGGGAGTATTATGTGCGGATTGGGCCAGGTCAACCCCTTTGTAGGCTGGACTTGGCCCTGTTTTTTTAGTTTCTGAAATTCTTTTTGTGTATTAGGCATGTATATGTGCGTATATTGAGTGTATATATACTCGTAGGGGTAGAATAGGAATTTTAGTAAAATAGGTCGTTGTTTGAGGCACGCAGTCGTACAAAGAAATAATTAAAACGAGGTCAAATGAAGAAGTAATAAAATTAACAAAGCGTTTTAAACTCATTTTGCAAAAACAGCCTCAAATTGACCCTCAATGAAATGAGGATTGCAATTATGGCCAACCTTTGGAATCAAATTGCAAAAATACCTTTGCAATTAACCACTTGCAAATATAGCCTTATTTTGATAATTAATTTAACCAATTAAAGCTATTTTGCATTAATGTCCTTAATTAATTTGCCCATGATTTGGACAGTTCAATTGAGGCCATTGAAGTTCATCATTTGCAAAATTGACTCCACCTATATTGAACCATGAATTGGTTAATTATGAGATGGTCATTTGTGCAAGAATGACAAATAATTAAACTAAAGCATAATTTTAAATCAATTTGCCAAAATGGCACAAACATGCATATATGGCAACAATCAAAATCCTGAGGGGTAAAATCATAAATTCTCTTAATTAATCAAATTCCTTGATAAGAAATAATATAAATTGACTTTTATCTAATTTTATGTAGTTTTGCTGATTTAAATGAACAATCGTTTAAAATTGTTCTGCTATTGATAAATTATAAAAATAATGTAAAATGTTGATAAATTTCTTGAATAATTAATAGAGCCTTGAAGGTTCCCCTATTAATTTATGAAAGTAAAATGGTGACCTGAATAATTGTTTAAAATTATTCAGAATTTCTGCGAGTGCGCAAAATTATTTTATTTATTATCCAAGGACCCTGAGTAATCAAAATAAATTACGGGAGGTCAAAAATCAGGTGTCAACAGCTGCCCCTTCGGTGTTCGGGGATGGCGGGACCATCCCTGAATAACGAAATTTGGCTAACCCTAGTTTTGACCGACCCGATTCATTCTACCCTTCAATTTTCATGCAAATCACATAAGTGCGGTCGGACCCGGGCTGCTGGGTTTCCTACATATCTCGAGCTATGCGAGAATTCAGGCCACTTGTAGTTCGACTCTATTAAAGACTTTTTAGTGTGTAGCAGAAGAGTCCTGAGATCACCAGTGTTATGCCTGGTTTTTTTTATCTCGGAAATTTTCGTTGGAGTGTGGCCGGCTCTCTGGTCTTGAGGCCACCTACATATCCCTGGCCTCTGGGAATCAGGCCATATTTAGTTTGACTCACTGGAGAAGAGTGTGTCCCTTATGCGGGAATACCTTCGGATTTCCTGATGTGTATCCGACCGGTCGCTATTTTTAGTGAAAGAAAAGTAAAAACAAATACGTGATGGTTGAGTCGGGAAGTGGGGCTCTCAAGTCCTGGCCGGAGAGCTTGACTCTCATGGGCACTCTCTCTTGGTCGGCTGCGTAAGAAAAAGTTCCATGTTTGCTCTGCAATTTGTCTGGATCCGGTTCAGCAGGTGGGTTCTCTCTCGGAGATTGTGCACATGCTTTCGAAATTCAACAATATCGCATATGTCTTCATGATATTTGTATGAATGGTCCTCTCCTTTTGGTTGGACGTGTCCTTTCCTATTCCTTTGGTTTGTGTGCCAGAGCTAGTTTAATATGCCACGCTGAAGGAGGTGACGACCCAAATCTGATGTGATATGCCACTTCGAACGAGGTGACAACCCAACGTGTCTCATTGAAAGGCGGACGACCCAAATCTGATGCGATATGCCACTTTGAACGAGGCGACGACCCAACGTGTCTCATTGAAAGGCGGACGACCCAATGAGGTGATGGTCCGAAGACTGCGAAGACTCAAAATATAATAAATACGTCAACTTTGAACAAAGCGATAGTTTGTTGTGTTTGAATGAAGGGAGAATGACCCAAAATATATGATACGTCACCTCGAATGAGGTGACGGTCCGGAGAGTCTGGATGATTCAAGTACAATAAACATGTCACTTCGAACGAAGTGACGGTCTGGTATATCTCTATGGCCCAATATAATGTGTCCTGCGGGATTGAGAATAGGTTAGTGTTATACCCCATTTTAACCGAGTCAAAGCGGAGTACAACCTATTGGTGATTCCTAATTATTTAATTTAAAGAGTTGCCACCTAATTATTTTAACTGTGAATTAGGGCACCTAATTATTAGCTAAATGATGCTAAACTAAACTCCATTTTTAAAGATCTTACGAACCTAATAAATTCTAGGTAAGGGTTCTAATTATTCTAAAGGGAAGGAATTAAGCATCCTTTAGGATCCGTCAAAACGGTTAACCGGCCAAACTTAGGTTAATTTTTTTAAAAATAGTCTCAGAATATGAGTATAGCGTTTTGAATACTCTATAACTATTGGAAAAATAACTTGTATAATTGACGAACTTAAAATAGTATAATGTTAATAATATATGTCAATTTTGAAAATTTCGAGGAGAATCAAAACATGAAAATCCTTGCAAGTCCGTGAGAATTTCAAATGGTCCAGTAGGTACAAAAATGACTTGAGCTCACTGTTTCTCAAAAGAAAGCATCTGGATAAAAATATTTTGAAATTAAGATGGTTTAGTAAAGAAGTTGGTTTATGGGCAAAAACTCCAAATCAATCCATCATTTCCAAAGCTACGGTTTTAGCAATAAATTAAAATAAGATTTGAGAAAATACACCAATTTAAGTAGTACTAATTTATTTCGACGGATATAGCGATGCCTTAAAAAAAAAAAAAAAAAAAAAAACTATTCTCAAATTTTATCATTTTAGGCTCCTATATAAATATAACCATTCTTTTAAGTGATGAAAATGCTACTCTTCCTAATAATATAATAAATACGGGGGGTGGTCTAAATGATAAAACTAAAATTTGTATTAGCTATAAATTTATCCTACAACCCCAAAACCGGGATAAACCCAAACATACACAAGTCAACAAATAATAAGACTAAAATGACTGGTAGAGGAAAGATTGCCATGGGAGGCCCGAAGCTAAGGTCGCTCGTTCCTCTTCGGCGATTTGATGTGTTTAAGGGAAACTTTGTGTTATCGACTCCGTGTCCGGGTATGGTAGTGAGTCTTGTACCAAGACTCGATGTCGCTCCAAGGTGCATATGAAAAAGAGAAAACAAAATAAGAATTAGAAAAGAGAAGTCTGATTTCATAAACATCCATCAGGAAAACAACAAACAAAACCCAAAGAAAACAACATAACTACTTGAATTATAGCAGCTTGTGAACCATACTAAAACAAAGATTACATAGTTATCCATGTCATTTAAAATCCCATCCAAAGTTTAGACAGAATCTGGTAACGAAAGAAGAGAACATAAAGACAAGTATTGATAACTGACAGTGGAGTTATATGGCAAATCTTCATGGGTAACCAATGACCACATACTAAGTTAACTAGTTAAGCAACTAAAATTAACTACAAACCTACTAATGGTTCACAGTGCAATTTTTTTTTTTTTAGTTAGATAATAAAGCAATACTGAAACTCCTTACACTACAACCTTCAATCAACATGATGAGCAAGTAAACCACAAAATGCATTTTTTTTTTTACTGATTATAGCGTGAGCTGGCTATAACACAGGGCCAAGCATTTTTCTTATTTCCCTTGCCAAACGAGCTAAAACTATTCGATTAAATCAAGCATGTTGTCTCGAATACATTGTTGCACGTCATGTATTATGCAAGAGTACAACTTAACACAAGTAGATACTACTATATATGCCAATTATCAAACAATTTCGAGCAATGAGCATGGCGAGAAACAAACAGGAATCCCAATGTTAAACATGCTAAAGCAAGTATAGAAAAGTAGAATTGAAGAAATAGAAAGAAGAGGAAAATTTCTAAACTAGTAACCTGGTTCACTCATAATGAAATACAAAGTGAGCTGTAGATATCTAACAACAAGAAGCCGAAAACAGGACTAAAAAGTTAGGGAAGAGGTTTGAAGATGTGATTCAAATAAAGCTTAGCCTATAACAGATTTATTGAAACTAAACAAAGAATTAAAGCCTATTCAAAGCTGATCAGCATTAACAAGTTGGCGACACAATAAAGATGTTATTGATAGTGACGATCAAATTAATAATGGCGGCAAGCTAATGACGACAACCAACTAATCACGTAAATTAATTAATTACTTCCAACTAAACCAGCAAACGACCAGACGATTAATAAACATTTCCTAAGCCTAAAACAGCGAACAGGAAGTGAAAGGAGAGATGAATATTATCCTTTCCCCGAGCAGCATAAAAAAAAATAAAAAGAACCCGTGTGTTTAAATGCAAACTCATATTTTTTGAAAGGAATTTGAACAGATACACAACCCATCCCTTTTGACACAAAATATTTTCTTTCAGAACACATCAACTTACTCTAACAAAATTGCAAGTAATGAATACATGTTTATACTAATTACTTATATCTAGTTAGCATGATACACAGCCACAGCTTACTCAGATTTTATTCTTAAACACTTCCACATAACTGAGGGCCAAACATATATGACCTATTGATACGATAGGATTGATAACTTCCTATATGCAAATTGCTTTATATCTAGAATCATTTTACTTTATATAAGCAGTTCTGGGCTAGACGGTCATCCTCTTGTGAAAATTCTGATGAGGCAAGACAATCAACATAATAATCATGACGTTCTTAATATACCACAATAATATTTCACCATTCGACTTTTAAACAGATCAAACACTCAGGCTAAGAGATGAAACTAAAGAAGAGGATGTTAAGGCTATTACTTGACCAAGAACAAAGAGAAAATGGTGGAGACGTTATTGAATACTTAACTTCCTAACCCACTTAAGGCATTGAAAAATTATGAATAGTTCATAACTAAACTGAACCCTGAAACATACAAATACTTAAATGTGCATAAGAACACATTCTTATTCCTCAAACAACTTATAAACAAACCAGCAGTTTCATGCTTTATTCCTATACTAGGAAAAGCTTTAAGAAAGACTGTATTACTATAACTAAGGCATACACAAACAATCCGAACTAACTAATCTGACTGTAGAATTTAAATACACAGAACTAAAAAAAAATGGAAATAAAAGCTAAGATGAGAAAGGAGAATTACGAACCTTTTTCGGGTGCAGCGAACTAGAGCTTTAGGTCCCGGATCCACACTCAAAACACGACGGACCCGAATCCGCTTAAATTAACCAAAGTTTCGAACTGAAAATTGAAAAATAGGGTAATATGTTGACAGTTCTTCGCTCTTTTTTTTTTTTTTTTTTTTTTTTTTTTGGAGAGAGTGAGGCTATGGCTGTTCTTTTTTTTTTTTTTAGAGATCAGATTGTTACCGTTTTTCTCCTCCCCTAAAATGGTTCCCAAACTTTGGTATTTATAGAATGAGATTAGGGTTTCGGATTTCAAATTTTTGGCTCCAAAACGAGAATCAAGAATCGCTGGGAGTCAAAATCCGATCTCTGAAGATTGATTTTTTTTCGCAGAGATCTGAAAAAGTATTTGTTTTCGTTGACTCCATTAAAGAGGAGAGAAGAGGGGGGACTATCATCTTTACTCGAAAATGGAAAACCCACCATCTGCCATGGTTGATTAAGATGGCAATATGTAGCCAAAAAAGGATAGAGAAATTGCAGGGTTGCTGCCATGGGGTAGAAAAGCTGACCCTTACTCGAATTGGGGGAGGCACACCCTGAATCGATCGTGGAATAGGAGGATTTGGTCTCCATTTTCAGCAAGGAGACAAACGTCTCCTGCCATGGAGAAAAGGATGGAGCGGCGAAAAAAATGACGAGGTGGATGAGAGAGTTAGGGTTTCATGTGGTGGAGGGGTATTTTAGTCATTTAGGATAGTTAGGTTGGGGACTAAATGGTAATTTCTAATTAACTAGCCAATGACGAGAAGACACGTGGCAAGGACGTGTGGGGGGCATGTGTTGGTAGTATGGGAGGTGTGTGCTGGTAATGTGTTTTTGACCACTTGGCACAGACGTGACGCTTAGGTGGCATCCACGTGGAAAAGTAGGGATATGGGAATGGGACCATTATTGACCCAATTAGGACCAGATTTTATGTAAATTTGGACTCCAAAAATTAAATGACAGACACTCTCTATTTAATTATATAGTAACGCGCGTTAAAATACTACTTAATATAAAGTATATTTATTCGTACTCAAATAAATAAAATAAACGTGTATTTATTATAAAAATTGTGCAATAATATTTATAAGGTTCAAAAGTAAGAAAACACTATTGTTCAATAAAATAAATACTGTGCGTTTTGCATAAGATGACAAATAGAAATGTCAAGAGTGACCATCGCGATTATAATATTAAGTGCTTTGCGATATGATGATAATAATAATAATAATAATAATAATAAAATAATAATAATAATAAAAAAAAAAATAATAATAATAAAAAATAATAATAATGATAATAACAATAATAATAATAATAAGATGATAATAATAATAATAATAATGATAATAATATCAATAATAATAACAATAATAATAATAATAATAATAATAATAATAATAATAAAGATAATAGTAATAATAATAAGGATAATAACGATAATAGCGATGACTATAGTGGGACAGTGGAAAACGACCATGTTAATAGAAAGCCGATAATTGTGGTAAAGCATACATAACTATTCGCAAATAAAAATTTCGGAAAAAGGGCGGGACAAAATCGGGTGTCAACAGTTAGCATGATCAAATGTAAAAGAGAGTAAGGTTGTACTATAACCGTCCAGTTTGTGCCTGCGGATAGGTTTGTTGTTTGATATGTTTGGTCTCTTTGAAGATCTGATGTCGATTTTTTGTCGTCTGTGAAGCTGATAATGTCTCTGGCTGTCGTTCAAGACTTGATGTTCCTGCGCTCACAGAAAATTTCTTAGTTGAAAAAGAAATTGACTTATGTTGAATCATTTAAGCATTATGTCGATATAGTGGTTACTGGAAGCGTAAAGTCTGGAAAAACATGTTGATAATGAGCCTGGTGTTAGGTGAAGGCAAGAATAGCCAATTTAGGGATATCACGTAACGTGCATCCTTTCACTACTGGAGTCTTTTGTAAAGAGGAAAATTGTTCGGTAAAAAAGCTGGAAGTTAGACGGAGATTTGAAGAGCTTTTGAACTGTCTCAAAAAAAGCTACCTCAGTTTCCAGTCTGAGGCTACTTAATTGAAATAGTGTGAAAGAACGAAGATTTGACTGATTCAAAAAAATGCCCCAGTTTCCTTCCTGGGGTCTGTAGTTTGAAATAGTGGGAAGACCGTATCCTTATATAGGATTGCCTACGTATCTTTCTAGAACAATGATCAGGTCAGACGTAGTTCGAACCTGAAACTAACATAAGTGGCGAAAAATGTAAAATTGGGAATGGAAGAAGAAAGGATGTTTAGATTTGTCAAAGGTGGGAGTTAATTTTATGTTATACGGGATCCTTGGCATCAAGAACCCTTTGTCTGGCAATTCTTTGACTCGAACTTTGAAATCGGAGAGAATCTCTTAGCGCTTGCCCCAGTTCTGGCTATGGGAGGCGCAATTTGACAGCGTCACCTGTGGAATTCAAGTGCAATTGTTAATAACGTAATAAAGTTATTGTAATGAAGTAAATAATATATATATATATATATATATATATATATATATATATATAAAGCTTAGATTGAATCGTTTGGCTTATGTTGATTTGAACGCTATGATTTGGATGGTGTCTTGTGATTTAGTCGTTGCGCCCGACAACATCACCTGTAAAGTTCAGAAAAAGTGTTAACAACTATAATATTGTAAAAAGAATAAACTGGGAGATTGAGTGAGAGATGAAGCCGTCTGGCTTATAATGATGAAGCCACGGTGGGCCAATGACGTCTTTTGTCATGGTTGGCAGTTTTAGTGACTTCATTATTCCTACATTCAAAGAAAAATTCTTAGTTTTGAAAGACTGATTCGTGTTGATGCGGCCCCTTCTTGTCTTGACGCTCATTACAGTATTGCGTTTGATTTGCAGGTTCGTCCGGTCTTGAAATGTAGTCTTGGTGGAATCTTTTAGGACCCTCCTAAAAAATTTTGCCCCAGTTTAGAAGGCAAAAGAACTCTTGAAATTTTTATAACTCGTGATGTGACTCATTGGAATTTTTGAGGTCCCTCCTAAAAAATTCTGCCCCGATTTCAACTTCATCAAGCTTTTGTACAAACGTCATTTTTTTTTCTTTTAATTGTGGAATTTTTGAGACCTTCTCAAAAATTCTGCTCCGGTTTATGTCCTAAAGGATAATGGTAATTTTGAATGATATGACCAAGCCCATAAGGCGCCTACGTATTCCATTGAGATAGGAAATCAGGTCAAACGTAGTTCAGGCATAAATCTGGAAATATTTTTTGTAAAGCGACCGCATCCGATATGGTCTGCCTGCATATCTCATCCAATGAGAAATCAGGTCATTATGTAGTTCATATTACAAGGAATATCATTTGGATTTTCTAATGCAAAAGGAGACCGAACCCGATATGGATTTTCTACGTTATCCCTACCGTAAAGGGATTAGGTCGGCGTAGCCCAACTTACAATTAAAAGTGCGATTACAAAGGAAAGAAAGAAACAACTTCGGGTGCAGGGCCAAAAGTGCGACTGCCCGCAAACTTCAAACTTCTTTTGTGACTTATTATGCCACAGTTAACCCTTGTGATTGGGCAACGGATTGTTGTTCACATTTGGTGGAACTTCTTCCACCACTATCACCTTATTGTCAATCAAGTGTTGAATCTTATGTTTGAGGGTGATGCACGGCTTCTCGATATCACTTGACTACTCCCGAGAATGGTAGTACGTCGTTTGTTCGGATAGCACTAATTGGGCAAAGGATTAGCGGATTTTGCTTCTACTGGATAAAGTATTCCTACATTTTTTTAGCTTTTCAAAAAGCTGGGTCTGTGATTCCATCGATAGTGTAAAGACTCTGGGAGGGTTTCCTTTCAAAGTTAGGACGAAGCGTATTGTTCTGACGGTTCTGAGCAATGAGGCTTTTTGTGGCGGTGGGATAGCACGATATGTTGGTTGTACGTAGTAGACTGGATATGACATTTGTGGTTGCTGAGCCTGGTATTGAGCGTCGGGATAGTATGGAGAAGTCTTTTGGTAGTGTGTACCTTCCAGAGCCATAACTTCCTTCTCTTTTTTCTTTCCATTCCCAAAGATGTCGGTTTGGAGAGTCCTATTGGTAGACTGTAGAGTTGCTAGACTAGTTATTCTTCCAGTCTTGATGCCATCTTCAATCATTTCCTCGGCTTTGATCACTTCAGCAAAGGTTTTCCCCCCCATTGTGACCACTCGCTCATAATATTCAGGTTCTTGTGCCTGAATTAAGAAAATGACCATTTATGTTTCCTCCATGGGTAGGTGCACCCTCGATGCTTCCTCCCTCTAACGGATAGAAAATTCTCGAAATGATTCAGTTGACTTTGATTTTAGCTTTGAAATTGAAATTCTGTCAGGAGCGATCTCAACATGAAACTTGTAATGGTCAACAAAAGCACTTGCTAAATCATCCCAAGTGCGCTATTTGGTGGTGTCTTGTTTAGAGTACCATCTAAAGCCCTCCCACTCAAACTTTGATTGAAGAGTTTGACTCTTATCCCTTGGTCTTTCCCCACACCAATTAACTTTTCACAGTATACTTTCAAGTGGAAGAAAGGGTTTCCCAACCCATCAAACTTTTCAAACTTGGGAATTTTGTATCCTGGTGGAAACTCGACCTTAGGAAATGCACACAAATCTTCGTACCTCACACTTTGATTACTATCGAACCCGCGCAGACCTCTCATAGCATCTTCTAAACTCTTAAGCTTTTTTTCGACCATTTCATCACTAATTTCCCTCGCCTCCCTTAAGGGTCGACATTCGGACACCAAAGGCCCTGGGTTTGTGTCACAGTTGAGGCTGTGGCATATGTATACACTGGTGGAACATGCTCTGTCAGTGATACATTCAGAGCCTTTGGAGGAGCAAACGTGTACAAGAGGGGTGCATTTGAAGCTTTCTGGACTTGTTGAGAAGTGGTAAAATGGTTTTCCTGGTCAAGCTCATCTAAACTCGAAAATACAGGTGGTACGGGCCCTTTCTGACGAATATCGGGAGGTGAGGTTAGGGTTGGTGGGGTCTGGGAAGCACTTCTGGCTTGCATCACCATATGGGTTAGTTCAGCAATTCGTTGTTCCAGACGAGCAACGACCTCCGAGTGTGTTTCTTGTACTGTCGAGGTGCCAGGTTTAACTGCGCTAGGAAAAGTGAGGGTTGGTTCAGATGAAATGGCTGTGTTGACCAAACTGGGGTCCATTTTAGAACGAGTCTTTGTGATAGCCCAAGTGGGAAGTGATGTGTCTGTTGTGACTTTCCTTGCTCGAGACCGGGTAAAATATAAATGTTTTGCCAATTCCTCTTCTAGCATAAGTCAACATTTTTTGAAACTGCTTCTCTTCAACCTCTTAAAGTGAGCAAGCTTGATTACCAACACAAATCAGCTCCTCTAAGAAAAGAAAAACTCAAAAGGTGAAAGTATTAGGCTTACGATCTTAATAGTAAATCAAAATAATAGATAAAGCAAATAACACTTGTTTTGTTCAAGACAGAGTAGTCCAAAATCAGGCCAAATGGAGGACTACAAAGGAGGACCGAAAGTGTGAATTGGATGGAAATGATTGTAACCCTTTGACTAAATTTGAGATTTTGATAAAACAAGATTTGAACAAAACGAACTATGTGATTTGAACCATCACAAGTCATTTTTTGAGAGGATATTGACTCTAAACTAGGTGAGTGTTTAAATGTGGTCAAGATGGGTGCAATTTTGCCAACAACTGACTGCGGGACAGTGAATTTTAAAAATGACGTGGTCAACGTGAATTGGACGATGACCTAATGGCGATTTCTGATGAAAATCGAACTATTGAACTATTGGCTCTTGTCTGAGTTTTTTGTATGCCTAAAAGTGTTCTAAGACTATTGGAGTGGAATAATGGACCACTCATGCTTACCACAAAATATGTGTATTTAAACACACAAATCCAATAGACATGGAGAAAAGCAATTTATATAGCACTTAGCACATAAACGATATATAATGTGTCCTAACATGCTTGTGACCTTTTTAAAGCCAAAGGTAGTCCTAACGTTTGAAGGATATATATGCCGTTGTAAACATTCCATTTCCTCCATAATTTATACAACTTTTATGAACATATCAAATGGGGATACATAATAAAGGAAAGGGGCATAATCCTAGACTAAACCGTCATGGGAGGTCCTTCATTTTTGAACTTCTTGGCATTTCCGAACACCTGGATGGAAACCTTCTCTTCGACAAAACAAGGAAACTAAAAAATATTCCCAACCCCTAGGGATAATGATTTGTACAATTCGGCATATGCATCCTCCAATTTAAATACATAGTTGGATGCGATGTCTTCGGGTCATAGACCATCTTGACACAAGGTAGTCTCCTTAATGAGCCTCAGGTAGGTCTGAGATACCCAAGTCTCGTCTGGGTATGAATGCGCTAGTTCACTAGAGATTTGGCTTAGCTCTAATCTAGTTTTACTAGAGTTGGCTTTCACGAAAGACCGGGAACTCGAGCGGACAACTAGGGCTGAATCGTTAGGGCTGTTGGACGACCACGTACCAACCCCGTCTCAAAACGGATCCAAAAGGCATATTTGGTTATTTACTGAAGGTTCGACCATGAGCCCGTGAAATCGCCTTTGAAACAAAGTGTAAAATAACTGCCAGGAGTGGCGGAGCTGATGTTATGCATGCAATGACAATTTATAATTTGCGGGAAAGTAAACACATAAGCAGTTATAGCAAATAAACTCCTATTATACTCGAACCCTTATGGTTAGAACCTTAAGTTCCCCAGCAGAGTCGTCATCTGTAGCGGTTCGCTTTTTATGCAGGTTTAGGGCATAAAAGGCTACTACGAGTTCGTTGGTGCTCTTTCGGACTTTTGTTTTAAAAAAAAGTCGCCATCTAATTTTAAGGAAATTAGGAAAACCAATTGTGAAGGGTATATTCAAATACCATGAAAAAACTTTCTTAATCCAGAGTTCTAGGTAACGGTTCTGATGATCCCTTGGGGAAGGTGTTAGGCATCCCAGTATTAAGGATCCGTACTATACGGTTGACCTTCGAATTTCAGTGTATGAGTATTTGCTTAAACTGCTTATTTTGTGTTTATTTTTCTCCGAAAGAACTGTCATCAATAAATTGCATATTATATGTTTTGACAAAAAATTTGAATATATTCCCTTTATATATAGGGTATCGTAGTTTCCAATTTATAACATCCGTTTATAAATAGCCTCCTTTTATGTATAAGGAGTATATATGTTTATAAAAGAAAGTGTAAAGAAAATGTCTTGGTTTATAAATTAAGTCCATATTATACTCATACACTTGGTTGGCTCGTTATCCGTATTGGTACGTTTATTCTTATTCGGAATTTTATATTATGAATTGATTTTTATACTTTATAAGGGTGTTTTTATATTTAAAATGAGTATATCTTATCCGTAAATATTCATTTATTTGGGCCTGCTTTGGGCCAAAATAGCATCACATTTAGAAGTCCTTATTTATTTTCACAGTTAAGAAAAGCGGGTTTTGCAATTTTGTATAAATCTGGTTTTAGATTCAACACTGATCCAATCTTGACAAAGAGTTACCATTTTTATTGATGAAAAGTGTATAAGTTAAAGCCATTGATGTTAAATCTGTTTATTGAAAGATAAGTTGGGAAAAATCATTTCGCAATAAGAATTGATTGAGTTAATAACTCAGTTTTGAAACATCTCTTGCCATAAAACGTGACTACCATTTAAGACTTAGGAAAATCAGTTATTGGTTTATATTTTTTGAAGGAAAAAACAGTTTTGCAGAGTTCCAATTTTATACTTAGTCATATAAACATTATGTTTAAGTCCGTGGTTTTTGAAAACGCGCACGAGGACCTAAAGTTAACTAAACGGCATAAGAACCGTTGTCCTAAGATTTCTAATTCCTATCACAAGGCTTCCACTATATATATGAGTTTAAATACAAGTTTTTATTTTTTAAATCAAATTAAACATCAAGCGAGTGAATATGAAGAGGCTAAGTTAGACTAGGGACGTACCAAGCCCCTAGTTGGCCATTTTCATGCATGGCTGGGCCTTCTGCTTGCCTTGCTGTTTTCTTTGTCTTCTCGGACGTGATTTGAAATAATATTCTCATTTGGGCCTCAGGCCCAATGGGTGGGCTTTGAGTTAGACCCGAACGGCCACGTACGAGGAGGAGGAGGAAGGAAGAAGAAAAACACCGGTTAGTTTATAATCACTGAACTTATCACTAAGGTAAATGACTAAAATGTATAAACACACACACACACACATATATATATATAAGTCAATACATATACATATATATACACATATAAGGCAGTATGTAAACTCATATATACATATACAAGACAATCATACTCAATCTATACTTACCCCTCTACCTATCTAAATGACATTCAAATTAATCCAAGACTTAGAATGGTAGGGGGACTAGGTCCTAATCCCGTATTCCTGATGTCGCACAAGTTCCAAGGGGCCTCAAAGGACCCCAGGCATGGCTAACACCCGGGAGAATAAGACAACCCCAAATTACCATACTTGGTCTTGGATTTATTTGAACCTCATTAGAAGAGGCAGAGAGAGTATAGACTGTATAAAGAACAAAATAGAGCACGGAGGAGCGGGGCAAGTAATGTGAATTCAGTGAAGATAGGTGAGCAAAGAAAATGATACACTAGGCAGATATGGTAAGGTGATCATTAAGGATCCAAGCAGCATAAACAAATCAGTAGCAGCCAAAGAGATAGTCAAAATGTTCTCACAAACTGGAAGATGGTAACATACATATTGACCAAACAGTCCTAGTATCAATTAGAGGATGGCAAGACCTATTTCAACACATGGGAATGAGCTAAAGGATAGAGATAATGTGAATAGCAGCAGAGGGAGTAGATAGTTCAGTGCTAAACACAACTACGGAGCAATCAAGTCACGGGGCAGTCATAGCACAGGAAAAGGAGGTTCATAAGCAACTACAACAAACATAGGCAGTGAGCAAGGGGCAAGAAGAAAGCTAAATCATATGTGATGCAAAACTAGTTTTAGAGGTCTTGGGCGAAGGTTCAAGCTTCAAGTCATGGTGGAAATGAGTCATTTATCTAAATCCAGTTTTATCATTTTGGGAAAAGGGCATTTAGATCAGCAGTCAAGCAAGACAAGATCATGGCAATAGTTCAGAGATTCAAGCAGGCTGTAGATGTGTGTTTCAGACTCAATGAGGTAAGGGTCAAGGTAATGTGAGAAGTAATGAGTTCAACCGAGGATAGGACACACAGGACATGGCATGGCAGCAGATTCAAGTTGAGCAACTAGCATGATAGGCAAAGGTACAAGAAGGCCTCACACAAAGAACTACAGGCCAAGTATATGCAGGATAACTAATAGGGGTTTGGGAAAGAGCAAGTAATAGCAATCATCCAAGGCACATAAGTCACAAAGTAAGTCAGTTCCAATATCGTTAAGGTATGCCTAAGGCTGCTAGGCATACTCATGTGCGCAGGGTTGTCACTAACTGCTTCTACAGTGTAGGTTATCAAGCAAGGTGCACAAATGTGGCACTTAACAACAAATGCCAGACATGGGAACATGCAGAGATCAATGTTCAGATAAGAGGAATGAAGGGTAGAAACATACATGTGTAAAAGGAAAGCAAGTAAGTCGGCTAGTATTCATTTATAATTTAGTGCAAGGTTTTGACAACATGAGTATGGGATCCCAAAATTTCAAAACAAGTGGCACAAGAATCAGGACACTGGACCAATTAATCATACAAGGCACAGAGGCAAACTAAGTGAAAATAGCATGTAAAACAAAATGCAGAGACCAAGCATGATAGGAACAGTATTCAGAAGGGCGTTCAGAGATAAATTCAACCCACATTCAAATATGCAGGACAAGATGCAGACAAGTGAAAGGACCACAGACTTAGGAAAAGGAACTACTCATGCTTAAATAGATAAGCCTTTTGAACACACAGATATAGGATTTGGCACTTCACACAAACTGTAAGTGTTCACTGACACCTTATTCTACTCTTCTAGGCAAGGCATAACAGGAAGAAGAGAGGAGAAAGGGACCAACAATCACAGATAATGGTGCATACATGGTACAATCAAAATGTTCAGTCTTCTTAGATTTTACACACAAGCACAGTCAAGTTCAAAAGGAAATAAAAAGAAACACTCTAAATCATCTTGCACAAAGAGTATATACTCTAGTCTAACTTCTTCCAATATGCAGGGAACACAGAGATAATTATAGGCTAACATAAATGATCTAAGCATGGTTTTGCGCCCCTCCTATACATAACCAATGAAGATTCTAAATCAAGGTCAAGAGACTACTACAAGATCATTTTTATTGCATCACAGATGAGGTAAAACAAGGAACAAGCACTGCACTTTTTAGAGTTGCAGAGCAGCAGACCCTCAATACTAATATAGAGTTCAAGTTAGACCTCCAGAGTTAACTAAAGAGGTGATGCTACACTAACAAGCCTTAAGTGAAGATGAATATACATGGATGGCATAATCGGAGAGAAGCAGGCCAATAGTTAAGAGATTTAAGCAATATGGGATATGACACTCAAATAAACAAACCAAACACTCAAGCAATTACATTCCTAACAACCTAGCAGTCCCAAACTTCACACATAAGAAAAACCATCTATAAACTACATAGCATGAGTTAAAAATAAACTAAGCTAACAACTAAACTACTACTAAAACAGAATTTAAAGACAAGAAAAGCTATAAATAAAGAATTACCTTTTTTAAGTGCAGCCGATCACTATGAATGGAATTGAGAGTTCTTCCACCTCCCAAGCTCAGCCAACACTCACAATAATAAAAACAACTGATTTTACTCCCTAAAAATAAATTTTTAACTAAAAGAGACTTTTCTTTTAAACTCGAATTTTTATCAAGCCCAAAGCTTGTTTTTACTGGTTTTACACACAGCTGAAACTTGTTTTTTCAATGGATGTATGGGGTTCTATAAATAGAACCCCAAAAACAATAACAATCTCTAAATTTTCGATGTGGGAACCCCACTTTTACACAGGTTTAACAAAGGGGGCGGTTGAGATTACAACCAAAGAAATCAGCGGCTAAAAATTGAGTAAAACCATTGAGAAAAGAGACATTAAATGTAAAAAGCAAGGATTGTAGTTTTAAGGCCATGTTTGGCTGGAAAATCGTGCAAAAAATCAAAAAGTAAAGTCTCGTCCTTTTCTGTATTGTCATGCCACCGACGTCACGGTGGTGTCGTCTACGCGGTGATGGGACGGTCTTCTCGCAGAGTGTGGGGTGGAAGGTGAAGTGAGGCGTAGGGCGGCTAGGGTTTGCACCCTAGGCCCCTTTGATTTTTTTACAAATGGCCCTTCCTCCGTTCTTTTGTTATTATAAGGGAATATTATGTGCGGATTGGGCCGGGTAAGCCCCTTTGTGGGCTGGACCTGGCCTATTTTATTAGTTTCTGAAATTCTTTTTGTGTATTACGCATGTATATGTGCGTGCATCGAGTGTATATATAGTCGTAGGGGTAGAATAGGAATTTTAGTAAAATAGGTCATTGTTTGAGGCACACAGCCGTACAAAGAAATAATTAAAACGAGGTCGAATGAAGACGTAATAAAATTAACAAATCGTTTTAAACTCATTTTGCAGAAATAGCCTCAAATTGACCCTCAATGAAATGAGGATTGCAATTATGGCCAACCTTTGGAATCAAATTGCAAAAATACCTTTGCAACTAACCACTTGCAACTATAGCCTTATTTTGATAATTAATTTAACCAATTAAAGCTATTTTTCATTAATGTCCTTAATTAATTTTCCCATGATTTGGACATTTCAATTGAGGCCATTGAAGTTCATCATTTGCAAAATTGACCCCAGCTATATTGAACCATGAATTGGTTAATTATGAGTTGGTCATTTGTGCAAGAATGACAAATAATTAAAATAAAGCACAATTTTAAAACAATTTTGCCAAAATGGCACAAACATAACATATATGGCAACAATCAAAATCCTGAGGGGTAAAATCATAAATTCTCTTAATTACTCAAATTCCTTGGATAAGAAATAATATAAATTGCCTTTTATCTAATTTAACTAATTTAAATGAACAATTGTTTAAAATTGTTCTGCTGTTGATAAATTATAAAAATACTGTAAAATGTTGATAAATTTCTTGAATAATTAATAGAGCCTTGAAGGTTCCCCTATTAATTTATGAAAGTAAAATGGTGACCTGAATAATTATTTAAAATTATTCAGAATTTCTACGAGTGCGTAAAATTATTTTATTTATTATCCAAGGACCCTGAGTAATCAAAATAAATTACGAGATGTCAAAAATCAGGTGTCAACACACTTCATTCTCTTCAATTCACAATCAATAATATCTTCTCTCACACGCTTCCTCTCAACTGTTCTTCATCTTCTCCTTTACAGTTTTGGTTCAATAGCTTCATAATCAGCTGCTATGGCAGCTGGTTAAACTAGTTCGATTAATATTTCAATGAAACAGTGAAAGTTATCATGGTATCAGAGCAGGTTCGAATGGATCTAGCGATTCCTTTCATGAATTGAGCAAAGGAAAGGATCGAAAGATTCGTCAAGTTTTAGCACTTGGTACAGGTTCAAGCATTTTCTGTTGTAAGTACATTTTATCGAATTTGTAGTGTTTTTTTGTTGCATTTCTGGTTGAGATTTTGATATATTTTGAGATCGATGCTGAATCCAACTGAAACTATGGAAAGTGTCACAATTGCAAATGTGAATTCTGTTAGTGCAACAGTTGATTACAATCATCCACTTTATTTTCATCCTTCTGATGCACCTGGTTCATTTTTTATAGAAATTAAACTAACTGGAATGCAAAAATATATGTTATGGAGTCAAGCAATGAAACTTGCACTTTTAGGAAGAAACAAGCTAGGTTTTATTGATAAAGTTAGGTTTTATTGATGCATCTGTTGTGAAAAGTAATTATCAAGGTGATATGCAGAAAAGGTTGGAAATATGTAATGCCATTGTTGTTTAATGGCTTATGAAGAATGTGCAAACAGGTCTGCTTAGTGGAATACTATTCAGATCTAATGCATTTCTAGTATGGAAGGACTTGAAGGAAAGGTTTGACAAGATTAACACTTCGAGAGCATATCATTTGCACAAGGAAATTGCTACAGTTGTGCAAGATGTATCTTCTGTATCAGTATACTACTCTAGATTGAAAGATTTATGGGATGGGCATTATTCAATTGCCTCTATTCTTGCTTGTAATTGTGAAGAATCCAAGGATTTTGTTAAGTACATGGAAAGCCAGAAGTTATTTCAATTCTTAATGGAACTTAATGATGGATATGCTCAAGCTAGGTCACAAATACTAATGATGAATCCTAAACCTAATGTGAATCAAGCATATGATTGGGCAGGATCAGAGTCAAAAGTTGTTAGTGGGAAGCAATTGTGTAGTGACAGATAAAATTGCAGATAAAATTAATCCCACAACTTTGTACACATCTAAAATTTAAGGATCTGGAACTTCATAATCAAGACAGTCACACCAGAAGAGGAACTATTACTCATATGGTGACTTTTGCAACATGAAAGGTCATACAAGAGCAGATTGTTTCAAACTGATGAAATGTGATTTATGTCTGCAGAAGGGACATCTTAGAGAGAATTGCTATAAATTGATTGATTATCCAGAAAATTTTAAAGGAAAGAAGAAGGAAAATGTGGTCACACATCCACTTGCAGGACAAAATGCAGGATACACTCATGGGAGGACAAATATGGAACCTACATCAACACCTGTTTTCACTCAGGAGCAGTACAATCAACTTTTGACAATGCTGAACAGGTGCACCACAAGTGACGCAAGTGCTAATCTAAAGAGGTAATGCAACATATGCTGCTAATTTAGTAAGTAATTTATTGTTTAATAGTGATAGTTATCTCAAGTGGATTCAGTGGATTATAGACACAGGAGTCACTAATCACATGATTGGTGAAAGGCCTACTAAAAACTGGAAGACCAGTAGCTGATGTAGGAAAAGTGCAGTTACTAACAGGACTAGTATTTCTCACATAGGAAATTGTCAGTTAATAGGAGGTGATACTAATAGCAATGTGCTATGTGTGCCAGTATTCAAGTTCAATCTTTTGTCTGTCTCAAAACTGACAAAAGAACTACAATGATGTGCCATGTTTTTTCCTGATTTCTGTTTGTTTCAGGACCTCTTCACTGGCAAGGTGAGGGAGATTGGTAAGGAACAAGATGGATTGTATGTGATGTACTCTCAGCCTGGCCAAGGAAGTATTGCAGAAAATCATCATTTGCTGTACAAAAGGATGTGCATGCAGCAACATGGCAGTTCTGAGAAGATTTTCAGCTTTTCAACATCATAAGTGTTTTGATATTAATAATTGTAGTATTTTTCCTCTAGCTAGATAGACTAGAGTACCTTTCCTAATAAGTACTTCTAGAAGTAGTGGTATGTTTCAGCTGGTTCATATGGATGTATAGTGGTATGTTTCAGCTGGTTCATATGGATGTATGGGGACCCTATAAAATAGTTACATATGATGGCATGCAATATTTTCTCACTTGAGTAGATGATTACTCTAGATGGGCATGGGTTTTCCTAATGAGAGTCAAGTCTGATGTTGTATTTAACGCTCAAAAACTGTGTTGCTATGGTTCAGACTCAATTCAATAAAAGAATATAGATGTTTAGATCTGATAATGGCTCAGAATTTTTTAACCATCATTATGCTGACCTTTTCCAGTCTAAAGGTATTGTACATCAAAGCTCCTATCCATACAACCCACAACAAAATAGGGCGGTGGAGAGGAAGCAAAAGCATATACTGAAGAAGACTGTTTGAGCTATTAGATCTCAAGGTATATGTATTGAGCCTGCTGTTTATATCATTAACAGGGTTCCATTTGTAGCTCTAAACAAGAGATCACCTTATGAACTAGTATATGGTAAAGTGCCAGACTTACAACATATAAGAGTCATTGGTTGTTTATGTTATGCCGGTAACTTAGTCAAACAGGATAAGTTTGGCCCAAGGGCAATTAAAGAATTTATGATGGGATATGGCACTCACCAGAAGGGATATAGGCTGCTGGATATGGAGAATAACAAGTTCATAAGTAAAGATGTCACTTTTACTGAAACTGCTTTTCCTTTTCAGCAAGCAGTGTCATCTTCATCTCAGTCACCACATAATTCAGATATCTTCATGGAGGATGATGATCATCTCATTGCTTCTGGTACTGATGCCATGCATTTGTCTAGTAATCCCATTGTTGCACCTAGTGCTGATGTCATTTCTGAGAATCATACTGGCTTGGAAACAACTGATGTAGCAGTGCCTCTACCATCAATCAATGCTACTGATGGCAATGACTCCAGGAGATCACGAAGAAGCACCAGACCACCTATTTGGCACAAAGACTTTGTCATTGCTGATACAAAAAGAAGTGCACAAAATGCATGCCAGTATCCCATAGCTAATACAGTTTGCTATGACAATTTATTCACTTAATATCAGTGTTTTATCTCAAATTTCTCAGTAGCTTCTGAGCCTAATTCTTATGCAGAAGCTGCCAAGGATCCTCTATGGATAGAAGCAATGCAGATTAAAATCAGAGCACTTGAGGACAACAAGACATGGGAGGTGGTTGCATTGCCTCAAGGGAAGAAGGCAAATAGTTGTAAATGGGTTTGTAAGATCAAATACAAAGCAGATGGCACCATAGAAAGATATAAAGCAAGGCTTGTGGCAAAGGTACAGTCAAAATGAGGGCCTGGATTACCAAGAAGTTTTTTCAACAGTGGTAAAAATGGTAACAGTGAGATCAGTAATGGCATTGGCTACATCACATAACTGGCATATACACCATATGGGTATGTATAATGCCTTTCTTCAATGAGATTTAAATGAAGAGGTGTATATGCAGTTGCCACAAGAATTCAATACTTCATCCAAAACAGATGGTCAGCAAGCTTGTAGGTTACTTAAGTCATTGTATGGGCTTAAGCAAGCTTCTAGACAATGGAATATCAAGTTAACATCAGCCTTGGTAGATTCTGGTTTTACTCAGAGTCATCTACACTATTCATTATTCATCAGACACATTGATGGAAAGAAGATGTTAATGCTGATATATTTGGATGACCTATTGATCACAAGAAATGATATTAATCTTATACAAGAAACAAAATCTATCTTGCGGACGAGCTAATTTCAAGATCAAAGATTCAGGTGATCTTAGATTTTTCCTGGGAATAGAGTTTGCTAGAAGTGCCAAGGGGATCTTAATGCATCAAAGGAATTATGCACTTGAGCTTATTTCAAATATGGGATTGGTAGGAGCCAAACCAGTTGGTACACCAGTTGAAGCCAATCAAAAACTCACCTCAACAGTTTTTGATAAGATTTTAAGTATGCAAGATGAGCATTCAAAAGTAAAGGAAGATGCATTATTGGATGATCCTGGTGTATATCAGAGATTGGTTGGAAGACTGTTGTATTTGACAGTCACCAGACCAGATGTGTCATTTCCAGTTCAAAACCTCAGCCAGTTCATGCATTCTCCTAAACAATCTCGTATGGAAGCTGCTGTTAGAGTGGTCAGATATCTCAAGCAAGTACCAGGAATGAGAGTGTTAATGTCATCCAATCAACTACAAACTTATTATGATGCAGATTGGGCATCTTGTCCATCTACTAGAAGATCAA
This sequence comes from Lycium ferocissimum, assembly GCF_029784015.1. NCBI lineage: Eukaryota > Viridiplantae > Streptophyta > Magnoliopsida > Solanales > Solanaceae > Lycium > Lycium ferocissimum. The sequence goes on along the minus strand of NC_081346.1, from coordinate 56,820,625 downwards.
TTAGTGGTTACTTGGTGAAATTAAGAGACTTTCTTATCTCATGGAAATCAAAGAAACGGGCCACAGTTTCCAGAAGTTCAACTAAGGCAGAATACAGAAGTCTTGCATCTGTTATGGCAAAAATTGTTTGGCTAAATGGTTTGTTCAAGGAATTGGGAATAGTTACTTAGTTACCAGTTAGAGTGTCGTGTGATAGCAAGCTATTCAAATAGCTGCTAATCCAGTGTTACATGAGTGTACAAAACAGATAGATATCGATTGTGACTTTATTAGAGGAAAAAATCCAACTTGGGCTTATTCAGACAGTTTACTTGGCTTCTGCAGAACAACCTGCTGATATATTCACTAAAGGGTTGCTAGCACCTTAGCATGCCTATTTGATGTCCAAGCTAGGACTTATCTTTGTAACTCCTAGCTTGAGGGGGGATGTTGAGCATGATTCCGGCTGAGCTATGAGCTGTTTACAACTGTCAGCAAGTTAGTGGAGTAGTCAGTTGAAGTTAGTTATTAGTGTGTAGGTGGTTCAACTTGTAGGACCTTGAGTTTGTTAGTTTGTGGCAAGATATTTTGAACACTGCATTATATAAGCAGTGCACACGGTTGTAAATGTAATTAACACTTCATTCTCTTCAATTCACAATCAATAATATCTACTCTCCCTCTCTTCTCTCACACGCTTCCTCTCAACTATTCTTCATCTTCTCCTTTATAGTTTTGGTTCAATAGCTTCATAACCAGCTGCCATAGCAGCTGGTTAAACTGGTTCGATTAATATTTCAATGAAACAGTGAAAGTTATCAACACCCTCACCTAGAATTAAGTACTCTACCTGTTATACTTTGTTTCACATTATTTCCTTATTAATCTGTAAAAATCAGATGACATCTTATATTCCTTCATGCGAAGTATTTTTAGTAATACAAATATTATAGGGAAAACAGCGATTTTAGTCCTTGTGTTATTATTTAATTCCACCCTTGATCCTTGTATTTAATTACACAATGTTATGACATATTAAAAACAATAAATTTTCTTATAAGAACTTATTGAACTTTATGTCAAGTTAAATCATGACAAAGAAAGTGAACTTGATGGAGCATTTCCTCAACCTCAAGGAAGCCAACCCAGCTAGTTCAGACTTCCAACAGCTCTCTATGTCGGTTTATTTGACCCTAACTTAAGTTAGAACATTTGACAAAAAATACTGATATATATCCTCATTAATAATGTTATCGTTTCATGACCATTTCTTTTTATTCATATATATTAGAATAAAGATGACATTTTCTCTTTTTTTATTTATTTAAAAAATAAATGTCGAAGTAACTACATAATTTATATTTCTCCGTTGCACATTCTAGTAATTGTGTTAAGTCAAAGGGAATTAATTTTTCAAACTTTCCCTTAGTTAAGCATATATAATATTGAATGAAACATGTAGCTTAACTTTTTTATTGCAACAGTATCATTTTTTGCCACAACGAGTATATTATATATTCCGCTAATAAGAATTATGAATTTAGTCTGATGATAACGATCAAATTAATCTTTTCGTAATTCTTGGTCACATGAGAAGCTCGTGTGCAATATGACTATACAAAAAAAAATTTGACCATACCAAGAATTTTTCAAGGAAAGTCAAGCCGAGGAAACATGATCACTTAAACTTTAGATACTTCTTAATTTTGTTTTCATCTCCTCTGAGAAGGTTAATAAACTACGAAGAAAATCACTCAACTTGTATTATAATTAATAAAAGAAAATCTAATCATAAAATTATTCAACTTTTCGCTTAATTTGCTAAAATGCCATTTTTGCCAAAATCTTGTGAAGTTGATCGGAAAAAAAAAAATTATTTTGGACTAAAAAAGCTCCATGACCACGATAAAGCTAGCTTTGAAGTCCCGATGGCGATATATATATATCAAGCTAAAAAACATGGAGTCAGCACGAGATATGATAAGTGGTTTCACTAACCAGACCACGATGAAAAGTAAAGTAATAAAATATACTCTCTCTGTTTCAATTTATGTGAACCTATTTCCTTTTTAGTCTGTGCCAAAATGAATGAACTCTTTCCTAATTTGGAAACAAATTCACTTTATGAAATGATTTACAGCCACATAAATATTCAAGACTTATTTTGAACCACAAGTTTGAAAAGTCTTCATTTTTTCTTAAATGTCGTGCTCAGTCAAATGGGTTCACATCAATTGAAACGGAGGGAGTATAACATTGTGCAAGACGTATGTGGGGGTTTTGATTGAGTACAGAGTTTTAAAAAGAAAAATTAAAACTTGTGATTAAAACATATTATCATGATTTCTATGGTTATAAAAATATGTCATCGAATCTAAAATAAAAAATTTAAAATTAAATTGTCACATAATTCAAAATGAAATAAAGACCGTACAATAAAATAAAAATTAAGAAAAAAAGAAGAAGAAGAAGAAGGAGAAACATACATTATTTTATTAAGTGGTGAGCTGGGGGTTGGCCAATAAGGTATGTTCTGTAAGGTTGACTATAGGAGGACCTTGAAATGGTCATGTAGATGACAATGTCAATTTCTTCAATCTCATCTTTTGGAAAACCAACTTGCACGTCAACTAGATAAAAATCTTGAGGCAGCCTAATATAAAGGGAAAAATCACACAATTGGAATTATAACATTACGACATCCTCCTGTCATTATCATCTAATTCTGTATTTAATGCTATATACTTATCGACTTAATTAGGGTTTAAATAAGCTTAAAAATAACCTCTTTATATATATATATATATATGGGAAATTTCAATAATGTAAAATCTAGCATACAAAATTACATTTGCGAAGCCATATTTTTAAATTACACTCGCATAGTCACTTTTTCACGGTATAAAGTTGTATACAATAATATACAACTTTATACACCTGGAGTAGGTAATGTATCAACCTTGTATAAAAGTGTATAATAATGTATAAGAGGTGTTTATATACGCTTTTACACTGGGTATACAAGATTATACAAATTTATACAAGAGGTGTAAAACACTTTTACACTAGTATACAATATTATACAAATTTATACAAGAGGTGTTTATACATAAGAGGGTTTATATATAGTGTATAAGAGATGTCTATACGCACTTCTACACCGTATAAAAGTGTATAATAATGTATAAGAGGTGTTTATACACATTTTACCCCTTTTTTTTGGTAACCACTAAAAAATTTAGTGGGATATTTATTAATAATAAACAAAAGCAAAAAACATAAGTTCAAAACAAATAAAGGAACAACAAAATCCAACAATGCCGACACAACCAAAAAACCAAGTGAAAGTCCAAATTATGAAAGTAAAGACACCAGTGCTAGTCGGCTAAATTACGGCTAACGCGCGTAAAAAATAAAAAATGAGTTAAATCGGGTAATTATTTTACCCTAATTATCATACAGTGTTATTTTTCCCATATATATAAAGAGTAAACTAAATAGTTCTAATCTTTACTTTTTAAAATATATTCTTTTAATTTGGACATTTGCATTAGCCATGTAGTCTCTCAATGTAATTATCTTAGGATGTGTAAAAGAATACATGCATGCATATGAGCTGAATATATATTGGCAGAGACGGACCCAGGATTTTAAGACGGCGGGGGCACCATTATCTTGACATAAACTCAAACAAAAAATTTAATGATGACTGAGGGATAATATCGTATCGGACCGGTCATTAATAGCGCAAATGATGGCGAAAATATAAGTATATAGGTCAAATATGTGTAATAAATAAAATTTAATACAGTGAAGCAAATGAAAGAGATAGCTCAGTGGCTAAGGTTGTGCAACATGTGGTGATAGTGCAGATTCAAATCTGGGTGAGCTCATTTAACGCTTATTGTTTTCCTAAAAATAGGCTCAAAAAAATATTTAAAAGTGACATTCGGGTTCGATCCGGGGTGACATGTAAATGAACCAACAGTTGCAACCAACGTGCCCCAAAGACAATTTCATTTGTTAGAGTGCATAATTAAATATATACTAATTTATCAAGGTATATACACATATATATATACATAATTTTTTTCGAAGAGTGGGAGTGTGCGGCTAGTCCAATAAATGAGTTGTTGTATCCTTATAATTAAATACATAATTTTGGAAAAGATCACGCATGCCCCCTCAAACCAAAATAATTACCCGCCTATACCCTCATTACTTTCGTACCCCCCAGAAAAAATCAAAAGTATTTATCGGAGATGCCACCCAGTTATGATACCAACATGGTATATAAATATATGCGAGATGGTATCATGCAAGATGCTTCAGTCCTTCTCTTAGTCCTCCATGATTCCAACATGGTATATAAATATACTGAGATGGTATCATGGAAGATGCTTCAGTTCTTCTCTTAGTCCTCCAGGATACCATCATGGTATATAAATATACTGAGACAGTGTTATGAATGATCATGTTTATTTACTAAAAATGACACACTTTTATCGAAAAAACCTCTATGATACCATCGTCTTATATACATATATTGTGATGGTATCATGGAGGACTGCTTCAGTCCTTCAATGAGACACTCCACAGGACCATGGTGCCATCGTGGTATATAAATATAGTGAGACGGTATCATGGAGGATTGCTTCATTCCTTCTCTTAGTCCTCCATAATACCATCATGAAATATAAGTATGCTGCGATGATATCATGGAGGAAGGGGTTTGAGCGAGGGGGCACGTCGTGTAATTAGTTTGGGCTGAGCTAGACAGAACCGAAAATAGTTTGGGTGGGGGCATGGGCGGCTAATTAATTTGGGTTGGTGGGGGCAATTTGTGATGTTTACCTTTTGAAAATAAGCTAGTCCAATAAGAAATTTAATTTAACCCAAATATTAATGCATCATAAAATACATTCTCCTAATGCGCGCAATTTGCGAAAATAGTCAGAACGTACACTAGTTTTGGAATTGAGAGAATATTTAAACAGTATACCATCTTAGAGAAAAAAATGCTTTTCTTTTTCTACAATTATTACTTCAGCCGTTAATAATTTAACAGTTCTCCCTTTACCACTACATTCAAACTTCTCTATAGTAACATTTCACTATAACGGTCAAGTTTTTTTAAAATCAATTTTCATATTATGTTATATTATATGTTTTCCATAGCAACATCTCGCTGTAGCAGCAAAAAAATAATCAGACAAACAATGCCTAAAGGTTTGACTGTATTTCGGGATCAGGCATTGTAATGTCCTTTTCCCTTGCCCTCGTGCTTCATCTTACAATGTAATTTGGCAAGTTGGAGATGGTACGTACGTAGGGTTATATTCAAGTTTATTTATCTCCAGAGTACCTGTTGTTATACTGAATTGATAAGCCTGCAAAACTATAAATGTCAGATGTTAGTGAGATAATTAAAGAAACAATTATCTTTAAATTTCCATGGTAATCAAGGAAATAATTATTTGATTCTCCAACTAGTAATTTTCCATTTTGTAGTATGTATTTCATAGTTGATCACAGTACGTCAGTGTTGGTACAATATTCCTCTTGCACAAAATTATTGTAGAAATGACTTCAGTTTAGTTTATTTTTACATAATTCTGTAAATAGTTTAAAGTTCATCAACTAACTCTTTGCATAAAAATGGGATTTTAATGATTATCATGGTTGCTTCTTCTTTTTTTTTTTTTTTTTTTTTAATTTTCCATCCGGTGTCCAGTATTCGTATTGGAGCCTGACTATACCTCGATTCGGGCCGCCTAGTACCCATTTGGGGGAATCGCTCTTTATCAAGGATTTTTCCATAACCACGACTCGAACCCGAACCTTTGATTAAGAAAGGAGCAGCCTCATCCGCTGCACCACATAATTTGGTGTTGCTTCTTCTTATTGTTTGATAATGTAGGAGGTAAACAAACAAACCTTCTTAGCTAATTATTAAGAAACATTATTCACCCACTCAAGACATGGTCAAAAAAATTATTATATGTACTAACTGCAAATTGGAGTTACCTTAGGGAACATTTTGTACTTGTACTATAGTTGCAACTTGTAAGTTGGAGCATATGATGGCACAATACGAACTACTACTTGAATATTAAAAGAAAATATCGCGATTTTCTAGGCACATGATCCAATTTGGCTTATTGTGGACTTTTTAGGCTTGCCAATTGGACACTATTAGCTGCATAAATTCCCTTTAGGACCCATTAATTTCTTATATTACAACTGTGATTTTTTTTTTCACTGAGATATATTTTTTGGTCATGAACAATTAACCATGAGCCAAGACAGTGCTAGATCATTACACATATATACATGAAAAATACTTTTTTTCACCCAAAAGAGAATCAAAAACCTTAGCTAATTATCTACTAGGCAAGTCGAAGTTATTTCGTTCATATATATATATATATATATATATATATATATATATATTAAATATTAAATAGTATGTTTTTTATATTTACTAATAAATTAATTTGCACACATATTCAAGTCGAAGTTATTTCGTTCATTTACCTTCTATCGTAAATGTTCGGTACCAATACTTAGCGTGTAAGATTATTCGTAGTCTTTGAATTCATTTGCCATAATACTGTAAAAGTCATGTTGATTACAAAATTCGTTGAGCTCTTTACATATAGCATCTTTCCTGATTTATGACTTGCATTAAAATAAACATACATTTTTATTTTAATTATGATATCAGGCGTGCAAGTTTACTAGTTAATTTGTCGCTTGTTGCTTTATGCTTTTATAGAAGATTAGAAACGTTTGCGTATCTCATCAAATATGTATTACATCTTGTCAATGATGTCCATTATTTCGTAATGTGAATTAACTATAAGAGTTACTCCATATTCAAGAGATTTTATATTATTACTTCTCATTCTTTATAATTAATTATTCTTTTTTCATCATTAAAATATAACTAATTTATCTTTTATGATACACACAAATAATTCAGAAGAAAAACGTGAAACAAAAGAGAAAAATAAAACTAAACTTAATTTATTTTAATTCGAATTAGACCAAAAGTCTAAAAATAGAAGATTTAAAAGGAAATCAAATCGAGGGCAAAACCTAATTGTGGTATTATAATAAGCTCACACGCAGCCATCACCTCGTCTTCCTTTCAAGGTCGAACCACTCCTTCCTCCTCTCTCTTGGATCTCCATCCCCATTCTTACGTGACAATATATATATATATATATATATATATATATATATATATATATATATATATATCAGGGGCGGACCCATGTATGAATGTGCTCCAAAGACCCATTAACCGTGGTGGATATTCTATGTAAACATATAGAAAATATTGAAATTTTGGTATAAAATAATAAATAGCACCTAAGAAATAATAAAATATCTGGGTGCTCTGGTTAAAAGGTTATAGGCTTTAGACTAAGCCATGGAGGAGCCGGGTTCGGATCCTACTCAAACCAATATGTTTTTTGTTGATTTTAAGGTGAGCACCCAGGACCATTGAATCCTGGGTCCGCCACTGGTATATATATATATATATATATTTCTTTTTCTACTGGGCTTTTTCCTTTTTAATCTGTTGTAATAAAAATAACAAGTTTTTATATAAATCTTTTAAACTTTAAACATTTCATATATAAAAAAATGTCAATCGCTTTTTAATTTTAAGACTACTACTTCAATAGTACTTTTGGTATCTATTGAAAGAATAATAATTTCGTACCCATGTCATATAAAAAGAAACCACACGGAAAATATATGAGCATATTTTATATGTATGTATATATATTTATCCCAAAGAACACAACAAGAAGAACCCTCAACTCTCTCTCTATTTCAGATCAATCATCCACTAGAAAATCAGCTTATTAAAAAAAAAAAATGCCTCCAAAATCATCGCATTTAATCCAAAGAATCAACCCCACCACCACCCCTACAACTTCCACCACCACCACCACCACTTATAAACAACTACAAAGATGTACACCAATACCTTCACCATGTACAACCCAAGTTCCAGAAGCCGTCATTAAATACCATACTCACACCGTTAACCCTAACCAGTGTTGCTCCGCCATGATCCGACGTATCTCCGCCCCCGTTTCCACCGTATGGTCCGTCGTACGCCGCTTCGACAACCCTCAAGCCTATAAACACTTCCTCAAGAGCTGCCACGTCATCGGTGGGCAGGGTGACGTGGGCACCCTCCGTGAAGTGCGGGTAGTCTCGGGACTACCCGCAGCTAGTAGCATGGAGAGGCTTGATATACTTGACGAGGAGCGCCACGTCATCAGCTTCAGTGTCGTAGGTGGGGACCACCGATTGGCGAATTATCGATCTGTCACCACCCTCCATGCGGATCCGAGCAATATTGGGACGATTGTTGTGGAATCGTACGTTGTTGATATACCACATGGGAATACTAAAGAAGAGACGTGTGTTTTTGTGGACACTATTGTTAAATGTAACCTCCAATCCCTTTCCCAGATCGCTGAGAATTTGAGCAGATAACAGATAGAGGTGACAAACGAGCTGGTTGGATCAAATTTGAACGAGTCAAAACAGGTAATTTCATAAAGGGATTGATCAAGATGAGTCATAATGATTGATCAAGATGAGTCAAAGAATGAATCATAATCTAATTCGTTTAAACATAGACGAATTGGAAGAGTTGATTTTGCAAAAAGAAGGTGGCTGTGATGATATATTTCTTGATCGACAAAAGAGGGAAACAGATTAAAACAAGGATCGATGATGCTTGTGATGATGCTTTCTCGATCGTCGGAAGATGTCTTTTGGGTAGGAAGATCTTAAAATTATTCCATTTTTTTAACATGTTTTTTCATCTCTTGTCCCGGTTGTGATCACTTGCTGAAGATAAGATCATGATGATCTTAATAAAACACATATTCATTGTCATAAACTTGTTATGTGAGGAATTTAATTTGTTTCTCCTTTGGTCTCTTTCTTTCTTTCTTTCTTTCTTTATCTTGCTTATTTTTTTAAACTTCACCGCTGCGTTTCCATGTCTATTTTTTTTATTTTTTATTTTGTGGTATGAATTCAATGGCGATAAGTAATCTATCTACCAAAAAAAAAAAAAAAAAAAGGAAAAAATTACAATCTCAAGTGCAAGTTCTTCATGTTAGTTTGTTCCTTATGCAAATTAAGCATATAATTTCTCATTTAAGGGTTTATGTTTTATTAATTTCTAGTCATATACGGGGTGATCGAAATCACGGAGATATCATCAATTAATTAATTGCTCTCTTTAGGTTCAGATAAAAACTTGGTTAAAAATTTACCTTTACGGAGAGATGTGAAACAGATTAAGTAATTAGCAAAGTGCTGTGCTTTACTTGTTTAATTTTATTTCCACAGTGAGTCCAGTTTGGATGAATAATGTCTAAATACATTGTATCATTTACTTGGTACGTACTACAATTTAAATTACACAAGTTTGATACGTGAATGAAATAGTACTAGTAATTCCTTTAGCAAGACAAAGATTGCTAATAGCATAGACAAATGAAACGGACCTTATAGCAGAAAGAAATAGTCATAGAACATTCGTATAAATTTGGTAACAATTATTTTGAAATTGAATGATTATTAGTGCAGCAGACATATATGATCTTTAAAGTGTATTTGTTAGAATTAAATTTAACAGTAGAAATATGGTTATGAGTGTGATTCTGACAATGCAAGTGAGACTAGGTGATTTCGAATTTGGAAGGTTAGTTGTAACTAGGAAGAATATTACTGTACTAACCAAAGAACTAGAAATCAGATGCTATTCTGGGATGGATCATGGAAGTAACATATACTCCCTCCAGATCAAAAAGAGTCTCCACTTAGCCTTTTTTCTTGAGTCAAAAAGAGTATCCACTTATCAAATCAAGAAAGAATTAATCTTATTTTTTTAGATTTACCCCTATTAAGTGTTATGTGATCAAATCCCAATACCTATTTAACTAGGGGCAGTTTAGTCAAATTACCTATTTTTGTCTAGAAGTTAGTATTTTCTTAAGAGGTGTGCAAATGGCTAAGCGAACAATTTTTTTATCCGGAGGGAGTATAATTGTTGGAAAACAAAAATTAAGGAAACCAATGAGCAAAGAAAACAATAGGTTTGAGATGTACTCCGGTACCTATGAAGGGTGAGCAAAGAAAACAATAGGTTTGAGATGTAATCCGGTACCTATGAAGGGATGTAGAGGGTAAGTTGTGAGTTCATTCGAACCTAATAATTTTGGCATAAATGTTGTGTATGTGTTTAAAAAAGTACTTTCCTCCGTCTTAATTTATGTGACAGTTTTAGGATTTCAAAAGTCAAACGAGCTTTTCTTTGACTGAGATTTCTTTATATGACTTCTAAATATTTTGAGTTGTTAATTATTATGACTTATAATACTTCTTATGGAGTTTTCAAAAATATATGAACTTTATTTTACAAAACTTAAAGATTCTATGTCCGAATGCACTCTTGAAATTCAAACGATGCCGCATAAATTGGGACAAAGGGAGTATTAACTACTAAATAAGTTTAAATTATTTATTCTAACCCAACAAATTAAATAAGTTGGCGTAAAATCACTAACTCAAATACATAAAATTCAAATCATGAATCTACCTTTAGTACCTATATTGTGAGAGGTAATAAATATTTGATAAATAGTCGAGATGCACGTAGATCTGCCCGAAATTCGTTTGTTATATTCAGATGCAGAATCCACGTGAATTGTAGGCGGCTGTGACTTGTAATGCTAGCTAATTAATAGCTTGAATATGTTGCAAAGGGAATAATTTTAATCGCTTGTCTCTATATGTTCTGACGAAACTAAGTACGATGTACCCATTTAGGTGATTATTTAAATAGGTTTCTTTAATTGTGATTGATTAGTTTACTGGCTAAGTTGATTAGTTTACTGGCTAAGTTAATTAATCAAGTTTACTGGCCCGCACGATAGTCGATAACCTCGTAAAATCTTTTGGCAAACCAATAGAAACTGCTCCTTCGAATCTTCCTATGACCTTCCTACTAACTTTGTGTTATTTGTTTTTTTTTTGTTTTATATATATATATATATATATATGCCCATCTATTTTGTTGGTGAAATTTATTTCCTTGGAGGAATCAACAGTGCTTGTTCCGAAAACTCTAGAGGTGACTCAAACATGATAAAAGTGTGTTTGCACTATGTAGTGTATAATTTTTTATATTATCAGGTTAAATTGACTTAGATGTATTAACATACTAGTATAATTTTTCATAGAAAGTCTGATATGATAAATTGTAAAGTGGAATAATCACCTATTACATCTAAAAATTGAACTGACAATATAAAAATTCTTTATACAGCCACTATATAGTACTTAAATCCAACATAAAAATAGTTTGCACCTTGCTTGTCATTTTCGAGTAATTTAACAGGTTACACATGGTACTTAGTAATACTAAGTACTTAATAACTAATATGATGTACATAAATGGATTGAAAGAAGGAAAGTAAATGTGAAACCTAAAATTTTCCATTAGAAGCATATTTGGGAGGGGCATTGGATGTAGTTACCACTGAGAGAGGGTGATAGGTGGTAGTTGAGAAATATACAAAGAATTAAGAGTTTAATTTTTGTACATTAATAACCTAAAAAAATTTACACTATCAAGTTGAAAGATTATAATAAGTAATTATCTTTAATAATTAACGAGATCTGTAGCTTGCAAAAATTTAAGTTACTTAGTACAATAAGTTAAAATATATTATAATGTGTGAATTTTTTTACGTTATCAATTTATATAAAAGAAAAACCATATAGTTGTATAAATCAAATAAGAAGATAACATGATGAGAATCAAACGCTTGGGGTTGTTGTAAGTTGGAACGAGCTGGGGTTGTTGTAAGTTGGAACGAGCTTTTTCTTTCTGTTTGAAAGAGAGACCAATTAGCTGATATATCTATCAATAAAGAAACTGCAAGTTGCACATACTTTCGATATTTGTTTGCTCTTTTTTAAATAAGGAAGATATATATGCAAGTTGCAGCAATATTGTTTTGTTGTGAGCGTTGAATACTCCATATTTTAAGGAGATTAATTGCAAGTTGGAGTTGCAAGTGGATGTACTACTCATTAACGTATTTTAATGATCCTCTTGCTTCTTGTCTGGATTATATATTTATTATTACGAAAGCCTTCACGCTATCCCCCACTCCAAATTATGTATCTCTTCGTTGGCTTTTTTCTCTTTCATTATTTCTTTTTATGCCAAAGAATCAAAATATACGCATGAACTTAAATAAGAAAGTGCAAAATAAGGCTTTCCCAGCTCTAGAGACGATCCATAATTTTGATATTTTGGATGTGTGAATTTGTGTCTTGAATTTTGGTGGAGTGACCAATAGTACTTTAATCGTGATGACTGCTACCGAAAATATGTAGTAAAGTTACTTTTTTATTATTTTAACTTGTCACATGTAAATCATTTTTCTATAGCCAGTTTTGTGAATTTTTCGACACTCAACTCTTAATTTGACATTTATATAAGTCAACGTGGACTTTATAATCCCATCACTAGAAATAAATTTTGTGTTATCTTTCTTCTCTATTTGTTTTGTATTGATGGTATGCTAATTAATCAGCCATCTTCAGCAACAATATAGTTGTATATAACAAACGCGCTCGCACATAGGATGTTTGACTAATATTTAGCTTAAGCATGAAGTTGGATAAACTTCCTTTGTTCCTTAAATTTCTTTTGGAATGTGAGTTAGCGAAGGTAGAAAGCTGGATGAGCATTTAGTTTGACGGAAACCTTACACGAAGCTGACGCAAAGTCAAAATTTGCACTTTATGGGTTCTGAATTCTACAATAGCAATATCATGGGTTAGTAATTGTGTTCTGAATTTAATTTTGATACATATTTAGTAAATTTTTTAATGTACGTAGAAGGTTTGACTAAAGCTAGAGGGTTCGACCGAACCGATAGCTCGACTTTTAGCTCCGCCACTAACACTAAGTGGGATGAAACAAGGTCAATGCAAGAAATTTCAATTGAATCTCCTCCATACGAAAGTTATATGTAAGGCGTTTTATTAGAAATATATGAATCATTGAATTCCCTGACATTAGAAAAGATTCGAGTATAATTGCAAAGGGGGAAACAATTTTGGTTTAGGTCATGAGGTTTATATTTCAGGTATAATTGTTAGCGATAAATTTTGTTAGGAGAAAATAAATAACTGCAATCATAAAATAAATGTGAGAAAAAAATCTCTTGATCTTAATCTCCAGGTATTCGCCTTGATTTGAGGGCCAATGTGACGTCTTTCTCGAATGAAGGGTGGACTTCAACTGATGTGCTGAATCTTCAAAAAACTTTGAGTTGTACTTTGGATCGTTCTTGAGGGAAGACGTCTCTCAAACTCTCCTTCATGTTGAAGACCTTTGGAGAAGACTTACGTAGATGTCATGCTGTGCAACTTTTAAGATGTCTTCAAAAGGGGATATGTGACCCCTTTATATAGGTGTAAGCTAGAGCTTGGAGTTATTTTGGTCTACAAGTAATTCTAGTGAACCTTGGGCTAAAAAGACGTGGGTTGGGCTCGTCTTGTAGAGGCCCAATTTAGTGGACTAACCAAAAATGTAATTTTTCAATTGCCATAGCTACTCCTAAGATTTAATTATGGATAGTAACTACCATTTTTAATATTTAAGTTTCGTAGCTATATTATTCAAAATTTACATTTGATAGCTACCCCACCGTTTTTAATTAAATGTGCTGGCCCATAATCCCTAAGTTTTTGTTGTTTTAGCTTTATGCCCACCAAGTGTATTTTCAGTGTATATAGCCGTTTTCACACCTATTTTCAGTGTATACAGCCTTTTTTTACTCAACAACGATTTTGTATTTCATTGTATTTCACTGTATTTCGAAAACGCGAACGTGATCAGACTCAACAGTGATTTTGTATTTTGTTGTATTTCGCTGTATTTTGAAAACGCGAACATGACCATACTCTACAGCGATTTTGTATTTCATTATATTTCGCTGTATTTTGAAAGCGCGAAAATGACCAGACTCAACAGCGATTTTGTATTTCGTTGTATTTGGCTGTATTTTGAAAACCCGAAAATGACCAGAAATACAACAAAAGCAGTTACGAATTGTAATTTTGCAACTTGTAGCTATAAATTGTTAGAACCTATTAAAAGGTAGCTATTTGTGTAAGTTTTACACTAATTTTCATTCAAGTCATGTAATTTTGACTTAAATAATTAATTCAACTTTATTAACCATAATTTGACTTGGTCAACATGTCAATCACTTAGAATTTAATCCAAATTTTTTATGGATTAATTCAACTAAAATTTTAATGTTTACAGATGCCTCCTACTTCAAGACTCGTCGAGGTGTAGGCTTGCCGAAACTTGATGGCGAGACTTGAAGTATAGAGAAATTTGATATTTTTATTTTTTATTTTTGTGTGTCTTCAAAATGCACTTGGCAATAAGTATTTGTAGACTCTTGAAACAACTTATCGAAAGAACTTTCAACTTACGTTAAAATGCATCTTCCATTTTATCCTTTCATTTCCATTTTGGAGATGTAACCGTCCAGCTCAAAAAAAAAAAAAACAAAACAAAAAAAAAAATGTCCTTCATGATTTTTTTTTTTCAAGCTGTACATAACTTCTTACAACCATATAGGAATAATGGTCAAATTTATGCACATGACCACTATCTTTCCTTGTTTATTTTGCAAAGAATCCTTCTTTCTTAGAGTAGCCTCAATTCATAACAAAATTTAGTGACCAGAAAGTCATTTCATGTGTAAGTACATGAATATAGGATTTTTTTCCTTAAATTGTTGGTTCATATTTCTATATGGTACAAAAGAATATATGATTTTTTTCCCTTAAATTGTTGGTTCATCTTTTCATTTGGTGCAAAAGAATATATGATTTTTTTTTTCAAAAATTGTTGGTTCATCTTTCTATATGGTGCACTCAAAAGGACGCTGGCTCTTTAACCTTTGGGGTTAGCAATCTCTTCTTTTGACTTAGTGAAGGGGTGCAAGGTGCCAGCATCCTTCTCGCGGCGTTGAGTATTTCATTCTTCAAGATTTGGTGACACAACTTGGAGCCTCCACTTTCCTTGCAGTGTTGATAGAGCAATTACATGGTGTATCTCATCCTTACGGCTTAGTGGGATTGACACTTGGAGTAGTCCTTTCCAGCCTTAGCGAGAAAGTTGATGGTGCATCTCCCTCTTCAGCTTGGCGAAAGAGACACTTGAAGTACCTCATTTTTTTTTTTCCAGCTATGACGAGCAAGTTTTTTCAACGAAGTAGATATGCCTTAAGACAGAGTGAGTAGACCCGTAGATGCACCAAGATCCATCTACTATGAATAAATTGATGTTAGAAGATCGTCATGTGAAATTGATGAATCCTCCAAAGTTGTAGAATTTTGTCTTTAGATTCTCCAAGCGTGTAAAAAGCAGCAAAGGAAACTTCGTGCAAGCAACTTTTCTTTGGCTCCGCATTGAAGGGATGAGTTTTTTTACTTATGTGACTGCACTTAGAAGGAAATTCTGAATTGCCTACGTACATCGGTGAAGAGGATCAAGTCATTACGTAGTTAAGAAAGAGTATTTTATTTGAATTTTTTTTATGTAGTTTATTTTCATGTATCATTGAGTGTTGAAACATGCAGTTTAAGCTCGTGTGAAAAGGAGCGTTGCAACTTGCAGTTTAGGCTCATGCATTGAGGAGCATTGCAACTTGCAGCTTAGGCTCGTGCGTTGAGGATCATTTTGATATACAGTTTAAGCTCATGCATCGAGGCTCGTGTATTGAGGAGTAATTTGGGAAAGAACTCCAATAGTGTAGCTGGATTTTGAACCCTTTGTAATGAAGCATTGTTGGACCAACTCTTGACGTCAGACTTTATGCTTTTCCATGTTTGCAGATGATTTGTGGTTGCTTTTGCCTTTAGGATTTGACGCTTCAAAGTTTTTTCATGCTTATGTCTTTTGTGAGCAACCAATGTCCAAGTTTCACCATCTTTTTTGTTGGAGTGATCATCCACCTTGCATGTGTTTGAACGTTTCAATGTTAGAAGTTCAACTGGTTCAGAGCTCCCAAATTGTATCATGATTGATCTTTGTTCAATTTATGTGGGTGAAACAAAGGGCCTACATCTTTGAGTTTCTAGCACAACGCTCTTCTTGTTCTTGTTATGAAGATAAGCACTAGCATGGTTCGCGTCGACTATATCTTCATCATCAATGATTATTTTTTCGTCCCTAACTAACGTCATAATCTTCTCTTTTAGGATGTAACATTTTTTGGTTGGATGATTGATGATGCGATGAAAATTTACAATCCTTGGGATCGGTGACTTCTTTGGCTTCGTCATGTCATTTTGATGGAGGAATTTCAATGACCTACTTGGTAAGCAACTCGTTAAGAATTGAAGGGACATCAAAGTTATAAAAAGGTACACTTTTGCTTCTAACTCCTTCAGTTTAGTGCCTTGATGGTCGCTGGAATTCTAACTCTTCCTTCCTAGGATCGAAAACATATGACGTCTTTCTATGGTTTGCAATGCTCAACTCCATGTCGTGTGCTCACGTTACCAATTCTTCAAAATTTTGTGGCTTAAGTCCTTGGAGAATGTATGCAAGGCCCAATGCATTCCTCGGATGCACATCTCAACAGTAGACATTTCTGAGAGACGTCTTTGCAGTCCAAACTCAATGCTCGCCAGCGGTTGATGTAGTAGATCACTGGTTCGTCCATTCGTTGCTTGGTGGCCGTCAACTCTATCAATCTTACTATTCGATGTGTGTTGTAGAAGCGATCAAGGAACTCCTTTTCAAGTTGCTCCCAACTATCAATTGATTCTCGATCGAGATCGGTGTACCAATCAAATGCATTTCCCTTCAGCGAGCGAACAAATTGTTTAATAAGCAGATCTCTATGTGTACCAACATTGCTACAAGTCTCCACAAAATGTGCAATGTGCTTGGGGTTTCCTTTTCTATCGAATTGTTGCAACTTTGGCGGTTGATATTCAATCGGCATAGAGAGACAATTAATTTGCTTGGTATAAGGTTTAGAATAGAACAATGAGCTTTGTGATGGTCCACCATATTGAGCCTTAATGGTATTTGTTATCATGTCTGGTAGTTATTGGACAGACAACATCGTAACCGAAGCAATTTGATTTTCACTTTGAGCGTGGGCAACTTGGTAGCAGATTTGACCTATTTTTCTTGTGGTGTTGGGCTATGACTTGACTCTCCAGGGCTGCAGAGTTCCAACTTGTTCATCAATTGAGCTATTGGAAGATCTTTGTCTTATATGGATTTCTTCAACGCCTCAATAGTTTTCATCATCATGGCGAGTTGTTCCTCTGTGTTGGTCGCATTGGTCATCATGGCACTCACCACATTAGAAGTTAAAGAATCCACCAAGTCCTCGGACTTGTAGAAGTTAGAGCAAGCTTGAGAAACTTCTCTAGACGAAGAAAATGAGGTGTTGCCCCCAGATCTTGCAGTCATCATTGTCGGTTTATTCTTGTCTAACGTCTCCAAGGAGATGAAACACTTCAATGCCTCCAAACCACCAGCTTTGAACATGCTACGAGTCGTTGAGCAAGCAACAACGATAACACTTGTGGATGGAACACCAAAGCTTTTCTCTGAGGCCATTACAACACTAGATCGTAGAATTTGCATATTTGATTTTTGAGATAAAGAGATGAAGGGCAGAGTTGGTCCCACTGAGCGTGCCAAAAATTTGTTCGCGATAAATTTTGTTAGCGTAAAAATAAATAACTACAATCATAAAATAAATATGAGAAAAAATCATTCTATTGATTATTTTGTGAGTACAACTGTGGATGTATCCCGAGATTCTAATCTCTGTGTTTTTGCCTTGATTCGAGGGCTAATGTAACGTCTTTCTCGAATGAAGGATGGACTTCAGCTGATGTATTGAATCTTGAAAGAACTTTGAGTTGCACTTTGGATCGTTCTTGAGGGAAGATGTCTCTCGAACTCTCCTTCTTGTTGAAGACCTTTGGAGAAGACTTACGTAGATGTCGTTGCTCTCCTCTGCCTCTAGTCAAGATGCTATGCAACTTTCAAGATGTCTTCAAAAGGAGATATGTGACCCCTTTATATAGGTGTGAGCTAGAGATTGGGGTATTTTGGTCTACAAGTAATTCTAGTGAACCTTGGGCTAGCAAGATGTTGGTTGGGCTCGTCTTGTAGAGGCCCAATTTAATGGACCAACCAAAAATGTAATTTGAATTTCATTCAAGTCATGTAATTTTGACTTAAATAATTAATTCAACTTTATTAACCAAAATTTGAATTGGTCAACATGTCAATAACTTATAATTTAATCCAAATTTTGTATGGATTAATTCAATTAAAATTTCAATATCTACAATAATAATATTCTTGTATTTTATAATCCTCTTATTAATATATCTCGATCAATCAACTAGGCAACCACCAGAATGTAATTCAGATCCCAGGACCCCACTGACAAAGAATTGGATGTGAAAGTACTAGCTTAACTTTAGTTATCATTCGGAGTTGGTTGTTCTTTTTTTTTTTTTTTTTTTTTGCATAATTTTTAGAAGATTTTGCAATGTTAGATTGTATAAATATGGTCATCTTTTTCATAAGAATGGTTTCCAGTACTTATCTATTAAATTCGTCACCACTTGGACTGTTTTCTGTTTGTGCATTTCAAGTTGCTAGGCATGATATGCTATCTTTCCCTTACCTATTTATTTGAATTGACTTCAGATTAACAAACACTAACAAAAAATATGTTGGTTCCATGTTAAGGAATAATTTAAAACTTATATATATAGCCAAAATATATCTATTTATTTGTTTGCAACCAAGATTAACTTGAATTAAGAATGTTTAGGGACAAAGTTATAAAACAAAGAAGTAATTCAAATAATGTAGAATCTGAAATGTTTCAAAGATTTGGAGCTTATCAGATAGGTTCAACAATTTTCAGTTTTGCCAACTTTTGACACAAGAGAGGTTGAATTGTATCTTATCAGATTTTCGCGAGTTAAAGAACTTGATTATTTAACATCAGTAACGTAGACATAAACTGAAAGTAAAGTACGGAAATTAAAATACACAAGTATTTTTACATGGAAAACTCTTTACTCAAGGGAGTAAAAAATCACGACCAACCATCGTAGGGTTTACCTCAAAACTTCACTAACTTCTCGAGCAATTTTAGGTTACAACTCAATAACCAAACGAACTATAAACTCTAGTACCTTTAACCCATACAATCAACCCATTTGTAGATAACCCTTTCAAGACTATACTCCTAGTCTAGTAAGATAAACAGACTCCAATTATGATCACCTACTACAATACTTATGAAAAGCGAAATATATTACAATTAAAGATCAAAGACTCAAACCTACCAAACTTAAGAACTGCAAGATCTTTCTCTGGAACAGGTACTCTCGTTATCTGTTTAAATCATTCAAAACATCTCCTTACTACGACTGCTATTTTCCAAGAATAACTTAGTATCTGTGATAGCGTGAGTTTCAATTGCATCAATGTGGTGCTTTATATAGGAGTGAGGGTGACAAAATTGTTGCACATTTTGTTCACCAAAACCCATTGTATTTTGGTTGAGGAATCTAATCCTACTTGAACTTGGTTTCCTTATGTGTTTCAACCTCCACATGTTTTCTCCTATTTCTAAAGCTCTCTCCTTTATGCAAGTGCAATAATATTTTCTTATTGTCCACAAATTCCTTGATGCAACACATTTAGCCCATAAACCAAATTACTCAAGAAATTTCACTTGCACTTGGGCTTTGCAGCTTATGAGACCTGGTTATTTCAATGTTGGAATAATGCACTTGCAATCTTGTTAGTCACATAATCAATATCTCTGAGGACCTGGTTCTTTTGTAGTTATCTGTTCATCATCAAAGCTAATTTCAGTGCAACTCAACAAGACTGTTGAGTCAATTAATTATCTCCAGTTATTTTTCAGAAAATTAATCTTTAATTATCAGGTTGGATGGTTTCCAAACAAATATAAAGTCACCCCTGTAGGGCTAAACCAACCCAACAAAAATGGTGGTGTAGGATTGCACAGTGTTCATAATACGCAACGAAAGACAAATATAATTTTGCAGTGAATTTATTTGTTTCTAAAATTAATTTACATCTCAAGATTGAGTCAAAGACAAGCCTGGTAATTATGAGCACTCCTATTCTAAAATTCTTCGATAGTGGAAAGACTTTATGTGTATCCATATCGAAACTAGTTTTTGCTATCAACGCATTGATCAACGGAGCCCGCATATAAATTGGATTAAGAATGTTGTACTCAAATTTGTCTCAAAAGTTTCAACTCTAAAATAAAAGGAACTAGAAAATAGTTCAACTCAAAAATAAAAGGAACTAGAAAATAATTTTTTTGTCAATAATACGTTCTCTCTTGATTTTCGTTAAAACCAAACTTTTATCCTTTTGTCTCAACCTCTCGACCATGTCCAAATGACTCTCGCAATATGCTTCCAATTCTGTCTATCAATAACCTGGTTGTTCCAAAGGTCACTCATGAGATCGCTTGACCTCTACCTCTAGTAGATGACGTGTTGGCCTTGATCACTATAAGTATTTCTTCTACTTCTTTTTCTCCTTATTCATTTTCAGTTTCTAACTCTATTTCATCCAGCAATTCATCTGCTTTTATGCATTCCACTTCCCCCGATTACGCTTCACGCCACCTGCTTCATCACAAGCATGGTCACTAGATCCGAAAATAACAGCTTCAAACCTACACCCATCTTTGACTATTTTAACATGTCTCCCACAAAACACCATTCTCTTACACCTACCACTTTTGCACAAGCTAATAAGTACTCTGAATGGTCAGAAACCATGCAGGCTAAATATTATGGCCTCAAAGAAATGCTACTTATTCCTTAGTTCAATCCTTCCTGTCTCAAAATGTAGTTGGATGTAAATTGATCTTCGTATCAATCACAAATTAGATAGGTGTTGACACCTAATTTTTGACCTCCCATAATTTGTTTTGATTACCCAGAGTTCTTGAATATTAATCAGAGTGAAATATGTATTTTTAAATCAAAGTAATTTTATAAAACTATTTAGACAATATTTTACCAATTTTGATAAAGTATTTCCTATAATATTATAAAATTAATCTAAGTATTTTACAATTACAATGTGTTGCTAAATTAACCAAGAGAAAATAATTTACAACAATTATTTACTTAAGTTTAAATTGTCAAATTGTCAATTGTTAAGTATTTCACTCTATTTTTCAAGAAAATTGATTAATTAAAATAAATAATCTTTTGCCCCTCAAATTTCAATTTCTGCATAATCAAGTCATATTGATAATTTTTAAAATTAGTCATAATTGTTTTAAATATTCAATTATGGTTGTATTTATAAATTTCTTATGATGCGTTAATTATGGCTACAATTGAAATAATTAACTGATTAGTCAAATAAGGGTCATATTTGAAATAATCAATTTCATGAAATCAGTCTTGTTTTTAAATTAATTAATTATTTAGTTTTAATTAAATTGCTTTAGTAATCATCCTTTTTAATATTTTGTCCACTTATTAATTTGCATATATATATATATATATATGAAAGCTGGGCCGTCCTTTTTTTAAAAAAATAAACATTTCTAGTTGAGTCCAGCCCAACAAGGGCCAGACCCGGCCCAATAAGCAATTAAAAGAGGGGCAAGGCCCCTTTCTTTTAATTCTCGCCAAGCCCTCCCCCCCCCCCCTCCCTCCCGGCTTCCCTTTTCCCCCTTTTTTCTCTTTGCAACCCCAACGCCGCCATGGAGGCGGTGGACTTGCGACTGTGTCACCCTGTGGATTGCAGGTGTACCATGCTTTAGCAGGTCTAGCATGGCCATATTGAGTAATGCATTTAATGTCTCGCATTTTTGCTATCAACTATTGTCCAAACACGGTATATTTCACCATTTTGCTTTGCTTTTTAGTCGATTCAACGGTAATAATTCTGTGAATCTTTAATTATTTTTGGTTGTTTGTGAATTTGAATGCGCGTTACTATTGGTTCATGAGGAACTGATAAGATCGACCTTTTTGGGGTTTAAATATGACCCTTTATCTGGGTATTCGCTTTTCTTAGCCGTTGATTTTGTTTATGATGGCATTGCTGTTGATAAAATTTGAAGAGTCCCACATCGTTTGGACTTAGGGTTTTGTTTATAGAACCCCAACTTTGCAAACAAAAGAGAACTTTCGGCAAGGAATATACATGTATTCACGAAAAAAGGAACTTGATTCTCTAGTTTTGGCAACTTTGCTTTGAAGCTGTGATTTCGAGTCCTAAGTTAAAATTTTTTGAATCTGTTCTTTGTTCTGTGGCTGAGTTGTGAGGTGAAAGGGTGTAAAAAAGAAACTTCTAATTCTAACACTCGACTAGGGTTGCGCATCAAAGAGGTAATTTTCCTTTTTAATTTTCCTTTTTTATTTCAGTCATTTATATTCCAGTTGTTAGTATGGTTTGATGTTGATGTTTATGATTAGTTAGGATGTCTTTAGACTTATAATGTTAGTTTTGTTTTAGCTCAATACTGTTTGTAATGACCCATTTGGTCGTTACAGTGACTTTCGAAATATTCGTGACACCGGCTCCCGAA
Source organism: Lycium ferocissimum (assembly GCF_029784015.1). Taxonomy (NCBI): domain Eukaryota; kingdom Viridiplantae; phylum Streptophyta; class Magnoliopsida; order Solanales; family Solanaceae; genus Lycium; species Lycium ferocissimum. The sequence continues at coordinate 56,797,898 of NC_081346.1, read as the reverse complement.
GACATGCTTGAGCCTTCTTTGGCAACTTGGGGACCGTCAAAAAATCATATGAGTTGCGCGTAAAGAATTAGATCGGGGCCTTCGAGCCCAGATTTTACCGCTTCAGCGTCATTCATGTCGCCCCAGCGGTCCCGCAGTCGCGGGTGGGCAGAGAAGTCCATTCGACCGCCCCAGCATCACCTTTGACGCCGAAGCGGTGGCGATACCGCCCCAGCAGTCACGAGCACTGAATCCACCTATTTAAGTGACATTTCGGGAATTGGCTTCATTTCTCAAAACCCTGGAGGGTTCAGCTGTCTTTAGAGTAATTTTGGAGCAAAAAATGATACTTCCCTGGGAAAGATTATCCCCCTAACCTCTTCCATCCATTCTCCCAACATTGATTCTCATTAAGGATCTTTGTTTAGAATCACAAATGGGTAGCTCAAATCTCTTGAATTCCAAAATAATAAACCCTTGTTCTTCTTAATATAAAAGTCCTTGGAATATTTTCCTATGCTCATCATCCTAACATGATTCCCAACCTAATCCTTCACCTATTCCATTAAAATACATATGGGTCTCTATTTTAGATCTTGGAAATGTATTTCTTGAAATAAGCCTAAAATGGCAATTTGACCAAACTAGTAACTTGAATATGGTCATGACATGTCCTAAATGAAGGTTGATTGATCAACTAACGTTGTGATAGTGAATTTTTAGGTAGTATAAAAATTCCATATCTACTTTAGCAATTTCAAAGTCCTTGGAATGGACCGTAATGGTGAATTCTACTCTTGGGTCTCATGGTTGTCTCCAAGCTTTTTATATGGTTTACGCGGTTGTGATTAATTGAGGCATCATTGGATGTTCGTGGCACCCGCTAGGCCCTGAGGTAGGTTACGACTTCCTTTCAGTAGGCTCCGGTTAGTTTTCCTTATTGTTGTGTAGAAGAAACGGAGAATGCATGCATAGGAATCAGAGGTTTGGGATGGAAATTTAGGATGGTATTGTTGTGTGTGACTTATTTGTTCGGGCTTGTGGCCTGTAGACCCCTTAGGTATTGATGTAGCCTTGTTGATTATCGGTGGATTTATGTGACTTTGGAGTAGTGGACGGAATCTAATATGCCTATTGATGAGATTATTGTAGCGAATCTAAGCGCTAGCAGGAATTATAGAATGAACCGCGGTAGTGAATGATATCCTAGTTAAATGATGACGAGTGATTTGAGCATAGGGTTAGATTCTTATCGTAAGCGAATATGCTGATTAGGGAAATGGTAATCCTGTATGTTAAATGATTGACTTGATGCGTGTTGGGGGTTAGCCATCCTGTTATGTGTGTTTGATTGTTCAATTGTATTGACTTGATGCGTGTTGGGGCTAGCCATCCCGTTATTTTTGTTTGATTGTTCAATTGTGTTGGCTTGAAGCCATGTGTAGTTGGTAGATATCAAATTCTGCTTGTTGTCCTGGTTCGGATAGGGTTGACATACCCGTTGTTGGTATTTGTACTTGATACATATTAGATACCCATTGTTGGTATGGTGATGTGATACGTTGTTGACATAACCATTGTGGTATTTATGATATTGAGATTGACTTGGTGATTGACATATGCATTGCATGCATTCTCTCATATTTATCATGCATGGCCGATATCCGGTGATGATCCAGTATCGTTGATTGAGCGAAACTGATATTTGATAAACTCTTTTACTTGAGTGATTATGAAAAGTCCAATGTCCGAAGATCCATTTCGGAATCGTTGTTATATGAAACTGATACTTGATAAACTTTTTTAGTTGAGTGATTGTGAGGAGGCCGATGTCCAAGGTTCAATTTCGGAATCGTTGATTTATGAAACTGATATTTGACAACTCTTTTGAGTGATTGTGAGGAGGCCGATGTCCGATGGTTATATTCGGGCATCGTTGTTGCATGGCCGATTCCGATGTTATTCCGGAATCGAATATAGTGCATGGGCTTCGCGGGTCCCCCAGAATGGTGCCAGTGAGACTCCCCCTGTGAGCAATTATCCAGGGTCCCGTCTGTCTGTTTAGCAAAGATCCGGGAAGGTTGACACTTAGATTTCGCGAGTCACACTGGGTTATGCTACCGAGGCGTCGATATTTTCGTCCGGAGTGCATGTGTACACCTCATTTGCATAGCATGGCATGGCATGACATTCATAACATTATTGCACTGTATTACATTATGACTTGAGTGAGATGTCGTGATTACTGTATTGCGACAATTGTGTTTTTGATGATTCTGTTGTGATAATCGTATTGTAATGACTCTAACATTGTGATTGGTTTGATCGGAAGTACTCAGACTTATTATATGGGGTTTAGATGCTATACATAGGTAATGATGAACATTTGGGCTCGATCCTTGTGACTTATATTGTTGACCTGTGCCTGTTAAATTAGTCTAAAACTATTAATGTATTGTGTTAAGCAAGGTGGACCTAAAGGTGTCGTAATAAAGAGCTTGCTCCTAAAATACGAACGAGCGACTTAGGAATGGTAAAGACGTTGAGAACTTGTATGGCGGGTTTGGCCAGCTTAGAATTCATTAAAGATTAGTTGTGACTTAAGTTATATTGAAGTTGTGATCTACTGTTTTGGGATATGTGATTTGACATGGTGATTACCCTCATTATCCGTGAATTCTTTACCAATATATTCTACTAACCGTTGTCGGCCTATGATACTTACTCAGTATGCGTGTTTGTACTGATATTACTCTTGCTACATCCTTTTTGGGGTGTCGATTGTTTCAGGTGATTGATCGAAGTATATGCGGAAGTTATGCGGTGCTTGTCTGGAAAGTCTTCTCCCATTTCATTCCGGGATTGGAGGTTGAGTCTTATAATATGATGTCATTCTGGAATGTACTTATTTGCTCTTGTATTAGTCTAGACCAGGTCATGAGAAAATTGTATTGAGTCTGTAAAAATGTATTGTCAAATTATGTAACATTCGAGTTAGTATTTATAAAAATGAAATTCCGCTGTTTTTCTTAATTTCCAAATGCTTTGAGAGGAAAGTTATGTGATTGAAGCGTTGTATAAATGAGAGGGTTCGACTACCAAGGTGGGAAGGTAGGTGCCTGCCCGAGCCTAATTTGGGTCGTGACACTATTTCACTTAGTTCTGTAGTTATTTAGCCTTGTGTGCACCTACTTATTGATTATGTTGGCCTTCGGAGCTTCTTAATAAGTTATTTGATTAGGTTATGAATCAGTAGTCTCTTAATTTATGAAGACATGTGTTTTAATAATCAGTGTCTTGAAGTCACCTTGTCAAGCTGTGATCTTTCTTGGTTTGAGATGTGATCTATGTTGTTCAAAACTGTTTAGTCATGAGTCTATTAAGTCTAAAAATTCCTAACTAGATTGTGTTTATTTAATTCTGATCAGTCATATGTGATAAAGTTCAAGATATGTTTAATCATATCCTATTTGCCCTTGTTAATGAACTGTGTAAGCTCATTAGATGTTTATGTTGGGATTTTGATCACACTAATTAGTTAATATGCCCCTGTGATTAAGAAGTGAGGACTTGACTTATAATTTTCTTGTCCTTTTTATGGAATAAGTCTGTTTTGGATAAGAGTCACCCATGAAAACTATAGTATTTAACTAAGTCTAAGTACCTGCTGTTGAATGAAGTAACATGCCTTGATTAATCTGTATAACATCTTAGCTTGTGGATTCTGTTGGCTTTAAATATAACTAAGTGTGAAATTGTTTATAGTATTGAACCTTAATTAATTGTTAGTTTATGAGCTTGAGAAGGCATAATCATTTGAGTCTAAAAAGGGGGAAAAGGTTTGGTACTGTCACATGATGTTAAGTGAGGGTAAGGTTTACTACCTAACTAAGTGATTAAAAATGGTAGTAGATAAGTTTAAATATCTGATGGATTCAAAGTTGGTCACAACATGTTTAAAGTTCATCACCCTTACTTGATTGTATTATGAGTCTCAGTTAATAGGTTGGAGTCTTTTACCATGTTTAAAAACTAGTCCTATTTGATGTTTGATCCCACTTATCCCCTGAATAGCCACTATTTTTCCCTTGTTTGAGTCCAGCTTTGTGGTTTTTTTTTTTTTAAACATAATTCAAATCAACAACTTGGGGTTAAATGAATATGCAATGCTTTTTCTGGTTAAGTCCTGTTTGTTTTAAAAAAGAAAAAGGGTTTGAAGACTAGTAAAGAACCATGTTTAAAACTAGCTCCATGATTATTCTTCCTTTATTTTGGGACACTGCTTAAGGGTGAGGCATTTAATCTTAACTTACTTGGTCATTTTTTCCCTTTGTTTGATCTTGTGCCTGATTGCATTTCCTTTCTATTACAAGAGTTTGAAAAAATAGTCTTGGGATAAAAGTTGATCTATTTGGATTTCAACATATGCTCTTAGATTCTGGCCTGCTCTTTGTGTTAGGAGTCTTTATTTGGCAGAAGTTGTTCAATTTGTAGTTGGAATTAGTGGATTTAAAAAAAAAAAAAAATTGGAACATGTTTTAGAACTGTTAAAGCTCTTTCATGGGAAAATTCATCTACTGTATTGATTTTAGGATAGACCAATTTAAGTAATTAACAACTTGCTTAATTACTTTGTTTGACTTAAGTGGTCTCATCTATTCACTAACGTAAAGAAACAAGTGCTTGCCCTTCATGAAATATTGGCCTTAAAACTGTGTTTTGCTAGTTCACTACAAGGATAACTAAATGAATATCTCGGCAGTCCACTTGAGTACATTAAAGTCTACTAAGTAAATACAACAGTCCTATTACTTTCTCATGTTGACAAGTAAAAGTTGATTTTTAAATTTGGCTTCTTTAGGGAGATGAACTTGTTCTGGAAACTTTTGTTTACTTGATAACTTATGTGTGACACTTCATGGCCATTAATTGTTTCTCTTGGGAGGTTAATCATTCACTACTTAAATTCATTTATATGTTTTTGTGGCACTTGTTTGGAGGATGTCTCCTTGAATAGGTTAAGTATTAATGCTGCTAGATGTACTGGTTCTGTGACTGTAGTTTATCTCTTGTTTTTGTCATGACTATGTGGTAGAAGTACTTAAGCCTTTCATTAATCCTGCTTGAACTTAATAGGATATTAATGATGGATAACATAGCTAAGTCTGTTAAAATACATACCTAGACATATTGATTAGGAGGTTGTTCTGTTGATACCATTTATGTACACTTCATCTCCCATAGTACTATGAGCCTAACACATAAGTGGAGAGGCAAGAATAGCACTTGGGGATGAAGCTCAAACCTTCCCTGGTGTCTACCATGCCTGGGGTTCCTAGAAACCCCTTGGATCTTGTATGGCATCAGGAACAAGAAGGTAAGAGCTTTCCCTTTTGAGCTGTTTTAATCTCTCCATGGGTGTGTAAATCCACGGTGCATTGTCATGATGGTGTGTGATTACTTAATTAGCATTGTTCATTCTTTGCTTAAGGGAGTCATCTTATGTATCTGTTATATTTACCCTTTATTTCTGGGATTTGAATCTGTTACTATGAGTTTATATAAGTCAAAGGGAACCTAGAATATTATATTTTTCTCATCTCCTTTCGATACATTAATTTTCTTCCATGTTTACTAGGTAATATGCCAAAGTATACAGAACATATTCATTCTATATCCTCACAGGTGTATAGGATTGAATATATTCATGTATACTTAAAGTATATCACTTGTATAAAACTTTAATATTGGATGTTGCAAGTTTATTTGATTTTGGGCCTGTTCTCTCTCTATTTGCTGTTAGGCCTCCTCTTACGTGCTGAGTGTAATCTGTACTTTGCCCAATGTGTTTTGATTTTGCTAAAGTGGCCCATCCACGCCTCGAGTTTTCTTTATTCATCTAAGTTGGGCTTGGAATAGTTTCTTCTCAAATTATTTCTACTTCCCTAGTTATATATACTTGCTTGTTTTGTGCCTTTAACGTATTTGAACACAAATTGTCTATACTTTAATTCTAAAATACTTAGACATTTACTAATCTTTATCCCTTTTGTGTGTTATGTGATTCGACTTGGGCCATTTAGGCCACCTTTGCATTAAACCTGTTGGGCCATAGGCCTAACCACTCTTTTTTGATCGAGTCAGCTGAAAAATTAGAAAGCGAAGCTAAATTATTTGACGGCCCAACTATGGGTGAAAATAGTCCTATTGGTCGGCTTGGTAGGCCCACCAGCCTGAATTTCTTCCTTTATTTTCATATATTTTTATGTATGTGTACTTGTAAAAACTCTTACAAAAAAATATTGGAACCCTATGCATGTGTAGAACCTAGGAAATCAATGTTTAGTGCTTTAGGAAAGTCGTTAAACCTTTTTCTTAAAACTGGGATGACCATCAAATTTTCACGTGGTAAGCCAAACTTAGATTAATTTCTTCAAATTGTTTTAAGTGACACTATCTGTGGCAAAGAATGTAAAAAAAAAATGAGATTTTTTTTTAGTTCAAGGAAGAGGAGTAATGACCAATGGTTTTTCTTCAAAACAGTAAAGTAGTGAAACTTTTGGTACATCATTTGTGACTCTAAAAGGAAACTGTTTGACGTTTTTTTTTTTTCTGGAATTAAAACCGTGCTAAAATAAGTCTTAGCAAAACTCAAAGAATTTTTTTTTCCAATTTAGATGTCTTGAAAGAATTGGTACGTTTTAAAAACTAGAAATGGGCTGTGAGTTTAAAAATCTGATAAGAAAAGGGCTGATTTGGGCCTGGAAGCCCAAAACCAAATGGATTAAAAAGTAAAGAGACTTACACTTGGACCAGATGGAAGTATGATGGACTTTGGACTGTGAAAACGGTTAGACTTTATGGGCTTCAAAAAGATAATTTGGACTTAAAGAGACTTTCTTTTTTACATTTCTATTATATATAAGCGTGGAGGAGGGACGAACACCGATCCTCCAGCTTGTACCATGAGCTTCACAAATTGTACACGCAATGAATGCTTGTACCATACGCTATATAACTTGTACACTTTATCCAACTATTTTTATATCCCACGTAGACATTTTTCATAGTACTTAATATTTATTCCCTTCTCATGTATAGACGTATGCACTTCAAATTTAATTCCCCGACACATTTATTTCCTCCATGCACTTTTACTTGTTCACTTTTGACTTTTCGTGTTCGAGCTGAATATTTATTCTCTTCTCATGTATAGACATATGCAGTTCAATTTTAATTCTTCTACACAAATTTATTTCCTCTGTACACTTTAATTTGTTCACTTTTGACTTTTCACATTCTTTAAGAATTAATAAATCCCACGTAGATATATGCCATAGTACTGAATATTTATTCTCTTCTCATGTATACACGTGTGCACTTCTATTTTAATTCTCCGATACATATTTATTTCCTCCCTGCACTTTTACTTGTTCACTTTTGACTTTTCACGTTTTTGCTGAATATTTATTTTCTTCCCATGTATACATGTATGCACTTCAATTTTAATTATCCGACACACATTTATTTTCTCCATGCACTTTTACTTGTTCACTTTTGACTTTTCACGTTATTTAAGAATTAATAAATGAAGTACTCTCTTCGCCCCATATTACTTGGCCACATTACTATACTTGACTTTTCACGTTCTTTAAGAATTAATAAAAATGAAGTACTCCCGTCGTCCATATTACTTGGCCACATTACAAAAAATATATGTCTATTTTTCTATTCTATATTTTTCTTCTTTTCTATTTCTAATATATCTAAGTGAAGAGAGGACTAACACAACAATAGAAATTTGTACCACAAGCTATATAAATTGTACATTTTAACCAACTACCTTTTTATTCCATGTGGTCATAAGTCATAGTACTGAATATTTATCTCTTCTCATATATACACGTATGCATTTCAAATTTAATTCTCCGACACATTTATTTCCTCTGTGCACTTATACTTGTTGACTTTTAACTTTTCAAGTTCTTTAAGAATCAATAAATGAAGTACTCCCTCCATTTCATATTATTTGGCCACATTACTAAACTACTTTTTTACTGAATATTTATTCTCTGCTCATGTATACAAGTACGTACTTTAATTTTAATTGTCCGACACATATTTATTTCGTCTGTGCACTTTTACTTGTTCATAAATGAAGTACCGACATTACTAAAAGTATATGTCCAAATTACTTGTTCATTTACAGAACCAAGATAAAATTAATTAAATATTTCACATCTTATCCTTTCCGTCCCATATTACTTGGCCACATTACTAAAATATATATATATCCAAATTACTTGTTCATTTAGAAAACCAAGATAAAATTACAAGATAAAATTAATTAAATCTTTCCCATCTTACCCTTAGTAATAAATGTTTTTGAAAATAGTCAATTTTGATTAGAATGTATTTATTGGAGAGAGACAGGGGTAAGATAGTAAAATATATCTTTTACTTCTGATTTCTTAAGGGGCGTGCAAAAGGGAAACGGGAAGTGACAAGTAATATGGGACAGAGAAAATATATATTTTACCATAATATTCATATTTATTGGTGTAATTCTCAATAGCCTTCGAAAATAATTTGAAAATGAGTAATTAAAGGGTAAAATTAATAATAAGAACACACCAATATTCACTCATTAATTCCATGGAAATTAATGGGCAGCCCCTTCTGCATGATTCTTCCCACTCTTCTTGCGTTGCCTAGCTTGACGGTCCCCATGATAAATAAAAGAATACAAGAAAAAGGATGACATGTATACAAATATGTATGCCTATAATATATGCGTAGTCGTTATCTTTATACACAATCAACATAATTGAAGTTTCATACTAATTAATAATTACATATGTCAATACTTTAAACGTGAAGAGAGGACGAACAATAGCAATGCATTTGTACCAAAAATTATTTTAATTCTCCTACACATAACTAGTTCACTTTTCACTTTTTACGTTCTTTGAGAATTAATAAATAAAGTATATATTTTATCATAGTATCCATATTTATTGGTATATAATCTCAATAGCCTTAGAAAATGATTTGAAAATGAATAATTAATGTGAAGGGTAAAATAAGAAGAAATTTTTTTTTTCCCTTGATAATGTCGACAAGTAAAAGTAAAGAGATGGAGTAACTTTTATCCTCATTTCTTTCATTGTCAATACTTTACTTATTTACTCTCTTTTGCAGTCTCTGATTATTGTTTATTTACATTTATAATATGTATTACTTTATATTTTCATTTCAGAATTAAAATTTGGTGATTAATAATATAACATATATATTTCTAATTTTGATTTCTTTGTAACAATTTGTTTTATCTATAATTGTTAATATAAAAAATTATAATATATTTTTTAATTAATTTAATAAAAATATTTTATTAGTTTGCTTTTAAAAAATCCAATATATACAACAATAGTTCTTATGTTTGGATCGAACGATTACTTAATTGAAATGGATATCAACCTGTCGGTATACATATAAAATATTAAAGAATTTAAAAGAAAAAAATTTAGAATCAAAATATTATCCCCATATTCTTACTAATTTTCTTTTACACAATGAACAACTTTCATTGTCATGATAATGAGAAAAATTTCCGACTCTTTTCATCTCAAAGACTTAATTCCATCAACTCCATTTTTTAATTATAACTAAAGTGATGGTACATAAAATACGTTTTGTATATGTTGCTATATATAATAACAATTAGAATCTTTTTAAAAGTTATTTTCAAAATACAAACCTTAAAGACTGGCTAATTAAAGTGAATAGACATGATGCCCGGGCATGTATTGCTAGTATACCTATATATACATATGTATAAATCTTATTAGGACTAGAATAGTAGTGACTCTACTCGGGAGAAATCCCAGGTGTGTCCTAGTCCAAAGAATAAAGTGAGTTGAACACTTACGTGGATTTTCAAAACCCCAAGAAACCCCTTTCCTAAAGGGAATTTTTTGCCAATTTTTTTCTCGAAATTAGGATATGGATATGAATGACTTTTTTGAGGAAAAAACAAAACACTTTTAAACAAATAAGTACATTAATCACAAATTGAAGCTCGTAGGTTAACCGTATTCTAAGAATCTTTAATATTAGGTTGTGTAAAACCTTCCCTAGGGGAGCACCAGAACCCTTACCTCAAACTTTAGTACCAAAAGATTTCTCTCTTGCTTGAAAAATCTTTTACCCGGTTTTCCTAGTTTTCCTTTAATAAATTAGGTGGCGACTCTAAAAACACTAAAATCCGTTTAGAGCACCAACAACCTCGTAGTAACTTTTATGTCTTACCCGCGTAAAAGCGAACCGTAACAATGGGTTTGAGGATTGCTACAAATTTAGATTAGTTGTCAAAGATATTCATCAATGTCCTTGAATGGACTTTCACTCCAACTTTAGCCTTGTAATCAAATACACTACTATACAACTGATCCTAACCCTGACATTGTCTTTAAGATGGCCATTACGTTAACTAGATGTGAACAATGTATATTTTTGTAAGTACATTTCATGAAGTTGTTTACATGAACCAACTACCCCGCTTCGTCAATCTAAAGTTTCCCCAGCATGCTTGTAAGCTTTACAAGTTGATGTACAAGCTTTCTCCAAGCTCCAAAAGCTTGGCATACTGAGCTCAAGAACTTTTTTTTTTTTCTCTCTTCCGGACTTCATTGAGCCAAATCTGATGACTCATTGATCCTCAAATTTACAACCAACAGCCTTCTCGTTGTAATGGTGTACGTTGATTATATTTTAGTAACTGCTCCAACATATCCCATGTCCAAGACACCATCAAGCTACTAGGTGATAAGTTCTCAATTGAAGATCTTGGCCCCTTACATTTATTTCTTGGTATTGAATTTATACAGCATACAAATGGCTTGTTACGTTCTCACTCAAAGTAGTTTTATTTATGATCTACTAGACAAATTTACCCAGAGGGTAAGCTCCATAGGCAGGTTATTGACTCGCTGCAATACCTGATATTTCAGCACAAATCAAGCTTAAAATACTAACAAGCAGCCAAACGACTCCTTCGCTACCTGAAGGGCACTATTACCGATGGTCTCTATTTTGTAAATAACTGGATCTTGGGCTTAACTCATATAAGGATATCAACCATCTCATTATCCACCGATGTGTACATTTTTCATTCTTCAACACCTCACCTCATGCTCAGGGTAAGGACATCTGGTGCGTCGACAATTTAATTTGGGTCCCAACACCATGGATCCTGCTCTAATACCGTCTAAAGAAATGGATCTTGGGTCAAACTTGTCACGCCCCAAAGCCCACCTTGGACATAACAGGCATCCCATGCTATGAACAACACCAGAAACCCCTTATAAAATCAATAAACGTCTAATCTCTTTCGATAATGTTTCAACAATTATATCAATACGTTATAAATAGCTAACTAACTCATGATCACCATCAAATAATACAATCAGCAGAAGTCTATCATAAATGTATCGTTATAAAACGTAGTAACACCCAAAGAGTCAAGCAATTGACTTCAACAACTACCCAAAAAATTAACGTCTATCCATGGAGCCTCTAAGATGATAAATAAAACCTAATCTAGCTTCAAAACGCAGCCCGAAAACTAAAACAATAACTAAGATAGGATGGTGCCTCATGAACAAGTATGTAGGCTCACCAAATAGTCCAAAAAGTAGCAAGCTCTCTTAATCCGCGCACGTATCACAAACCTGCTCCTCAACGTTACCCATCACACCATAAAAAACAATAATGGTATGCCTGAGTACTTGGTATTCAGTGAGTGTATCCGGGACAATAGTTAATATAACAAAATAATATAATAAGGATCAGTAAAACAGTATCAATAAAAGCAGTTTGAAATTTAGAGAAAGAATAAATCATCAACCTTAGTAACACCATTAATGGAAACCGTTAAAGGAGAAATAAATCAATTTCAAATCATTATGTCGTTTATCACATTTAGGTCTTTTAATCATGAACTCAATATCAACAACAAGCCACTCATAGGCAACCAAAGTATAACACATGCCAATACAGGCCCAAATCAATATAATGAAGGGATGACCATTTAAGGTTCCCTAAACTACATAGAAGCACCACATCGGGATTGTCACCCTCGATGGCTATCCTTCCTCCCGAATAGCTAGGCTAAACCACATCGGAGTTATGAACCCTCGACGGCTATCCTTCCTCCCAAATAACTAGCCATGAACCATACCGAGGCTATCAACCCTCGATGGCCACTCTTCCTCCCGAATGGCTAGGCAAACCCCACTAGGATCCATAATGACTACCCTTCCTCCCAGGTAGCTAGGCGAAACACAAATAATAAAAATCATGGCATAATAGCTGAATTAAAAATCATGGCATGGAAGCCGAATCTCAAATCATATCATGATAGCGGAATTGGTCATTATGAATTGTGTTCATTATCCCGTCAATAGGGTACACCAATATCATTAACTAATTTAGAAATCAAGTTCAAATCATTATTCAATTTCAATTCAACAGAACCCGTTCATAGGGAAAACCACATGAGATATCCAAGCTTTCTGAAATCAAGTTTAAGCATCCTTATGGGGTAATTCATGTTCAAAGATTAAAGCTTTATATTTCAATTCCAATCAACCTTCAATAAGGGAAAATCATATATACATATATATATATATATATATAATATAATACACCTAAAGTTTTAATTCCGGCTTGTCACTCACGCACACAAACCTTGCCAAACAACACCTTAAACGTTTGGAAAAAAAATATGTTCGAAAGAAGAGACATGCGTCCAAAGAAGGTTTTCAAAAGAGACATACCTTAAATCCCATTCAAATATCCAAACATAAGCTCTGCGCTTCACATCCAATTTGAAGATTGCACAATTAATAGTTGCAAGTTTTTACCAATTTTCGTAGCTACTTTCCATAGATCACAAGGTACTTCTCTAGACCTACAAATAAGATCTCCACCATTCAAATTTAATTCCTATATGTTATGAATACTTAATTAAAATTGTGGCTCGATCCAACGGTTAGATTATCGAAAAACACCAATTTAATATCGCTGGTCAGACTGAAAGTCTACAGAAAATTCTAGGGTTTTCTCTAACTCTTCACCGCTCTTGATTTTATAGGGTTGTGGGATGGATGGATTTATTCTAGTGTTTAGAAATGATATAATCTTGTAGAATTCAAAGGTTCTTGATTGAAAGACTTACCTTAGAGGAAACCTTAGGAAACTAGAGCGCCATACCAAACTCTTGAAGGTTTCTTGATTTTTCTTGATTGCAATACAAACTAGAGCGCCATCCAAAAATTGGCAATACAAAGAATTGCCATTAAATTTCAATTTTTGGACCAAAACACACTCTAAATTTGGATCCAATTTTGCAGGAAAAGCATAGAGATAATTATGGGCCAGTGCTGCTCGGCCTTCTAGTCTATCAGATTTGTCTAATTTCTCCTTTGTTACCCCCATAGTGTTGGGTTTTAATGATTGGTTGAATGGGAAATGGAGGGAAGAAATATGGAGGGAAAATGAATTGTTCCCTTTTGCTTTATGGAAGAAGCATTTCTCCTACATAGGTAGTGGAAAGAAAAGTCCTTGTACTTAAATATAGAAACATTCCTTCTAGTTGTTAAAGGGTTGAGAGGAAGGCAAGCCTCGCGTCGTCATTGTCGCTCGCTCGGCTCTGGCTCTGATTGACAATCTTTTTGGACCAAATTTATTTAATTAATTAATTATCCAATTCCTGACCCGGTTAGTGATCCGGATCCGCGCTTCTAACCCATTTTTCTTTCCCGGATTGCTTTAAATTTCCCTCCCATTATTACATGGCCTTTCTGAAAGGTTGCAAACCTTTTCAGAACTAGTGCGTCGATGGCTATAAATTTCGATTGTCCTCAGATTTTTTTCCTTACGAAATTTCTAAAATCTTCTATCTTCTTCTTCTGCACTTCATAAACATTCTCATGTGATTTTACAGCCTTCGAGTGGTTCGTTGTCACCTTGCAGTACTGCTACTATAGTGAGTAAATCGTTCTATCCTGGGAGGATATATTCCACAACCTCGGGTACAATGAGGGGAATAATTTCCTTAAGGACACACTGTGTATTCAGTGGGCTCAATTTTATTCCTACTGATTTTTCCAGATATTGTTCTTTTGTTTTTTCATTTCTGAAATTTGTTTTACTTTCTGGTTAAGTATTTTTCCAGATACAGATTAATAACATTCTTAAGGAAATTATTTTATATATATATATATATATATATATATATATATATATATGATACGTATTCTAGATTAAAACCTTCTGGTTTTCTACTCTGTTGGAATTTTTCTAGTCCAACTTGAAGAACATAAAAACTTCGTTGGATTGTTAAAGTTCATAACAGTGAAACGATTTGAAGAATATAAAAACTTCATCGTTAACTTGTAAAACAGTCTGAACATATAAATCATCACTATTTATTGTTTTGGTTTATTTGTCATTGATTAAATTGTTTGTCTACTATTGACAGAGAAAAGAAAAAATGGCAATAGAAATGGATGACAATATGTCTACTGGAGCAGAGACTGTTGCGGCAGCGACTGTTGCGGCGACGATTGTTGCATCGTCAAGCCTTTTAACTACTGCACATGCCATGGCACCGCCAGAAAAACCAGAAAAATTTTACAAATTAACTTCAAAGGTTGGCAGCAAAGAATGTTATTTTGGTTAACCACTCTTGGCATGCATAAGTTCTCAAACGAAGACCCTCACGTTCCTGAAGAAGGAATGCCTGAAAATCAGCGCTTCATGGTTGTTGAGGCTTGGAAGCATTCGGATTTCTTGTGCAAAGGTTACATCCTCAGTTCTTTAGAGGACGATTTGTACAACGTCTACAGTTCTGCTAAGACTTCAAAGGAATTATGGATTGCACTTGAAAAGAAGTATAAAACCGAAGATGCATGCCTGAAAAAATTTGTGGTTGCCAAGTTTCTAGACTATAAAATGGTGGATAGTAAGACTGTTGGAACCTAAGTTCAAGAACTCCAAGTCCTTATCCATGACCTTATTGCTGAAGGTATGGTAGTGAATGAGGCATTTCAAGTGGCTGTTGTAATTGAGAAGTTGCTTCGTGGAGAGACTTCAAAAACCATCTCAAACACAAGTGCAAGAAAATGTCGCTAGAAGATCTGGTGATTCGCTTGAAGATGGAGAAGGATAATAAAGCAGCCGAAAGGAAGTCGCTTGGAAATTCAAAGATTATGGCAAAGAAACATCGCTGGGGAAGCTGCTCCAAAGAATAAGAAAAGGAAGAAGCCTTCAGGACAGAGGAAGGAATAAAACAAGAAAAAATTCAAAGGCAACTGCTATAATTGTGGGAAAGCTGGGCATAAGGTTCCAGACTGTCGGGTCCCTAAGAAAAATAAAAAAAAAGATGAGGCAAACATGTTGGGAAAAGATGATGAAATTGATGATCTATGTGCTATGCTCATGGAATTCAGTTTAGTTGGAAACCCAAAGGAGTGGTGGATTGACTCTGGCGCCACTCGACATGTTCGTACTGTCAAAGAAGCATTTGCAATGTATGCTCCAGCGGGACCTGAAGAAGAGCTTTCCATGGGAAATACTGCAACAGCTAAAGCTAAAGGATATGGGAAAATATTCCTAAAGATGACGTCCGGCAAGATATTGATGCTCAACAACGTGCTTCATGTTCCTAAAATTAGGAAAAATTTAGTTTCGACTTCATTGTTAGTGAAGAATGGTTTCAAATGTGTTTTTGTTTCTGATAAGGTTGTTATTAGCAAAAACGATATGTATCTTGGAAAGGGTTACCTCACAAAGGGCCTTTTCAAACTCAATGTAATAGTCGTTGACAATATTAATAAAGTTCCAGCTTCGTCTTATTTATTGGAGTCAAATGATTTATGGCATGTTCGTTTAAGACATGTCAACCACAAAACCTTACGGAAATTGATTAATTTAGAAGTATTGCCTAAATTCGAGTGTAATAAATTAAAATGTCAAATATGTGTTGAATCTAAGTTTGTTAAACATCCTTATAAGTCTATTGAGAGGAATTCCAATCCTTTAGACTTAATTCATACAGATATTTGTGATATGAAGTTAATACCATCTCGCGGTGGGAAAAAGTATTTCATAACTTTTATTGACGATTGCACTCGATGTTGCTATGTTTATTTGCTGAATAGTAAGGATGAAGCAATTGAAGCATTTAAGCAATACAAAAGTGAAGTTGAAAATCAATTGAATAAAAAGATAAAAATAATAAGAAGTGATAGCGGTGGAGAGTATGAATCTCCTTTTGCAGAGATATGTTTAGAATATGGAATTATCCATCAAACTACTGCCCCTTACACACCACAATCCAATGGAATTGTGGAAAGAAAAAATCGAACATTAAAGAAAATGATGAATGCTTTATTAATAAGTTCCGGTTTGCCGCAGAGCTTGTGGGGGGAAGTTATCCTTACAGCTAACCGAATACTCAACAGAGTGCCCCACAGAAAAACACAAGCTATTCCATATGAAACATGGAAAGGAAGAAAACCTTACTTAAAATATTTTAAAGTATGGGGGTGCTTAGCTAAAGTACAAGTTCCTATACCCAAAAGGGTCAAAATAGGACCAAAAATTGTGGATTGTGTTTTCATTGGATATGCTACCAATAACAAAACATGTCAATTTTTGGTCCACAAATTCGAAAATCCCGACATCCATGTTAATATGGTAATTGAATCAGATAATGCTGAATTTTTGAAAACATTTATCCGTATAAACAGGAATGTGAGTCGTCCAGCGAAAGATCTAAATGACCATGAGAAGAACTAAAGGAAAATACACCAAGTAAAGAAGATCCAAGGCGTAGCAAATTCCGAAGGACATCTATTTCCTTTGGACCGGATTTTGTGACGTTTTTGCTAGAAAATTAGCCTCAAACATTTAAAGATGCCATGTCTTCTTCAAATTCACCGTTTTGGACAGAGGTAGTCAATAGTGAGATTGAATCAATCTTGAACAACCATACATAGGAGTTGGTTGATCTGCCTCCCGAAAATAAACCCTTAGGTTTGAAATGGATCTTTAAAAGGAAAATGAAAGCTGATGGCACTATTGACAAATATAAGGCAAGACTCGTTGTTAAAGGCTATAGGCAAAAAGAAGGTCTTAATTATTTTGAAACATACTCGCCGATGACAAGGATAACATCCATTCGTGTTTTAATAGCACTAGCGGCAGTATATGGTCTTCAAATCTATAAAATGGATGTTAAGACAGTGATGAGTTACTACATATTGTAGTTTTGATGATTTGACAAACGTGCCAAGGACCAGGTCCTTGATCAGGTCCCCTGGACTGTACGTTCATGACAACTGTAAAGCTGTGTGTACTGTTCCAACAAGCAGTACCATAGCAGCTGTTGACACCCGATTTTGTCCCGCCCTTTTCCGAAATTTTTATTTGCGAATAGTCATGTATACTTTACCACAATTATTTGCTTTCTATTAATATGGTCGTTTTCCTTGACCCACTACCTATAGTCATCACCCATTATTATTATTATTATTATTATTATTATTATTATTATTATTATTATTATTATTATTATTATTATTATTATTATTATTATTATTATTATTATTAATATTATTATTATTATTATTATTTTTATTATTATTAATATTATATTTATTATTATCATCACGGTCATTATTATTATTATTATGCTGCGAGCACTTAATGTTATAATTGTTAATATTATTATAATCGCCATCTTATTATTATTATTATTATTATTATTATTATTATTATTATTATTATTATTATTATTATCATTACTATTATTATTGTTATTATCATTAATATTATTTATTATTGCTATTATGATTATTATTATTATTATTATTATTATTATTATTATTATTGTTATTGTTATTGTTGTTATTATTATTATTATTATTATTATTATTATTATTATTATTATTATTATTATTATTATTATTATTATTATTATTATTATTATTATTATTATTATTATTATTATTATTATTATTATTATTATTATTATTATTATTATTATTATTATTATTATTATTATTATTATTATTATTATTATTATTATTATTATTATTATTATTATTATTATTATTATTATTATTATTATTATTATTATTATTATTATTATTATTATTATTATTATTATTATTATTATTATTATTATTATTATTATTATTATTATTATTATTATTATTATTATTATTATTATTATTATTATTATTATTATTATTATTATTATTATTATTTCGCGCAAGCACTTAATATTATAATCACAATGGTCGCGTTCAATATTTTACCGTCTTATGCAAGACGCATCGCATTTATGTCATACAATTAGGCAATAGAGTTTACTTACTTTCAAACCTTATAAATATTATCGCGCAATTATTATGATATCGTATAATTTTCACTGCCATATAACTACTAGTAATTATACTTTGCATTGCATAATTCATTCACTTAAGCACTTGTTAATGTGTAATTTATTAAAGGATGTTTAAATCCCTATTTGAAACCCATGAAATTAGAGAAAAGGCAGTCCATTTTAGGCCCAACCGAGAACCCCATTCATCAGCCCATATTTTTACACTTCAGCCGAGCCCAATTACTGCGACCCGGCCCACTTTCTCTTTAATTCACTAGGTTTCTCTCATTTTCCTCAGCTGCAGCCCTCTCTTTTCTTGATCTCCATTTCCCACTTTCAGCAAAGCTTCAGCCCCTCTTTTCCATACGCTCAGATTTGCTCCTCCATTTTTGTGCAAATCTTTGCTTTAAACAAGATCCCTCTGTCATGAACGGAAGAAAACAAAATACTTTGCAAATCTCTGAAAAAAAATCAATCTGCTCAGATCAAATTTGACTCCGAACGGCTCGTGATTTTTCGTTTTGGAGCCAAAAAATTTGAAATCGAAACCCTAGTTTACAGCTATAAATAGGAGCGAGTAGCATTCATTTTAGAGGATGGTTCTGGGGGAGAACGGGAAATCTGATCCCTAAAAAATAGTTATAGTTTTACAAAAACAAAAAAAAAGAAGAAAGAAGAAAGAAGAAAGGAAAAAATCAGTCAAGAAATCGTTCCATTTTTCATTTTTTTTATTTGAGACCTGGGTTAATTCACGCGGATTCGATTTCGTCGCATTCGAGTATAGATCTGAGATCAGAAAGCCCCAGTTTCACTGCACCTGAGAAAGGTAATTTTCTTTCCTCATCTTAGTTTTATTTTTAGTTATGCATGTTTGAACTCTGTAACTAGATTAGTTAGTTTCAATCTGCTGTGTCACATTGCGGGTTTGTGAGTTATCTGAGTTCTAGTAATGTAGTCGCTTAAGTTCTTCTCAATGTAGAATTAAAGCATGAAAATGCTGGTTTGTCTATTTACAAGCGTTTCCTAATGAGTTCTTGGCTGTGTTTTGAGTTCATTTGTGTGTTTCAAGATTTAGTTAGGTTCTGACCAGTCCTATTTCCTCAACGCTTTAAGTTTCAAGTTAGAGGATCAAATGTTCAACAACATTCCAATCCTTCTCCTTCTTCTTGGTTAAGTAGTTGTCTCATTAGCATCCCTTACACACTTGTTTCCTATTGATTAGTCGAATGAGTTAATAAGGCTATAAATGGCTTAAGCGTGTTAATCAGACTGTTTTGCATGATGTCCTGTGCCATTAAGATTGATCATGCTCCTGTTTCGATACTCTAGCTATTTCCTTTTAGTCAAATGGGAGTTGAGTTTATATGTTTCTATACGGTATGCTAAAAAAAAACATGTATTAACTCTATTTGTTGCATTAAATGTGAATCCAATAACCTGCTGTCGTATTGTCCAATGTGTTGGGTTCATCTTCCATTCTGCAAAATCTCTCGGGTCTTTATAGTATAGTGTTAATTGCAATATTGTTTGAGTAAAGTGTTTAAGTATGGCTTGGCGGAGTATCACTGTTTTAATTGGGAAAAGAATGTTTCAACTCTAGGGTTTCCCCTAACTGTCATATTGTGGAGTTAATGCCAAAAACATATGCTAGTTTGAATGCTGTTATGTTTAGCTACTGTTTGTGTGTGTTTCTGTGTAAAGACATGATTGAATCCTTGAAATATGTTAATTTGCTTAAATGTGGTTACGTAATAATTATAACCATAATAATTATACTTTAGGTGGCTTGAAATATAAAGGCATTGTATTTCATTTGAGTCCATCGTCCTTCATGTTCCAATGTTCTGGTAGCTATAGTATTAATTTCAGATGTGAGTGTTGCCTTCTGTGATTCCTTGAACCCCCCAGACTGTGAATCATGATGTTTAATTTCACTTTCAAGGAACAATGGTTTGTATAGTTTGATAATGCTTGAATCTCTAAATACCCATATTTAGTTATTATCTCTAGAGATTAGACCTCTTCTTTTCTCTTTCAAACGAGCTACAAAGATGTCCTTTAAATGTTATGGATGGTCCGCTAGCCTTATGATATGATTTAGTCTTTTTTCTTTTTTTTTTTCTTTTTACCTTTCAATATCTATGAAATGCTATATATTGTCAATATGTTTTAAGCTGCTGGGTCTGAAGTGTATTAGTGGGTAATCCTAACATGTTTGTTTAACACCGAATTTAGGCTTGAGAATTGATCTTTGCAATGTTCTAATCTTTGTTTATGTCTTCCTCATGAGTAGTCTAAGTATGAATAAAATTCAAAGAGCTTAAGCTGTTGTTTGTAATCCAGGAAGGCTATCTTCCCTAACAGTAGAACGGTCCTATGAACTGCTGAAATCTTCTTTAAACTTAGTTTAAGATTTAGAAGAACAAGTATCATCCTCATGCGAATTTTTAGAAACTGTTTTCTTGATGTTTCTTTAATGAATGTTCTGAGTTCTGTTATACCTGTTTCAGTTCTGTTATATTGGTTTTGTATGCTTTGTTTCGATTCTCCGTTCATTGTCTTTGTCTACGTGAAATCTTCAAGTATTGAATGCCTTAGCATGATTTTCTTTGTTGCTCTTCTCTTGATTGGTTGATTTTCTTCATAGTATATCAAATAGTATACTCAGTATATATGAGGTAGAGTATTATGTCTTCCTTCAAATACTAATCTTCACTTTTTTTTTCTTTTACATGTAACACATCCGGAGCAACAAAGAGTCTCGAATTGAGACTCAATATGGCTGCCGCTAGGCCGAAGATCTGCATTCATGATTCTTGCCTATTTCGTTCCCACTACGCCTCCAAGCAGAACGAGAGGCGACGAAGTTTCCGCCTCCTGTTTATTGCCATTCTAGTTTTTACTTCCATTGAGTCCTGTGATAATTTCACTTTATTTTTAGCTTGTCCCTAATTCTCTTAGCATAAGTGTAGGACTAGTAATAATATTAGTTTTTAAGAAAAAAAAGGGGGTAGATGTTATGTAAGGAAACCCATAGCTTTTTTTTCTTCTTTCTTTTTTCTTTCTTTTCTCATTTTGGGCAGTCCTTAATACCAATAATTATGAAACCAGAACTTGTTTATACGGTAATTTTTATTTAGCTGGTGGTCTTTAAAATAAAAAATAAAGGTATGATTTGATTTTTGATTCTAGTGCAAGTTGGTTTTTTTCCGGAACTTCAATAGCTTTTTCGAGTCAATGAAAATTGATTTTCCCTTATGATGAAGGAAGTTGAAATACTATTAAGCAAGTCTTGGCTGAAACCTTTTTTTTTAACAAACAATTATCAAGTTCTAATATAGAAGTGCAACTTTTAATTTTGAAAAGAAACTAATTAAAGAAAGTACCTTTCGTCTTTTTTTACGCCACTGGAGCACTTTACCATTCAGGTTTCTAAGATCATTGAACATTCATGTGATATATTTCTAGCCAAAGATTTAAAATTGCAAGACTCCTTTAAATGATAACTAAGTGATGAGTTCCATCTTTTAAATGACGCCAACATGTATGGATTACACAATGATTTTAAGCTATCCCACTTGCTGGATGTCCTAGTATTTTCTTCATTTAAATTTAGAAAGTCCTCACATTATTTGCCAAAGATTTCTACTTTAATCACATAAATACTTAACTAAGAATATCTTTTTCTCAAGTTATTTTCAAGATATTAATATACTATATTTATCACTAGTCCTTATATTAACCTGAGTTTGGCCGGATTAATCATTTTTAACGAATCTTAAAGTATGCCTAACCCCTTCCTTTTAGGATAATTAGAACCCTTACCTAGAATTCGTTAGGTTCGTAAGACCTTAAAAATGGAGCTTAGTTTAGCAATATTTACTTAATAATTAGGTGTCCTAATTCACCCTTAAAATAAATTAGGTGGCGACTCCTTAAATCAAATAATTAGGAATCACCAATATGTTGTACTCCGCTTTGACCCGGTCTAAATGGGGTATAACAGCAGCGTAGCTGCATACATGCCATAAAGCAGAACATCAGTGCAACGTCTCTATCTAGGGTCACATGTCTTTCGCATGCTCTCCTTGGGTCACTATTTAAACAACATGATGAGATTGTTTTAACCTAACACTTGAAAATTAAAAAAAGTCCAATTCTTTGCAAGTGCAGCCGCCATAAGCTTACTTGGTGCTCTTGAAGAACAAAGCTAAGACAAGCTCAAGGACCAGATCTCACAATGGAAAATGTATTGAGTCTTAGAGTTGCTTAGTTGTGTGTCTTTATTATCTTTAAACTATAAACCTACACGTCTTTAAGAAGAGCCTTTATAGGTATTTGTTTGATCAAGCTTTTGTTGTAAAAACTTGGCTATAGTTAGTCACAGTGAGGTTGAGATTCAGCTATAGTTAGTTGGATCAGTTTGGTGCTTGGTTAGAGTTAGTCAAGGGTGAACTTACAATAGAGTTATTGTAAGGGGAAGGGATTAAGAGTTTAATTCCTAGGTTACAAAAGCTTGTAATCTGAAATGTTGCTCAGTTTAGTGAAGTTAGAAATTCCACTCCGGTGAGTCGTGGTTTTCTATCCCTTGAGCAAGGAATTTTTCATGTAAATATCTTACCTTATTCACTTTCTGTTTTTATCTGTGAAAGCAGTTCAGGGACCTGGTCCCTTAGACTGTTTGGTGGATTCATAGGTTATATCAATTGGTATCAGAGCAGGTGCTTTCTAAAAGGGTAACACCTAGAAAGGATCTAGCGTTATGTCTGATCCACCAAGTTTTTAGAAAGGAGAATATATAAATAGGCCACCAAGATTCAATGGACAACATTATGGGTGGTAGAAGGAAAGAATGCAGGATGTCATCATAGGACAAGACTCAGAGTTGTGGGGCATCATCTGTGATGGCTCTCATTCTCCTATGGATGATTGTGTGACCAGTGTTGCAACAGATCCAAAGATAAATGACGAACAAAATGATGCTGAAAGGGAGGTAGTTTAAAAGGATATCAAAGCCAAAAACATAGTTATTGGTAGTATGGGATCAGAAGAATACAATTTTATTGCCGTTCAAAGCGTAAAAGAAATACGGAAGGCTCTCCAAAATACTTATGAAGGAACCGGTGAGCAAAAGCGATCCATGATTAAAATGCTTACTACTGAATATGAGTTCTTCAAAATGAAGGATGGTGAGTTAATTTTTGATATGTATGCTAGATTCTCCTAAATCATTGATGACCTTCGTTCTCTGGGTAAAGGATACGAGAAAGAGTCTCTTATTCGCAAACTACTATGGGCATTGCCAATATCATGGGAAAAGAAAGTGTGTACCATCGTTGAATCTAAAGATTTGGCAAATCTGACTCTTGATGAGCTTATATACGATCTCAAGATCTATGAGCTAAAAAAGAAAGATGAAGAAAACAAGAAGCGAAGAAGGAAGAAGAGGAAAGTTATCAAGGATGAGGACAAAAGTAACCCAGGAAATGAGGATTCTGAATTAACTCTCATTACTGAAGAACTGTCTAAGATGGGATTCTGCAGTAGAAATGCTCAAGAAGGAAAGAAAAAGAACCAGGTCCCGATCGATAAGCTCAATTCAAAAACTGCTGCTGACATCATGGTAGAAGAGGCTCTGGTTGTTTGGGAAGATACCTCAGACGAATCTAAAGATGAAAATGATGTTGGGGAGGCATCCTCGATGGACACTGATGATGAAGCTTCATGATATGACTCCATCCTTGCACTTGTGGCAAAATCTGATGATGAGGATGACAAAGAGGTAAATCTTCTTAATGTTCAGAGAAATCTAAAAAAATACTCTCAAAAGAAGTTAATATCTCTTGCAAATGTATTGATTGGTACATATCATAGCTTTGTAAATGAGAAAAACACTCTAAATGAGAAAGTTGATATTTTAGAACAAGCTAGATATCATATGGCAGTCGCTATAGTGGATCTAAGGGAACAAGTTGAGGAATTGTCTAGAGATAATGCTGTGTTAAATAGCCAAATGAAAAAATGGATAAACACGCCTTGGAGAAAACAAGAGGGGGAGGGCACTAAGACTCATCTTGAAATTGAAAGCAAACTTGAAAAGGCCAGGATGGGTCTCACTGATGAAGTAGAAAAGAATAGACTACTTCAAAAGGAGCTTAAAAAAATCAAAACTGAACTTGAGAAGTCACTTCTTTAGACTTTACCCTTGGATAAAACTATTGCTACGCACAATTATGATGATAGAAAATAGAGTTTTGGCGCTAAGAAGGTCAAGAATCCCTACAATATGTAGGGTGAATATTCCTTTGTGACTCAAAACTGGTGGTGCACTCATTATGATCATGCTGGTCATTATGAGGACTTGAGTAAGGAAAAAGCTCAGTCTGTACAGAGAAACGGGGAGGATATTGAGAATAGACCAAGAAAATAGGGACCTGATCCTCGTAAGAAGAAGAGTGTGTTACCAGCATGGGCGAACAGATATCTAGTTCATCCATTCTATCATTACTTGGGACCCAAGCTGGTTTAGGTTCCTAAGCCCAACAAGTGATCATGTATAAAGGCTGAAGTGAGAGAGGGGCAGTCAACAGTGGTTAGTACATGGTGACTATTCTGAGCAAATGATTGAAGAAATGGATAATCTTCTCTCACTTAAAGCCTTAAAAAGTGAGAGCGTGTCAAGTATTAACATGAAGAGATAATGCACTCTTTATGCGAGCTAATATTGGTGAGACACTCTCTTAAGTTTTTGAATGTGTGTACTATACTGAAGGGTTGGGTTATATGTATGCTCAACTGGATCAACTAAGGTGAGTTCAAATATGATAAATCATTTCTAATCAACAAGTGGATGCTTGGTTCTTGTTTAAGGACTTCATGTGAGCTGGCTAGTGCAAAAAGGCTTAAGTTGAATTGTCTAAAAGAGATTTGAGTACAAATCCTTTCATCTCAATGATTGTGAGAAAGTCCTGAAAAGAAATGAAGATCACAAGAGGAGAGGAGGATAGAGTGTAAGGATGAAATGATCACTCATGATGAGGACACCAAATAAAGAAGGTGCAGCAATGTGTATAATGTCGAGGTACCTGGTCCCTTCGTAACTATTAAAGGACCTGAGGCCTCTAAGCTATCACTTCAACTCGATAAGACTTCTCATCTCTCAAGGCAAGCAGTTTTGAACAATCAAAGGTTCCTCTTGAAGATAATTTTTTTTTTAAAAAAAAAAAAAAAAGGAAAGTGGTGTCTAGCTCATGAACAAAAGTTTCGAACAAAGTTTGGAGAATAAGGATAATTATCCTTTGTATTTTCAATCTGTAAACCATATAGAGGCACCTTACTCAAGTTCAATCAAGGATTTGTACAAAGGATTAAGATGGAGAATGCTGAAATGTCTGAAGTATCAAGAAAAATCTTTACTATATGCAAAGGCCAGAAACCACTACCTTTGTGCTATGTGTTGAGATTCGACCAAGTTCAAAAGGTATTCCCTTGAATAGATAAAAAGGGAACAATACTATCTTACACAGTCAAAGAACCTGGTCCCTTTGCCTTGCCAGAAGACAACTTGGCCTGTTTGAATATGCTGAAGTCTCTTGAATTAGGACTCTCCATGAACTCAAAGAGTATCCACAAAATTTGATGAGATGAAAGAATATTCCTGACTTCGCAGATACAAAGAAGCAAATGACATGAGTGTTATGCTGAGTGGAGTTGAATATGCAAATTAGTTATGGCACCAAAATCCTTGAAATGATGACAGAGCACATGAATTGAGTCAAGGAAAGGCAGAGGTAGCAGTATGCAGAGAAGGGTTTGCACATTGTTGACACGTAATTTTTGACCTCCCGTAATTGATTTTAAGTGCTCGGAGTGTAACGAACCGTTTAGTCATTATAGTGTTTTGACCCATTTAACCTTTTTGACCCTTTCCCCAAGTCCTATTAGTATGATCTATGACTCAATGAAGTCATTGGGTTGGTTTCCGCAAGGTTCGAGTGTCATTGAGTCATTGATGGACAAACTAGTTAAGTTGACGAGTTAGAGTTGACCATGGTCAATGTCGGGTTAGGATGACCCCGTGTCTATGTTTTGGAAGTTCCAATATGTTATTATGATGATTTTGAACTTGTCCACAAGTTTTGGTGAGGTTCCAAAGAGTTTTAGATGAGTTTGAGTTTTTGTCGCGCTCGTATTCGGTGTTTTCGCCAGAGGTTTGTGGATAGAAATGGCTCCATATTGAGCATCCGACCTTTGTTTTGAGTGAGGTCTGAACCATTAGATCTGTATCGAAATGACTAAGCTATAGGAAAAAGAATCGACGAGTTTGGCCTCCGTATGAGGGAGTTATGATCATTTTACTACGAACCTGTCCAACAGAACCGCTATAGCGACCAAGAGGCCGCTATAGCGGGACCGCTGCAGTGGCCTGGAGACCGCCACAACGGCCAGTGGGGCCAGAAACATTTATTTTAATTCCCCAACCTCGAACCCTTAACCCCAAGACCCCAAAGTCAGTTTTCAATAGAGAAAGAGGCAAAATTCATCCCATTCATTGAAGAAAGCATCTTGGAGGTAAGTCCCCATCTTTATTTATTCCTTTTCCCTTCTTCTTCAAGCTCCATGATTATTCTAAGAGGTCCATCAATGGTGGGTGAAAATCCTAGAATTATTAAACCCTTAAATAATTGGTGGATTGTTTATTTTATTGTTGATTAATCATCTAGGAGTATATATAATCACTTTCTAGGAAAGGAATTTGATTTCTTATGGTTGAAATTGCATATTGAGACTTAGGGTTCTAATAAAAATGGAATCTTTGTTCTAAAATCTGTTGGAAAGGGATTGATTATAAACCCTTGAATTGAAGGTTAATGATTGTAGAGATAGAAGTTATGACAAATTCACCATTAAAGGATGGTTTCATCCATTAAAGAGGGTAGAAGTTAGTGGGTCTTCTTATGTAGAAGCAAGTGAGTCTTCTTCCCCATATTGTCGTTTTGTTTGAATACATGGATTGTTACTTACTTAGCATCATATTATTAGACTTTGACCGTTATGAGGCGCTTCGAAAATAGAAGGCTCGTGTGGAGTAGTTCGTGGCTCCTGTTCTGCATTCAAGGTAGGTTATGGCTTACTTTAGTTAGACTTTGATTAGCGAAACGTATGTATTGTGTAGAATTGACGGGAGAAAGCATGATTAGGTCTTCGGACATGGTGTTTGGGTCGGATATTAGCTAGGTTGGTATGACTTCTGATTTTGTGGGCTCGTCGCCATTACGTTATGTACTGAAATATAAGGTGTAGTTGTATTCATACTGTGGTGATTCGGGATGGATTTCTGTTACGTTGATTGTCATTGACGGTGGCTTGTCGCCCTGTTATTGTGATTAGACTTATTACCTAAATTGTCGTGTTATACTCAGTCCTCCCTTATTGAGACATATATTATCGGAGAAAGGAAGGATACTAAGTTTAGACCTAGATTATGGTTTACATAGTTATGATAGTACGTAGTTGAACACTTGATATATGATTTACTGTTGACGATAATATATAGAAAAGTGGAGCTTCCTGGTGATACCAGACTTAGTTGTGAGGCGTACTTGCTACATGTGGAAGTAAGGAGGGCGATAGACTATTATGTTGGTTGAAATGATTGTATGATTCATTTCGTGGCTGAGTTGATCCAAGTCTTGATAGGACTTGTGGCTTTGTGACTTGTACCTTCACTGTTGCTTTATTGGCTTGTATTGATTTACCACGTTTACACTCATTTATGCATTCATACACTCATACATGATGGAAATGGTTTGGAAGAGTTGTGGCATGATGCCTTGTGTTTGACATTGATATTGATATTGCTGTTTGTTCATAGTCCATACATACTAATGAACTGAAATACATTGAGACATACATTGTGATGTGAAATTGTGCGGTTAATATAATCTTCTTGATGAACTTGTGATACAAATTGATGACAATTGTGGTGAGAAGCCAATATTATCTTCTCGATGAAAATAATATACTACTTGATAATTGCTCATTAAGAGGGATGTGACAGTGTTTCTTGTAGAATCGAGTGGCTCCGGGTCCGAGGCTCTTTCCGAAACGGAGGGTGTATAAGCTTGAATTCGAGGTAAATTTTTGGTGGAGGGCAGTAAGTGACTCGGGTCCAAGGAGTGTTCCGGAATGAGTGATACAGGATGTGGATTCGTGACCGAGGTTCTTTCCGAGGCGGAGGATTTATAGCTCGGGTCCGAGGAGTGTTCCGGAACGAGTGGTACATGAACACCATGGGTCCCCTGCAGGTCATGACTACTGAGCTATGACATCAGTAGCATGTGTGTACAATGTGTATTTGGACAGTGCATTGCATAGCACATCATCATATGTTGCATTGCACATCATTACATTTTATTCTGCATTATTATATGGCTCATTTAGTTCTGATTTTTGTGTGTTTACTGAAACGGCTGTTGTGGTATTGATATGATCATTGACTAAGGTAAATTGTGGATTAGTGACTCTACCTAGGGAAGGAACTTGGACCTGTGATTATCAGGTGAGGTTATTGAAACTTGATAGACTTGTGGTTTAGAAGCTTTATCTTAGGCTGTGACTTCATTATGGGATATTCTGTGAATTGGATTTGAGTGTTAAGTGTCTATCTGTTTATCTTGTTGATTTTATACTTATATGCGTGAACTAATCTTAGTTGGCCTATGATGCTTATCGGTACATAGTGTTTGTACTGATACTACCTTGCTGCACCCTTTTTGGAGTGAAGATTGTGTTTCAGAGATTTCATCCAGATTACATCTCTAGCTTGAAGCTAGTTTGCTTGATCAGATCCGAGGGTGAGCTTCTATCCATCCATGCCACCTGAAGATCTCTCTTTCCAGATGTCTACTTTCATTCCAGACATTATTTGTTATATTTGAGATATACTTCATTCTTTAGACGTTGTTGTTAGAGTCCTTGTACAATGACTTTCAGATTTTGGGGGTGTAATAGTTAGACTTCCGCACTTATATTATTTATTAATTATGACTTGTTTTATTTATCGATTCATTCACTTGTCTATTGACTGTTAATAAATGATTAAAGAAGTTGAAGTTGGCTAATGATTAATGGGTTAATGGGTAAGGGTTCGCCTACTAGTGATAATAAGGTAGGTGCCCACACGATCGGAAATTAGGGTCATGACACGGAGTCCTTGGACAATAAATAAAATCAGCTGTGCACCCTAAAGGGTCTAGGTAATTTTTTATGAAATTATTTGGGATAATATTTCACCCTTTTAAATTTAATGAAGAAATCTCCACGGTATTTTAAATTTTGTGGTAATTAATGTTGACACCCAATTTTGGCCCTCCTTTTTATTTAATTAATTTCACTATGCTTCTCCGTCGTGAAAATTCCCCGAAAATGAGTTTGGAATATTTTTCGCCAATTATTACACTATTTTTGAGATATATTTCGCTAAAATTAAGAACATTCTTATTGTCTCTTAAAAATGACCAAACATCATATTTTATAATTGAAAAGGACTAAACATTTTTTTATAATTAAAATCATTAGAAAAAAAAAATAATAATAATAGTAATGTTGATATTCGTATATCAATATTGGCATTGGCGTTTTTCCTTTAATCTTACTTATTACTGTATTAATCATCTTTTACACTATTTTTAAACTAAATGCATATATTAAATTACTTGTGTCATAATTTATATAGGTATACATTTTTGAGAATTAATTAGGACAAAGAAGCATATTTTAATTAGTTCAAAATGAAAAAAAAGAATTAGGATGATTAATTCATCTACATAATATTGGGCCAAATCCTATTCCTATTCTACAAAATCCGTGGCCCAAAAACGTTTAGACCCACACCGCCCCAGCCCAAAACCCCACTGACCCGACCCAAGCCCTTCAACTAAATCCCCAATATCAGTCCCTAATCTTCCATCAGTCTTCATCTTCAACCAAACCACCCTAAACGCTCCTCTCTCTCCCAACGACGTCACCACCGCCCCACTCCCCGTCACTTCCATCACTTCACCACCACCACAGCAACATCCCACAAAATCCGCTACCTACACCCCTCTTCTCTTTTCCCACACTCCATCTCTGAAACTTGCAGGCTCCATGTGCCAATTCAGCCGATTTTAGGGTAAGACCCATCCCTATTTGCATCATCTTATCTCTTGAAAAAACGTTTCCCAAAATTTCCCCCTTTTTCCTTTGTTTTTAAATTTCGAATTCTTGCTTCTTTGGGGAGTTGTTGAAACCCCTCAGTGTTTTGCCTATAAATACGGCCTTCTTGGGCTGTTCTGGATAAGTTTTTTTTTGAAGGCTGAAAATCTCCTTTGAAATAGGCTTGGAATGTGGTGAAAAAAAAAAAAAAAGAGATCAATCGAAAAAGAAAAAAAAAGAAGACCAAAAAAATCCCCTTTTATTTTTCACAAGCTTTCCCCTCTCACAAAACTTCTTTTTGTTAAAAACTTGGATTCTGTGGAAAAATCTTATTTTTTTTACTCTAAGTTTTGATTGTCGAAATCCGCTTTTTGGTTCTCGGCTGAGCAAGGATTACTCCGAGCGGATTTGACAACGACAACAGTCTCAGTTCGCTGTCACGAAGAAGGTAATCACATTTTTTTTTTCACGTCGTTTTCAATTTCGTAGGAGGAAAATGTTGTTTTGTTCAGGTATTTTCTCGTCGTTTGTTTGGTTTGGTCGGCTGGAATGTGTTCTCTCCTCGTTTGTTGTAAATTAGCGTAAAGGTGACTAATTTCGTCAAATATGTGTTCAACCCCTTCGCTGCTCGTCCTGGCATTTTCTTTATATTTCTTTAGTTCTGTCACTTCTGAATTTATTTAGTGTGTTTAGTGGTAATCTTGTTAGAGTCAAGTAAATAATTTACTTGCTCTCATATGCTAAGTATAGTCGCTGTTTCTTTAGTTTCGCACTAGGTCAGTTTAAGGTCGGGTGAAATTGACGACGATGATTGAAAATGCTTATAGGGATATTTTGATCGATTTGTAGAATATGGGAATATGCATGTCATTTATTTTTCTGTTTTGACTGTACATTAGAATCCATGGGTGTCGTTTCTTTATTCAGAAGTTAGTATATAAATAACTAGTATGAATTGCGGTTTTGCTTGAGAAAAGCTACTGATTTGTTAGGATAAAAGGGGATTATTAGTGACCATTTGGTTTACATGTTTTAAGTCTACTTCCTTCTCATAATTAATGTATTTTTGGATGTATCATAATATATATATGAATCTGTCCGGAATAAATACGTGTGTTTGTTTGGCATCTTTGATGAAAGTACTGATCTAATGAGTGTGCAGAAAGTGTAAAGTTTTAATAGTACCCTTAGGATTTGGATTAAGGATCTGTCCACATGATTTCATCTCAAAGTAGTTATGTTGAATGGAATCATAGCTTATACATGTTCAAACTCCCTTTGGAGCCAAAGTGTTAATTGTTTAAGTAGTGACCAGTTAATTGCCATACACCCGTTTAGTAAGAGTATCGACTCTTTCCTGCAGTAACCTTTCTTCTCTTTATTTTAATTCTCATGGCGGTGAAAGTGTCATTAGCTCTCGTCGTTTGTTTAAGCCAACTATCAGTATGCCATGTTTGGGCTTCAATTTGAGTTTTCCGCAGCCAATAGCTAAATGGATTTGTTAAAACCAAGATGTAATTGTCTCTCAAGATCTCTTTTGAACTAGAAGTTTTTCTTTGTTTTCTCAGTCAAACGTTTTAAATAAGCAGCTAATGTTTCACGAAAGCACGTTGAATCTATATGATTTTCTTCAAACCTTCAAACACATGCCTTGGCTAAGTATTTCCCAAAAACAGATTAAGAGCTTTCAAGTTTAGACTTTTAGACCCTTGATATTCCCTGAAGTTAGCTGTTTGACAAATCTAAAATCAGAATGTTGGTCTTTTCTTTCATATCTGATGTTGCCTCTGTGAATGCATTTAATCCAGCCATAGGTCCTCTTTCTCTTCACTGTTAGTTCTCTAGGAAATCAAGTTTTCGAAGACTATAAGTTATTTAAGGAGGAAAATGCTCCCTTGTTTAAAACACTGGATAACATTAGTGGAAACATATATCATGATTTGTTCTGTGTGTGTAGTCTGTTTAAGGGTGTTCAGTATTTTCCATTCATGAAATATGTCATGCATTAATTGGTTTCTAAAGTGTATATATATAGTATGTGAAATGTTATTTTCTTTTCTTTTAGACGTTAAAATTTGTTTTTTTAGGCCACTAGGTTTTTGGTCATGCTGTCTTTTCTAAATTATGCCTTTGTCTGCTCATAGTTTAGTTTGAGAATAGCATTTCATATTGTATTACGTTTGCGTCAAATGATTTTCTTTTTTTTTTTACATGTGCTTAACAGTATGTTGTTGTTATGTTTAGGAGTTACCTGAAGATCTATTTGAGTTGTCAACTTTATTGCCAAGCTAATGAAACCATGCTATATTTAGTTCCCTATATTTCACTCTCGTCTATTTTTGAAGGCTTTGTTTTGGTACTATATGCTTGAAATGCTCGTTAGTATAGTATATTAGCCAAGTTTAGTTTAACATCAATCTCCCTTTTCTCAAAACTATTTGTTGCCATACATGCTTTAACTGAATGAAATGTTCAAAATTGGTTACTGATTTTTTTTTTCTTCAAATAATTGGTTCAACTCTAGTATTCCTTATATCTTTGAGAAATATTTTAAATGATCCAATCTAACTCTTTAAAGTTGGTTTAAGTTCACGAGTTTGCTAAATATGTCATCTTCTAGTTTGCGTCTTTTAAGCTCCATTTGTTTAGAAATATGACTTCAAGATTCCAGATGAACAGTGGTTACTCTAAATCATTAGCTGCATATCCAGTTGAATTATCATTTTTTTACTTCTTAGTTTGGTTTGTATAAATGTCCTGTACAATTAGTTGGATGTTATGCCTAAGTTATGAAGTACTTCCACCTCATTATAGATGCCGCGTTTTTTTTTTCTTTTCTCATATTTTGCGGCTTATTTGTCTTGTTATATGCACCTAATCCTTTTCTTTTCTTTCTTTTCACATGAACACCATGGGGGTTTTGTTGGAGTTGTGGCTCAACTCTAATTCTGCCCAGGTCATAGGAGCAGCCAGCAGCAGATTTGTTTGCTCGTGTCTAGCCGTCCTCTATTTTCGCGTCAAAAGAATCCAGCGTTTCCTTCCTTCTTCTCCTCAGAATTTTATCTTTTGTATCAATATATATGCTTTGACTAATGATGATACTAATTGGGCGTTGTATTTGTGCCTTTGTCATTCTTGATGGGGTTCGCGAAATATAGTTCGAATAAGAGGTAGAGATCCGAATTTTTTTTTTTTTTTTTTTTTTTAATAAACTGCTGCTAACAATAATTTTCAGATTTTATCTTGGCAAAACATGGGCGGAAAGCATTAATTTTTTTAAAAAAAAAAAAAAAAAAATAAAAAAAAAAAACGGGTAAAAGGCTTATAAAATTTCAGTTTCAAAGTAAGCCCAAACAATTTCAAAATAGGCTATTGGCCTAATTAAATTTTTTCAGAAATGCAAACATGCTTTTCTTTAAAAAAAAAAGGGGCTTTGGCTCAATTAATTTTCATAAGCTCGACCATTTTCAGAATTTATTTCCTTTAGTACTAACATGAGCAGATCTAAGTTTACGAGTTTAATACAAGAACTCCTATTAGGGCCCGAGTATAGTGGCTCAAGCTATTTTACGAGAGATACAAGGTACATACTCTATTTTTCATTGTATATGTATACAATATTATTCTTTTATTAAATCATCCAATCATCGTTACACTATGCGTGTACTTATATCTATCACTGTACTTATACATATTATTATATTTTCCGTGGCTGTTTCTAAAAGAATACCTCTTTGTACTATTTTTTTCACATATGATAAACATACTTCATGTATATGTTATTTTCTCATAAGAATATGTATTTTCATACTCTACATTATATATTTTGTCCTTATATACAATAACCATATTTATACCCAAATCTTCAAAAAATACACATGTACTCTTTTTGTAAACAAGATACATCCCAAGTACATATCATTTCACAACTCGTATTAATCACTTTCCATTACGATGAGTATATCCACATACTATTATTTTTCTAAACACGTACCATACACATATTACCTTATTTCCATTAATTCCCTTGGTCGTCTTTACATTGTATGCATCTATATAGTACTATCATGTCATCAATAACTATTTTCAGTTACCTGTGATATATATATATCGCATATATACGTTATTTTCTTAAAAAAAAAAAAAAGAAGAAAAAATTTATCTTCTTATTCTATATTATACATACTATTCTCACATAAAATAAATGTCATACATATTTTTCCTCATGCATACATTTGCATTAATTACTTCCTTTATAAATATGCATTTAGTCACATAGTTATAATAACTTTAAAACCCCTTATTTATTTTATACAATTAATTTCCAGAGAGTAGTTCCTTTCCCGCAATTCTCAAATAGATGATAATAAATAGGAAATAATAATCTCCCTCTAGTATTAATTAAACTAAGTTTAAAGACTGTCCTCGGACAGGCTCTGAGGGATGCCTAATACCTTCCCCTCGGGGTAAATAAAACCCTTACCTAGAATCTCACAGGTTTCAAAGACTAAAAATGGAGTTTACATTTTCACAAATGGTTTCCTAATATTCCCTAAAATTAGGTGGCGACTAAAAAATTTACAAAACCAGTTAATGAGGGCAAACATAGTCATAAGTTGTGAACTAGTTTTAAAGAATTGACCATTTTACCCCTTAAAAATAGGGCATATCATTGTTTTAAAATAAAAAGACCAGGAGCTGGAGTTCGTATTGACCAAATTATCGATTAAAAGAGAGGGATTCTATTCCATTCTTCGTCGAGACCCTAGGCATTTGAGCAAAAAGGGGCGGTAGCTAGGGGTAAAACCTAGCGCCGTCCCCACTGTTCCTCTACCTACCCGCCTCTTTTCAGTCATGTCCCATCGTAGTGGTGGCTTTGAGTTTGCCATTGGTGTTGGTGGCTTTGAGTTTTCCATTGGAAGTGTAAGAACCTCCAAGTTCATCGTTTGCCCCCGAGTGACTTTTAATGAGTAAATACCTTTTAGTTTATTGTTTTATATTTAGATTTAATTAGTTTAGTTAATAAGATTATGTGTGGTTTATCATAGATACAAGTTAATGTTTTAGTTTATTGCTTTTATACTTAGACTCCCGTTTATCTTGTTGTTAGTTAATGTGATTATGTGTGGTTTATGATAAAAGTTAATGTTTTAGATTATTGCCTTTATATATAAATTCTGTCTATATTACACTTAGCCACTGTGATTATGTGTGGTTTAGGATAAAACTTAGGTTCATATGCTGGTTTATTACCTTTCCTTTCAGTTTTTGTCTATACTATGCTTAGTCAATGTGATTATTTGTGGTTTAGGACAAGGTTCAACCTGATGTGCTTGTTATGATTGTTTCTTTTTAGATTTTGTCTATATTGTGCTTACTTAATGAGATTATGTGGGGCTTAGAACATAGTTCAAGCTGACAGGCTTGTTGTGACTTAGATTTCCCCTTTAGAACTTTTATATCATATCATGTTTTGCTTAATATGATTAGGTGTTCTTCCTGTGTGTGATTTGGAATAAAGCCTAAGCAGAAATGCATGTTTTGACTTGGCACTTCCATTTAGATCTTCTGTTTGGGTCCTGCTTGTTTAGTGGTGACTAAGAGTATTTAAGTGTGGCCTAGGCTATAGTTTGAGTTAAGGAGTTTATTTGATTTGGATTTCCCTCTGGATTTTCTGTTCTATCATGTTTGTCCAAACATCATTAAATGCTTTATGTGAGGGTCTGGGATGTAGTTTAAGAAAATGTATTTGCTTGATGTATGTTATGAGTCCTGTGTTCTAAAGTGGGTCAAAGAAGGTCTGTTAAATGTCATGAGGGGTCTAGTCCTATGTGTCTCATGTGATAGGCTTGGTTCAGGGGGTTAGTTTGAAGTCACAGGCTCTTTGAGTGAATAATTTGCCTTATGTTCTTGTTTGTTGTTCATTTGGAGGTGTGTCTTAGTCTGAAGGTCAATTAAGGAGGGGGTCAAGAGGTCTGTTTGAAGTAAGTTGTCTGATCTGGTTATTGTGTGTCCTACCTGATCATGTATTAGTTGGAAAGTTTGAAGTCTTGAACCTAGTCTAGTCATACTTGTCCTTCTTGGTCATGTGTTTATTTGAGAAGTTAGAAGTCTAATATAAACTAGGCCTAGTCTGATCATTACTTGTTCTACTTAATCATGTTGTTTATTTTGAAAGTTGGAGTCTTGATATGCATTAGCTCTAGTCCGGTTATTGTTTGTCCTACCTAGTGATGTTTTGATCCTAAAAGAATAAAAGTGTACTGTGTGTTTTGTGGAATTATATTGTTCTACTTGGTAACATGCTTGGCCTTAAGGGTGATGGTGGTTGCAGGGGAATTACATGCATTTGTTTGGCTTGATCTCTGTTGCTTCATCTAAGTACTATTTACTTGATTAAAAACTTGGCATTTTGGGTCACATTAGCATACATTGAGATAAAGGTCTTAAAAATGATTTTGGGGAGGGAAGGGACTTAAATTTGATCAAAAGTTGGTTTTGCCTTTGTCTAATTGTCCTGCTTATGGTAAATGTGGGAATTTGCTGAACCTACCTCTGAGTAGGACCTGTGAAGTGTTGTAGTTGTGTGGTGATTGAGTCTAAAAGGTTTTCAATATTGCCAAAATGAACTGGGTTCAGAGCACTTCAAAGATGGTCTATGTTTG
Organism: Lycium ferocissimum; assembly: GCF_029784015.1. Classification (NCBI taxonomy): domain Eukaryota; kingdom Viridiplantae; phylum Streptophyta; class Magnoliopsida; order Solanales; family Solanaceae; genus Lycium; species Lycium ferocissimum. The sequence continues at coordinate 56,760,599 of NC_081346.1, read as the reverse complement.
ATAAAAAAAAAAAAAGGGCAATCACTTAGTCTAACAGGTTGATTAAGAGGTAATTGTCATGTCTTTCTTAATCTAGCAATGAGATGTATCTACTCTAATAAAAAGGGCATAAAAAGAAGGGTTTAAAGATTGATAGTTTGACAAGGAGTATGTGTACATGTGTGAGTATGTTTGGTCCATTAATGTGTAGAAACTGTCCATGAATCATGTTTGTGTGAACATAAGCTTTGTTTTGAGGAATGATCACCTAGTTATGATAATTGCAAAGATAAAGCATAAAGGAAGAAAGGGTAATGGGTTCCTTGACATAAGTCTTACTCATGTTGTCTGTGTTGTGGCTTCCCTGGATGCTTTTTTGTTGCCCTTTTGGTGTTGTGAACTAAGTTCTTTTAAAAGGAGTGATGATGAGGTTGGAATAATGGTGTTTGAGGTCTATTGATGTTTCTTTCTGTGTGGTTTGATCCTGATGGAAAAGGAGAGGTGTGCTCTCTTTTGAAATAATAACGTGCTTAGGAGCAAAGACCTTTTCATGATCACAGTTTTGGTTTGAGCTTGTTAGGAAAAACCAGTTTACCATTTGTTTGCTACCTGTTTATGGTGGGTTACGCTCCTAGTATGCCACGTTTGAGCTTAACAATAAAAGTCTTAAAAGTTGACATAGTTTCATGAGTCAGTTGTGGAAGTTGTGACAGAGTTAGGCAATTTGCACCTGCCTAGGACCTCTAGCGGTGTCACTGGGGTATGAGGAAAAGCTCATAAAGGAGAGGAAAGAGATTTCAGGAGAGTGAGATGTGAGCCTAGGCATCGATTGGAGGTAATGACCAGTGGAACCCAGGATCCCTTTTGCTGAAAGGAGATTCAGGAGGAGGAGATGGGGAGTGATGAACCCACCCTATCCTGCTTCCCCTTTCCTTACCCTGAGACCCCATCCTTTCCTTTTAGAATTTCTCTTCATGGTCCTGGGATACAAAAAAGTTCTCAGGTAGATTAGAGTGACTCAACTGTGTCTAACAGAGAGGGGAAGATACACTTAGAATCAAATAAATTGCTGTTAATGTTTGAAAGTTTAGGTAATGCGGGATTTCTCCCATGTCTTTTAAAAGTGTGCGTATGTGTGACCTCTAAGTGTGTTTCCTTTATCTGGGGAATTTGCTTGCCTTGGGTCTTATTATTTAAACTAGTTGTGTGTAAGGAAAATGGGGTTGATAAGTGTAGTATGGTGACATGAATCCATACCATGAGAAGCTAAGTGTCAACTGGTTGCTTGTCATTCATTTCTGTTTTTGGTCACGTGTCTCTGTCCACCTTTGCCTAGCTTGTTCATCCATGACTGGTGTTTAAGACTTGCTCCTTATGTGATGATCGAATCCTTTGTTTATCAGGCTGTAATCCTGCCATGAACTCCTCTTGCTTCCCTTTCCCTTTCCTTTTTGTTCTTTGAGAAGAGCTTCTGATTAGTCCAAACACGCTCAAGGACCACCCCTAGGAATCAAAACTATTCTTTTTTTAGACTATTATGATTGATGTGCGCATATGACTTATCCATTAGGATCTCTCTTTCTTTAACAAAGATTTTCAAAGCTCACTTTTCTATTAATCAGTAGCCTTGCTTTGTGCACCAGCTTGCTGTGTGTTTGAGTTAATAAAGAGGGGTAAGTTTTAGAAGATGCCAGTTCTGAATATGTGCTCTAAAGTTCTAAACATTGCCATGAGCCTTGGTTGTCTGTGAGATCTTCCCAGGCCCTTTTCTGTGAATGTTGTGCTTGTTTTTGGACTTGCTTATGTGTAATCTGGAGTTTATTTGGGATAGGATGTATGCTCTCACTTGAGTTAGTGTAACCATGTCTTGTTTCCTTTAGGAAGTGGCTTGAACCTTAATAAATAGATAGGTCAGGCTGTCTGAACATGTGCATTTGGAGCCTTTTTATGATGATTCCTGGGCTAAATGTTGTCTGGAAAGAAGCAAATCTACATTTGACCATGGACTCTCCTATACTTGCTTTGATATGCCTGATTTATTTCAAAGATATCCTTCTGTTACTATGATTATCTTAACAAGCCCATGTCTTGACTGATCATTATCTGTGTGCCCCTCTAAAGCAATTTGTGTGTATTCTCCTCATTGTCATCTAGTCATGGAATTGAATTTGCCCATCATCACTTCTATACTTTCTGATTATCTAGTCTCACTTAGATCCTGTTACTGGCTATGTTTGATATGAATGTATGTCCTTAGAATGTGACACTCGACTGTTGATTGTTTGTAAGCTTGTTCAAAATTTGTTTGCCACTCCTAAGTTCTGTACTCTCTTTTTCTCTTGTTTGGACGTATTGGTTGAGATAAACTATGGTAGTTTGGGTTCGTCCACGCCTTCTCAGTGTTAGCCATGCCTGGGGTTCTTAGAAGCCCCTCGAAACTTGTGCGACATCGAAAATACAAGGCAAGGACTTAGTCCCCATGCCATTTGAAATCTCCAACCAAAATAAATCGACTCAAGGATAAAAATGGGGCAAGTATAGAAACAATATGAGTACTCTTTATGTTTTTTGTATATATATAGTTTGGTTATTCTAGTGATAAGAACAGTGTTTATAAACTACCCGGGTTCTTTTTTCTTTTTCCCCCTCCTCACTCTCATGACCATTCGGGTCCAGTTAAAGCCTTTGGCCCAATAGGAAATTAATTCAAAATCGAGTCCACAAAGGCGAAGCAAATAGCGAGGCCGCAGAAGGCCCAGCCATGGGTGAAAGTAGCCGACTAGCGGCTTGGTACGCCCCTAGTCTAACTTTACTCCTTTATCATTCTATTTTGTGTTATTTGTTAAAACCTGTACTGTATTTGTAATTTGTATCAAACTCATATTTTAATGGAAAATGTTATGGTTGGAATTAGCCGTCTTAGGACAGCGGTGCTTATACCGTTTGGATGACTTTAGGTCCCCAGCGAATTTTTAAAACTCCGATCAAACTCAACGGTTTTTGATACTAAGTGTAAAAAATGGAATTTTTGAACTACCTTTCAAAGTGTAACTGATATTTTTAAAATTCCAAAAGGTTACAAGCAGTTATTGGTAACAAAAGCATTTTTTAGAAACTTAATAAATCCTATTACAAACACTTTTCAAATAACTCGCTAGTTTTCCCTCAAGTTGTGCAGAAAGAGATTTTTATGACTTAAAAACGATTTTGGGCCTCAGCCCACGGACGAATTCCAGTCAAAAACAAACTTTGTATTAGTTATAAATTTCAGAAAAAAGATGGACAAATTCCATACTTAAACTTTAAAACTGGAAGGGACCAGATTTTGATAAAATAACACAACTCACTTTCCTGAAAAATTAAAACAAAACCAAGCTTTTACCTATGCTTTCAAAACTTTGGGCCAAGAAAAAGGCCAAAAAGATGAGTATATACAGCCAAGATAAATTCCTTTGAACATATAAAAAACGCTCTTTTATAACATAAAAACCAAATCGTAATATAAAGTTCTAGATAAGACTGATCGTACCAAAACTGTCATGACCCAACCCGCCATGACTGGCACCTATATTAACTCCTAGTGGGCGAACCAACACACAAGTCATCTATTCATTCAAGTCCGTTTTTATATTAGCAAAATCCATCAGTTATTACTCATTCAAGCATAAGATAAGAAAAATAAGTCATGCCATAAAAATAGTGAAGTAAATGCGGAAGTTCTAACTATTACAAAATCCCTATAATCCGAAAGTCACCGTAGAAGGACTCTAATCTAAAATATGTCTAAGGAATGAAATTTGCTTAACAAATAACCAAAATGTCTGGCGTAGAAGTAGACATCATAAAAGAAGGTCTTCGGGCAGCCTGGCATGGATAGAAGCTCACCCTAAACCTGTCAGCAACGACCTCAATGCTAGATGTAAGGACGTGTAGCAGTCTCTGTATGACAATCTGCACTCAAAATAATGCAGCAAGGTAGTATCAGTATAAACACTATGTACCGGTAAGCATCATAGGCCGACTAAAATTAGTATCATGCATATCTCATAAAATAAATACAAGAAACACGCTAGAAGGTCAGACATAGAATAAATGAACCATAACAAGTCAACCAAGGATAATCACCAATCAAGTCACCCAAAATCTCAAGAACTCAAATCAACAGAAACCACAAAACGGGAATAAGTCTACCACAATAACCATACTCGCTATACGCACATGCTGAGTGATGTCACTGCTCAGTAGTCAGGACCTACAGGGGACCCATGGTGTCCATGTACCACTCGTTTCGGATACTCATCGGACCCGAGCATAACCTCCGCTCCGAAAAGAACCTCGGACGCGGGACACATCAATGTATCTCTCGTTTTCAGAACGAACCTCAGACCACGAGCCCATAATTTAGGTCACCCTTGTGCCTTTTCACATATCTATATGTAACAGTATTGCTTGCCCTCTTATTATCAATGCTCAAATCGTCATTTCATATCACACTTTCACCGAGAAGATCATATTGACTTCTCATCACAACAACATCAACTGTAGATTGAACACACATGAACAATGGCACGAAGCCTACACAGTCACAAAATCAATTACATATAGGAGTTCAACCACACAATATCATGCATGAAGACTAAACATGCTTTCTCTTATAGAATTTACAACATATACAATCAACTAATCAAAGTCTAACTCAAGTAGACCATAACCTACCTCAAACGTAGAGCTGAAACAACGTGAATCACTCTGCTACAGCTTTTCCCTTTCTTAAAGCCTCGGAACGCTCAAACTCTAGAAATAGAATGCTCAATAAGTCACAAATACTCTAGTCACAAAACCAATTCAAGAATACTCTTCCCTTTACCCCATTCCAATAGGTAAATAATTTTCTAGTTGTAAAACAACCAATCAAGGGCCTTAGAAATCAGTAATCATCAAACTACAATATTATTACATCAACATTCCAATTACAAGCAGTTTCCATGGTCAAGCTACCATTTTCATGGAACCCTAGGCTTCAATTTACTTAGTTCATGGCTCTAAAGGTGCAATTCGTGATTAAGAGGAGTTAACTCAAGCCATTAGATGATAAATAAAAGATAATAATCATAACCCATCAATTATTGAAGGTCTGTTAGATTATAGGGTTACCATTACTAATTCACCATTGAAGACCCATAAAAAGGATGACAATCATGAAGAAGATAAGGCAATGATTGAAGGGAATGTTTGAGACTTACCTCTCAAGAATATTCTTGTCCTAGCATGAAATTTCGCCCTAAGTGCTTGTGGGGAACTGTGTTGGTGTTTTGTGAATAAAGAATTTGGAAAAGACGTCTTTTAAAATAGAGCTACTGTTTTGCGTCGCTACAGCGGTCATTTCATTGCTGCAGCGGTCTCGCTATAGCGACCAAGTGCCCGCTATAGCGAACCAAGAGAAATCCGACCTCCGCTATAGCGAGCCATATCCCGCTACGGCGGCATCGCCATAGCGGGACATCGCCCGCCACAGCGGTCACATGGAAAGGGGTTGACCACTGGTAGCGAGGGACTCACCGCTACCGCTGCAGCGGTACAACCTTCGCCATAGCGGTACCATTTGAGCAGTGAGCTCGACCTTTTGCCCAGTTTTCCACCCTACCACTCAACATTTCATCCGAGGCCTCACAACACAAACAAAACTTGCACTTAGACATAAAAACATCATACAAATCCACCCATGACCTCGGAATTCCCAATGGAGTTCTAATTTCCTCCTTCACCCCTTCCCAATGGACTCAACAAAATAAATAAAAATCACAAACAAGTCAAGTTCAGTTCTTAGTCTTACTTAATCGAGTTTTTACTAGCTCGTTTTACCCCTGAAAAGGTTCTATTTTGTGGGGTGATCCTACATTTCCCATAAGAATTGGAAGTTTCGTTACACCAGATACTAATTAAAACACCATTCGTCCCCGAATGGACAAGGATGAGGAACCCAGGGAAAAATTACTTGACTCGGCGAAGAGCTGAGGATACTTGCTACGCATATCAGATTCTGTTTTCCAAGTAGCTTCCTTCACCGGACGATTCTTTCATTGAACTTTCATGGAGGCTATTTCCTTGGATCTTAACTTGCGAACATCTCTATCTAAGATAGCAATAGGCTCTTCTTCGTAAGTCAAATCCTCATCTAACAACACCGAATCCTAACGGATTATGTACGAACCATCGTCGTGGTACCTCTTCAACACCAAAACTTAAAATACTGGATGAACACCTGATAGACCCAAAGGTAAGGCCAGCTTGTAAGCCACTTCCCCCACACGCCTGAGGATCTCAAACGGCTCAATGCACCTCGGGCTAAGCTTGCCCTTCTTCCCAAACCTCATCACACCCTTCATGGGTGAGACCTTCAACAACACTTTATCTCCCTCTCCAAACTCAAGATCTCAGACTTTAAGGTCTACATACTCCTTCTGCCTACTCTGTGCTGCCAGAAGCTTGGCTTGAATCACCTTCACCTTCTTTAAGGACTCTCTCAGAAGATCAATACCCCAAGGTCTCACCTCGAACGCATCAAACCATCCAATAGGAGACCTACACTTCCTTCCATACAACGCCTCAAATGGGGCCATATCGATACTCGAGTGATAGCTGTTATTATATGTAAATTCGGCCAAAGGAAAGAACTGATCCCATTGCCCACCAAACTCTATCACACAGGCACGAAGCATATCTTCAAGAACCTGAATAGTCCGCTCAGACTGCCCATCTGCGGGTGGAAAGTTGTGCTAAGGTCCAACCTTGTACCCAACTCCTCATGCAAACACTCCCAAAATCTGGATGTGAACGTTGTGCACCTGTCGGACACAATGGAGATAGGAACCCCGTGAAGCCTAAGCACCTCACGAATGTAGATTTTAGCCAATTTCTCCGCATCATAAGTTATCTTCACCGGAATAAAGTAGGCAGACTTAATCAACATTAACAATAACCCAGATAGAATCGAACTTCCCTAGCGTCTTCGGAAGACCGACCACGAAATCCATGGCTATCCTTTCCCACTTCCACTCAGGAATGGGCACTCTCTGAATTGTACCCCCAGGTTTCTGATGTTCATACTTCACCTGTTGGCATAAACTCTACTATGTCATGCTTCATCCTAGTCCACCAGTAATGTTGTCTCAAATCGCGATACATCTTAGTAGCGCCAGGATGAATAGAATACCTCGAACTATGAGCCTCTGTCAGAATAGTCTTAATCAAATCACCCACATCTGGCACACAAAATCACCCCTTAATCTGTAACACACTCTCTTCATCGATCACGGCCTCTTTGGCCTCACCATGCAACATCTTGTCACGTATTTTGCACAACTTAGCATCCTCAAACTGCTTAGCCTTGAACTGCTCTAAAAATGATGACCGAACCTCAACACAATCCAACACCCTGCCTGGGTTAGAAATATCCAACTTTATAAAACTGTTAGCTAGAGTCTGAACATCTCTAGCTAACGGACGCTCCAAAGAAATCAAACGAGCCAAACTTCCCATACTAGCCGACTTCTTGCTCAACGCGTCAGCCACTACATTTGCCTTACCAGGATGATATAGAATGGTGATATCATAATCTTTCAGCAGTTACATCCACCTTCGCTGCCTCGGGTTCAAATCCCTCTGAGCGAACACATGTTGTAAACTGCGATGGTCGGTGTACACCTCACAATGGACACCATACAAGTAGTGCCTCCATATTTTCAACGCAAACACCACCGCTGCCAACTCTAAACTATGAGTAGGATAGTTCTTCTCATGCACTTTCAACTGCCGAGCAGGATAGGTAATCACCTTCTTTTCCTGCATCAAAACAGCACCCAAACCAGAACGTGAAGCAGCACAATAAACAACAAAATCCTTGCCCTCTATGGGCAATGCTAGAATAGGTGTTGTAGTCAACAGAGTCTTGAGCTTTTGAAAGCTTTCCTCACACTCGTCGGACCACTGAAACGGTATCTCTTTCTGAGTCAAGCGAGTCAAATGAGAAGCAATAGAGGCAAACCCCTTCACAAACCGACGATAGTAGCTAGCCAGACTCACGAAACTACAGATCTCGATCACTGATGTGGGCTTAGCCCACTCCCTAACTGCCTGAATTTTCTGAGGATCCACCATAATACCCTCTTTCGAAATAACATGCCCCACGAAGGACACAGAAGACAACCAGAATTCACATTTGGAGAATTTAGCATACAGCTCCTTCTCCCGCAATACCCCAAGAGCAATTCTCAAGTGTTTTTCATGCTCCTCTTTACTCCTAGAGTACACCAAGATATCATCGATGAACACTATCACAAAAAAGTCTAGAAAGGGCTTGAACACACTGTTCATCAAATTCATGAACGCAGCTGGGGCATTAGTAAGCCCAAGAGACATAACCAAGAACTCATAGTGTCCATACCTGGTCCAGAAAGCTATTTTAGGAACATTCTCTGCCCGTTCAATTGGTGATACCCTGACCTTAAGTCAATTTTTTAGAACACAGAAGCTCCCTGTAACTCATCAAACAAGTCATAGGGGGAATGGGATACTTGTTTCGGATAGTTACCTTGTTCAGCTGACGGTAATCAATACACATACGCATAGACCCATCCTTTTTCTTAACAAATAACACAGAAGCACCCCAAGAGAGGTACTCGAGTGAATAAACGCCTTACTCAAAAGATCTTGCAACTACTCTTTCAATTCCTTGAGTTCTGCTGGCGCCATCCTATAAGGTCGGATAGAGATAGGACGAGTCTTCGGGTCAAAATCAATCCTAAAATCAATATCACGGTCAGGTGGCATACTAAGCAAGTCGGCGGGGAACACATCCGCAAACTTGCGTACCACTAGAACCGAATCAATAGATGGAGTATCTGCACTGGTGTCACGAATATGTGCCAAATAAGCTATACAACCCTTTTCTATTAGCTTCTTAGCACAAACGAAGGATATAACTTTCTTAGAGAGGGGACTAAGGTTACCCTTCCACTCAAGTCTAGGTGCCCCGGGCATATCTAAGGTAACGCTCTTAGAGTGACAATAGAGAATGGCATAATGTGGGGACAACCAACTCATACCCAAAATAACATCGAAATCTACCATATCTAGGATCATCAAATCCGCCCAAGTACTATACCCCATAAAAGTAATAGTACAAGAAGGCTAGACGCTATCCACCACCACAGGATCCCTAACCGGAGTAGATACATAAATGGAGGCATCGAGGGTATCACATAACATATCCAGACCCACAGCAAAATATGTAGACACATAAGAAAAAGTAGAGCCCGGATCAAATAAAACAGAAGTCATCCGGTCATAAACTGAGATAGTATATGTGATAACAGCATAGGAGGCCTCAGCCTCGGGTCTACCAGGGAAACCGCACAAATGATCGCGCCCTCTTGTAGCCTGTGAACTATCGCGATTACTATGACTAGTCAAAGCCCCGCCTCTGCCGGGCTGCTGTCCGCCTCTACCTGCCTAAGGACCGCCTCGGTTAGGCTGGGCACCACCCCTACCCGCGGTGTGGCCATCCCGCCCTGCCGGTGCGTGATCCTTACCCCCTCTATCTAGTACAAATAGAGCTTGGGGAGCCTAATACTGAGTACCGGTATTACCGGTAAGCATCATAGGCCGACTAAGATTAGTATCATGCATATCTCATAAAATAACTACAAGAAACACGCCAGCCATTAGACATAGAATAAATGAACCATAACAATTCAACCAAGGATAATCACCAATCCAGTCACCCAAAATCTCATGAACTCAAATCAACAGAAACCACAAAACGGGAATAAGTCTACCACAATAACCATACTCGCTGTATGCACATGCTGACTGATGTCATTGCTCAGTAGTCATGACCTGTAGGGGACCCATGGTGTCCATGTACCACTCGTTTCGGATACTCATCGGACTCGAGCATAACCTCCGCTCCGGAAAGAACCTCGGACGCGGGCCACATCAATGTATCTCTTGTTTTCTGAACGAACATCGAACCACGAGCACATAATTTAGGTCACCCTTGTGCCTTTTCATATATCTATATGTAACAGTATTGCTTGCCCTCTTATTATCAATGCTCAAATCATTATTTCGTGTCATACTTTCACCGAAAAGATCATATTAACTTCTCATCACAACAACATCAACTGTAGATTGAACACACATGAACAATGGCACGAAGCCTACACAGTCACACAATCAATTGCATATAGGAGTTCAACCACACAATATCATGCATGAAGACTAGACATGCTTTCTCCTATAGAATTCACAACACATACAATCAACTAATGAAAGTCTAACTCAAGTAGATCGTAACCTACCTCAAACGTAGAGCTGGAACAACGCGAATTACTCTGCTACAGCTTTTCCCTTTCTTAAAGCCTCGGAATGCTCATACTTTAGAAATAGAATGCTCAATGAGTCACAAATACTCTAATCATAAAACCAAAACCAATTCAAGAATACCCTTCCCTTTACCCCATTCCAATAGGTAAATAATTTTATAGTTGTAAAACAACCAATCAAGGGCCTTAGAAATCAGTAATCATCAAACTACAATCATATTACATCCACATTCCAATTACAAGCAATTTCCATGGTCAAGCTACCATTTTTATAGAACCCTAGGTTTTAATTTACTTAGTTCATTGCTCTAAAGGTGCAATTCGTGATTAAGAGGAGTTAACCCAAGCCATTAGATGAGAAATAAAGGATAATAATCATAACCCATCAATTGTTGAAGGACTATTAGGTTCTAGGGTTACTATTACTAATTCACCATTGAAGACCCATAAAAAGGTTGATAATCATGAAAAAGATAATGTAATGATTGAAGGGAATGTTTGAGACTTACCTCTCAAGAATATTCTTATCCTAGTATGGAATTTCGCCCTAGGTGCTTGTGGGGAACTGTGTTGGTGTTTTGTGAATAAAGAATTTGGAACTAAGTCTTTTAAAACAGGGCTATTGTTTTTCGTCGACTGCTACAACGGTCATTTCACCGCTGCAACAGTCTCGCTATAGCGACCAAGTGCCCGCTATAGCGAACCAAGAGAAATTCGACCTCCGCTATAGAGAGCCATATCCCGCTACGGCGGCATCGCCATAGCGGGACATCGCAAACCACAGCGGTCACACGGAAAGGGGTTGACCGCTGGTGGTGAGGGACTCACTGCTATGATGGTACTATCGCAGCAGTACAACCTCCGCCACAGCGGTGCCTTTTGGGCAATGAGCTAGACTTTTTGCCCAGTTTTCCACCCTATCGCTCGACATTTCATTCGAGGCCTCACAACACAAACAAAACATGCACTTAGACATACAAACATCATACAAATCCACCCATGGCCTCGGAATTCCCAACGGACTTCTAATTTCCTACGTCACCCCATCCCGATGGACTCAAAAAAATAAATAAAAATCACAAACAAGTCAAGTTCAGTTCTTAGGCTTACCCAATCGAGTTTCTACTAGCTCGTTCTACCCCTAGAAAGGTTCTATTTGGTGGGGTGATCCTATATTTTCTATAATGACCGGAAGGGTCGTTACAAAATAGATCGACCTGAGCCAACGTATAAGTATGACATGAGCTTAATTCTATAAAAACCAATAAACTCTCTTTACCCGTCATTTATAAAATATACTCTTTGTATATAAAAGGAGACTATTTATACACGGATATTGTAAATCCGAAAACTACGATACCTTGTATATAAGGGAAACATATTCAAATTTTTTTCCAAAAAATGATATGCAATTTACAAAATGATAGTTTCTTTTTTTGCGAGAATAAACACTAAATAGACAGTTTAGGCAAATACCCATACTTTGAAATTCGAAGGTTAACCGTATAGTACGGATCCTTAATACTGGGGTGCCTAACACCTTCCCTAGGGGATCATCAGAACCCTTTCCTAGAACTCTGGATTACCAAGGTTTTTTCACGGTATTTGAATAAACCTTTCACCCCGATTTTCCTAATTTCCTAAAAATTAGGTGGCGACTCTTCTAAAATAAAGTCCGAAAGAGTACCAACGAGTTTGTAGTAGCCTTTTATGCCTTAACGCCCGGCGTAAAAAGCGAACCGTTACACACATATATCAATTTTGGACACATACTCATCCAGGTCTTAAGTATGAAGCACAGTGAAATGGTTTAGTCAGGGCTGCATGTTTTCAGAATTATTAAATGGCACCTGGATGACTGGCTATGTTAAGAGAAAAGGTACAATGCTTTGAAGTGTTTTTCGATGACATCTAACTCATTTTTATACTATTTCAGGTATGCTCATATGGTAATCTCAGGATAATCCAAGCAAGATTAGAAAGATTGCACTCTTCAGAGCTTTTTGCCAAGCCATCTTCAAAAGGGCCAAGGGACCTGGTCCTGACGACTCAGGTTAGTAGTCTTTTTAAGCATTCATATACTTTCTAATTTTGCCTGAGTGTCATTTCATCATTAGTTCCTGCTCTTTTCAAGCCCAAACGTTTCCTTATCTTTGAACTGACCCGGTTGAAAAGGTACCTTTTTGGTCAATCCAATAGGAACCATTTATTTTCCTTCCTTTTAAACCAAAGTCACACTTTCTCTCTCTCTCCTCTCACTTCATCTCTAACACATTCAAACCTATCACACCTTGCGTTCTTCTCAATCTCTTTGCTCAAATTCGATCATGTCTAACATAGCAAAATCAACCCCACTCTCTCACCTTCCAAAGAATCCGTTCCAACAAACCCGCCTTCACCCTTGCCTTCTCAAAAGGGTCACACTTCCACCACCCAAAACCCCAACGTGTCCTTAAAAAAATAATTGTTCCCGATCCCTCTGAAACTCAAGAGGAACAAAAATCTCAAGATTGTGTCCTTGAATCTACAAATCCCTCTTTTTCTAAAACACCCGACTCTGACATCAGCGCTAAATCTATTACTACCTCCCAACTCTTCGGTCTCACGGAAGAAGTAGTTGAAAATAATGATTGGATAGAGGTATCCAGTCAAGACAGAGGCGTTAAAGTTATCGGATCCGCTGAGGTGACGCATACAACTGAAGAAAGGGTTGCAAAAGAACACCCCCAAATTAATCTCGGGGACCACCCTTCACAGCATCGAAAAAATAGTAAGTGCTTTTTATAGGAGGGG
>NC_081346.1:56714192-56747342 GCF_029784015.1 Lycium ferocissimum | reverse complement strand
TCTAATAAATTTGGGACTATTTTCAAGAACATTTAATACTAAAGGTAAGATGGAAAAGATTTAATTAATTTTATTTTGGTTTTATAAATGAACAAGTAATTTGGGACATATATTTTTAGTAATGTGGCCAAGTAATATGGGACGGAAGGAGTACTTATTTCTCAAATTAGAAAGAGTTAATACCTCAAAATTCTCCTAAATTATTCATGTTTTGTCTGTATAATATTTAAACTATAAGGTGTTATCAGGCGGATCCAGGATTTGATGCTTGTGAATTCCAACCCATTTCAAATTTAAAAAATAAAGAGGCAAAACAAAAACCTACAGGTGACCAAGGGATTCGAACCCTTGACCAAAAGAAGCAAAGCTTTAAGAGTTCTTTTTTGCCACTAGACCAACAACACACTTTGTTACTGGGTTCCCAAGTCCTAGTTTTATATATTTGCTGGATTTTTCAATACAAATACAGAATCCGCACAAATACATGGGGGTTCCCGCGAACCCCCATATAATTAGCTAAATCCGCCCCTGGGTGTTATTGTTATCCTCCTGCAGTGACAAGTGGTATGGAGAGTAACATCACTCTTTTAATATGTTTTAATATTCGGACTTTTCAATTAAGTTTATTATTATTGAGTAAAGTTGGTTCTAATTTGCAATTTGGTTTACTATTATTGATTAAATTTTGTATTTTACCGTTATTTTAGAAATATGAGTTTTAAATTGAATTTGCACTTATTAGATTATCCAATAAGAAAGAACAAAAAAGAAAAAAGTTGTTTTACGTTTTGATGTATATTTCTGGATTTTCTTGTTAATCTATTAGTATTACTATTTTTTTAAAGTTATGTTTTCTAGTTGAGTTTATTATGATGATAAAATTCATTCGTAATATAACTAGATTAATTTTGTTCTTATTATTTTATTTATGTTACTATTATTTAAGGTTATGGGATTCAATTAGAAGTTATTTGCAAAAGGTGTGGATATTTGAAGGAGAAAAGAAGAATAAGAAAAAAAGAAAAAAGAAATGTAAAATGCCACATGAAAGCTAATTTGGGCTTATATTCTGGCTCCAACACGCTATAAAGTGAGTGGAGTTACTCTCCATGCGACTTGCATTCCTGGGGGTTTAGACAGCAAATGTATAGCTCAAAGGGGTAGCAAGCCTCATAATTTAACTATTAAATTGATAAAACATGAATAATTTAGGAGGGAGAGGGGTTTAAGCTATTAATACTCTGTTTGGCCAAGCTTCTATTTTTTCCAAAAGTACTTATTTTTTTAATAAGCGCTTATTTTAAAAAAAGTAACGTGTTCGCCATTTCTTTGGAGAAAATGTTGTTTTAAGAAATAAAATAGCTTTTTCGTGTCCAAAAAAATTAATTTTGAGAAAAATACACTTAGAAGTACTTTTTAAAAGTTTGGCCAAACACTAATTGCTACTCAAAACTACTTTTTAAATTAATTGGCCAAACATAAACTTCTTATAGCCAAAAGTACTTTTGAATTTTTTTTTTTTTTAAAATAAGCTGATTTTAGAAGCTTGGCCAAACAGGCTATTAACTCAATTAGAAATGATCGACGAAAGTTGCCTAGCTAACTCATGGATTATAAATCACTTTTAATAGAATTTTATTTTTCGGTTTCTAATAGGGAAAATGACACAAATGGCCATCCGGCCCAAACTATTGACAACCGGATGACCCAAGAAGCTTAAAAGACAATTTTAGTCTTTTTAAATTAATTCCATTTCATAGCCCTTTTTCAATTAATTTCAGCATATGTATGAAACTATATCATTGTTGTATAGAAAATGTATCATACATACATAGAAACTATATAATTGTTGTATAAAATATGTATCCCTAAAGCATGTGTTTAAAAATGTATCATCGTTGTATAATTTGTGTTTAATAAATGTATAATCAACGTATACTTACTAATTATACATGTTTTGAGATATTTTTTGAAGGCCCAATCAACGTATACTTACTAATTATACATATATTGTAATGTTTTGGGATATTTTTTTAAGGCTAAATATAATTTTTTTTTCATCGACCTTTAGTGGCGACTTGTTGATCTTTTTGTAATGAGCTGTCGTCAAGGCTAGCGCAATAATTTCAGCTAGTGGCCAACTCACTAAGACAAGCCCAAACATGGGCCAAACAAATTTCGGATGGTCGTATAGTGTCCTTTTCCCTTTCTAATACGACTCATTGCCCACAAAGCTAGATATCATTACTTAATGGGAAAAGGGTCAAAAGTATCCCTCTACTTTCATTTATCAGCTAGTTTTGTCCTCTGTTACAAGTTGAGGCTATTCATACCCCTACCGTTATGAAAGTTAATAAAAATATCTCTCAATTTAACGGATTCCCCCAAATCAGCCTAAATTTCCCAATTTCACTTAAAATTACCTAATTTTCCTTTTAACCCGACCTGACCCACCTCCTAAAATAACCCATTCTTCCTTCTCTCTTCTTCTTCATCTTTGTTTCAAGTGAGGCTACTATTTCCTTTTCTTCTTCATAGTCTTCATAACTTATACATTTATCTAAGTTTTGGCAAAAACATTAAACAAGTTTTTTAATACTTAACAAGAAAAAAAGAAAATAGTTAATTTTCAGTTTATCAAATGTTTTTAGTGCTTGATTTTTCATATTTTTTTTTTTAAATCTGGTTTAGATTGTCTTGTTAAAAAGCAAAGCAGGGTTTCCAACAAATTGTGTTTGTATTTTATTTGTGAAAAATGGATCTCGGTGAAGAACAATTGGTTCTTTTAAAATCGGAAAGGACCCGAAGCGTGTGACTAGTCAAACTGTTAAAATAGAAACGCAAAATCTCGTTGTAATCAAACCAAAATTGACCTTCGTTTCCTATTAGGACTTAGCAGAATTTGGTAAGTAAGAATGAGTTATTTTAGGAAGTAGGTTGGATCGGATTAAAAAGGAAATTGGGGAATTTAGGTTGATTTGGGGGAATCTGTTAAATTGAGGGATACTTTGTTAGGGAAAAGGGTCAAAAATATCCTTCTGTTAAAAATATCTTGCGAACTAATTTTGGGTCATTTATGCCCCTGGTGTTATGAAAGTTAACAAATATACCCTTCATTTGACGGAAATCTCCAAATTGATTCAGATAACCCGATTTCATAAAAAATAACTTATTATCCTATTTTACCCGCCCCGATCCACTCATAAAATAACTCATTCTTCCTTCTCTCTCATATTTTCTCCTCTAGCTATCAAGCCCGTCGATGGAGACTTACTTTCTCTTTAGCCGTTGAATGATTCAAAAGTTAGTGTCATGTTTTAGGAGCTACAATTTTTATGTTTCAGTTAAGTCAACTTAGGAATCCTAATTATGTTGAAATTAGTTAGGTAATGGCGTCAACTCTTTTAGCCATTACTTCAGGTCATAGGTTAGTGATAAGTTAGTGCTCTATTTATCTGCTTAGTTGGTTGCTCTGCAGTACTAACTATTTAAAGGTATTTCTATTCAAATAATGAATAACAGGTCGATAAATTATAGATGTTCGACAAAGATGAAATTTAATTAAAATGTTTTCTTGTTTCAAAAACCATTTCTTAATCTTCCTTCTGGTTATAATTGATAGAATCAACTGCTTGATAACTGGAGGAGAAAATATGAGAGAGAAGAAAGAATGAGTTATTTTAGGAGTGGGTCGGGGTGGATAAAACAGGAGAATGAGTTTTTTTTATTTTTATTTTTTTTTTTTTTTTTTTTTTTTATGAAATCGGTTACTTGAATCAATTTGGGGATTTTCGTCAAATGAAAGGTATATTTGTTAACTTTCATAACGGCAGGGGCATAAATGACTCAAAATTAGTTCGGAGGATATTTTTAGCCATTAAAACAAAGTAGAGGGATATTTTTATCCTTTTCCCTTTTTGTTAACTTTGATAACGGCAGGGTATAAATAGCTCCAACTTGTAACGGAGGACAAAATTAGCTAATAAATAAAAGTAGAGGGTATTTTTTACACTTTTCCCTTCGTGCTTGTAGGCTGCAGCAAGTCAACTATTTATATTGTTTGTTTTGCGCCTAGTTTGCACGGCTATAAGACAAATTACCAATGTCTAAAACTTGTTTTCTTATACACGTAGCATCTCTACTCAGTGGCGGAGCTAGAATTTTCATCCAGAGGGTTCAAAAATTCTAAAAGGTAAATATACGAAAAAGTCAGGGGGTTCAACATCTATTATATATACATAATAAAATAATTTTAACTTTGAAAATACACTGTAATTTTTCGCTGAGGGGGTTCGGATCCCCCCGGACACACACTGGCTCCGCCCCTGTCTCTACTATACTTTATAAATGCGAAATTTTCATAAGGTATCACATGCAACTCCGTGTAGTGGTAATATTGTTTGTTTTAGGCTTATGTTAACACAACTTTAAGGAACATTACACGCTATCGGGGTCTAAGTAGGCGTTTGGACATGCGATTTCATCTCATGAGTTGAAATCAGCGTTTGGACATGCGATTTCATCTCTGATTTCATCTCATGAGATGAAATCCCAAATCATCCAAAAAGGCATGATTTGGGATTTGAAATCATGATTTCAAAAAATACAAATGTAAAATTTGACTCATACGTTTATATTTTGTAAAAAAAGACCCATAAGTTGGTAGATATATTTAACAATCATGTTTACCAACCATTTGTATTAAATATTAATATGCAAGTTGGTAAAATATATTTATCAATCTTGTTTACCATGTGGGAGGATCATATTAAAGAGTAATTACATTACTATTCATGCTAAATTTTCCTTTTTATTGAACTAAAGTTTGATCAATTGATGTTGTATTTTTTAGAAAGGCCTTCTAGTAGCATATTAATTTTATTATGAACTATGATTTATTCATTTGGTAAGATTGTATGAGAATTGGAAAATTTTTTATGGTTTTCACAACTTGTGGGGTTTTTATGTTTATAAAAAAAACTGCAACTTAAGAAATCCAAATTACATGTCCAAACATGATTTCATCTCGTGATTTCATCTCATGAGATGAAATCATGTCCAAACGGCTCCTAAGACTTATTTTTTTTTATACATTTAATAGTTCAATCATATTTTATTATTGTGGAAATATTTGCGAAAAGTGTGAGCCGTTTGGTACTCAAAAAGGTTAAGGAAGCAGAGTAAAAGTGGGCTGAGAGACAGTTTTACCTAGAAGTACTAGGGTTTTTTTTTTTATTTTTTTTATTTTATTACATAGGGGTAGGGGAAAGGGATTACAACGTTGGGATCCGAACCCTCACCAACAAGATGAAAGTTCAGGTAGCCAACCAACTGAGCTACTAAATCCCTACAAGTAGTACGTACTATTGAAAATTAATATTGATGATAAATTCTACGATTTTATCAAATAGTTTTTTAAAATCTAGATTAACATGCTTAAAAGCGTAAAGATTTGTTACATTATTATTAATGTTATTTAGCTTGTGAGACTAGGTTAGTTGTCATTTAACCAGATTATTAATAAATATTTTTATTATAGAAATTGATATGTTAATTACCTTATAAGTGGCCTGATAATTGTATGAATATTTTTTATATGAAATTACTCTTGATAATCGACAGAAGTACTGTTTGTCTTTAATGGGCATAAAATCGTTCGTTCTCATGCAATTTAAACTCTAAAAGTTTCCTATGTCTTACTTGGTACTTGCAATTAAATGCCAAATACTACAGAACTAGATCTCTTGTATATTCTTTTCAGAAAAAAGTGGGAATCTACTTGAGAGTTTAAGGCATAGGATTAGCAAACATTAATTGAAAATGAATTAAAAACGAGAAGACGAACTACTTATCAAATAGAGCACATATTATTTTGAGGTGACTGAGTAACTACTGCATTTGATATTTTGACCTAACACCTGCATAGTTTAAGATTTTTGCCATTTTAAAACAAAAGTTATTGGTCGATATTCGTAAAAAAACATAAACTGTTAGTTGCTTGTCAAAGAATAGAAGTGAGACAATACTTTTTGCTATATTGATATGTACTTGTCGACTCACAAACAACGTATAGACTAAGATTTTCCATCACTCTCTCGCTCTTCTAATTTGAAGGCCATTTTTGTCCTCTTTTTTAAATTGTAAGTTATACTATACGTTCTTCTGGAAGATAACTTAACTCCTATTTTTGCAGAACAACTCTTTTCCCAAGCCACAACATAGTGTGGAATACGCCAATGTATTGACTATGATTACATGCTGAGCCTAGGTCTTAATTAGATTTTTATGTTTCAGTTTGAATGGAACAAAAGCAGCTAGCTAAGGAACTTTGGTTAATTTCAAGTATGGTTGTTAGACTTTATTAGCCATAGAAGTAGAGACAAAATATTCTTTGTCATATTAAAGTAACTAAACTTTATCCAATTTGCACTAATAATTGGAATAGAAGAAAATGATCCTTCAATTTTTGGTTTACAGAAGCATCTGATGTTATCTTTTATTGATATCTTGTGAAAAATATCATAACTAATGTATAACATTTGTAACAAACGAGAAAGCAAAATCTTCATGATTGGGGACAAGTTGTGCTACTACTTTTTAGTTTTTAGTATTGGTCCTCCACTTGTGCATTTTAATCCCTGCTAGGAGTATAATTCTTTGCCCCCAAGGAAGCCAAAACCTCGATTATGTCCTGAAAATAAAATCCTTTTCACTTATCTGGAGCTTTTGGGAACACTCACCACGCCAAATCCTCGATTTATGGAGCCCGGAACTTTTTTAACCCAAAAAATAATTTTTGGAACCAAACTAACCATTTAAAAAAAAAAACCAAATTAGGCTTCACGTATAGAATTTGTACGTGAAAGAGGGTACCTTTTTTTTCTTTCTTTTTTTAAGCTATCAAAATCACGTTTTTTCCATACTTTGGGCAAAGATTAGTCATGTTTCAAAACCCCGAAATATCAATATTTTATATAGAAATTAATATATATTTTTGCATACAATAACGTCGGCTCATTACATCAAGTATACCTAAACGTTTGGATCGTCATTTTAGGGGTTATAAAGTGCCCCGAAGTAAGTTTTGTTTGCTTGGAAACTTGTCATCTTTAGATCTAAGTGTCATATTTTATAGGGTTTTAATTTAAGTGTTTTGAAATAAAAATATTATATTAAAAAATAATTCATCCAATATGAGGTGTTCAATCAAGGTATAATATATCTCATTCAATGCTCCCACCACGGTTTGATCCCATGTTGTTGGCATTAAAAAGAAGTAAATAAAAAAGAGAGGCTAAACTACCAAGCCAAATTGGTGAAAGCAACAAAGTAGACACTTTTTATTTTTTATAATGTCCACTAATGCTATCTAACTCGTTTTCATAAATTGAATTTTGAATCTTGAAATTGAAATTCAAAACATCATTACTACGGGATTAGCATCTCGAAATAGATTGTTTATCATTAGATTTTTACTAAAGAAGAATGAAATATTTGCACAAATTTGGGGCAAAAATCAAATTGAATGGGATAACGGGCGTTTTTTGGAAAATCGGCAGCGGTTTGTCAGCGTAGATCTCGAAAAAAATACCCTAGTTCAAAAAAAAAATAGCGTAAATCGGACATCCGAGCACAAAGTTATGACCATTTAAAGTTTCAACAATTTACAACTAGTTTTCTACCTATGCTCTTGTCCTTCTTTTTTATTTACGTAAGTGAAGAGGCATATGTATACTTGATGTAATGAGCCGATATTATTGTATGCTAAAAAAATATTAAGTTCTATATAAAACATTTATATTCCGACGTTTTGAAACGTGACTAATCTTCGGTCAAAGTACGAAAAAAAACTTAAAGATGACAAGTTTCCAAATACGAAAAAAAAACTTACAGATGACAAGTTTCCAAACTTACTTCGAGGCACTTTACAACCCCTAAAACGACGATCCAAACATATATGTATACTTGATGTAATGAGGCGACATTATTTTACGCTAAAAAAAATATGAAGTTCTATATAAAATATTTATATTCCGGTGTTTTGAAATGTGACTAATCTTCGGTCAAACTACGGAAAAAAGCTTAATTTTGAGTTTGATTTCCAAAGAACAAAGATGACAAGTTTCCGAGCAAACAAACTTACTTCGGGGCACTTTATAACACCTACAACGACGATCCAAACATTTAGGTATACTTGATGTAATGAGCTAACGTTATTGTACGCAAAAAAATATAATTAAGTTCTATATAAAATATTGATATTTTGAGATTTTGAAACATGACTAATCTTTGCCCAAAGTATGGAAAAAATGTGATTTTGATAGCTTTAAAAAAAAAAAAAAAAAAGGTACTTTTTCGCGCATTTAATTTGTGCATGAAAGGTCCTTTCACGTATTACGCGCGCGGGTTCTAGTTTGGTTCTTTTTTTTTTTTTTTTTTAAAAGGGTTCGTTTGGTTCCAATAGTTATTTTTTGGGTTTAAAAAGTTCCGGTTCGCGATTTATGCTAAAAATCCAATATCTTTCACAGTAAAGTCAATAAATTTGTTGAGTTGCATTAAAGTAACTAAATTTTACTTATTATTTCAGTTTAACGCTTTGAATATACCCACTCTAATATTTTCTTTAGTACTATTAGGACGCAAGTCATCTAGACGCTAGAGGTAAATTAATAATTTCAATAACTGCATGCCTAATTTATTTTTATTAAAAAATTGTAGCTTATAATTTAACAACATTTTCACTGGAATCACACAAAACTTACGTATTTTTTGGAGGATTATAGAAACCATTGCTATATAAATGACCCCTTACACATTATTCATGAGTTTCAGTATCTTTATACACAGGTACTTTCCATGTGCGGTAGACAGTTATATGAGTCCCTTCTCTCCATTTTCCCCAAACTCTACCTTGGACAGCAGTACACACATTACATTTAATTGTAATTAATGACTAAGATTTAATTAACTAAAGCAAGGATCTCTAACCATGATTTACATAATTAATAACTTATCCATAAATATATTAAAATTATTTTCTCTCTCTTCCTATTTTACTTTTCCTACGAAGTAAAATATCTTTTCTCCTTTACCCGATTATTTTTCCCACTTAATTTTTTTCCCTACGCAGAAATAGACCCCACTATTCAATTATTGATATTTTCCATTTTTTTCAATTATGATGCTTACTAATTCACATAATATAGACCCTATTATTCAATTGGTAATTGTATATTTCTGAAAGAGTTGTTTATATTCCGGAAAATATCACCATTAAAGAGTTGTCATAATTGAAAAAAATGAAATATTAAAATAGGAAGAGAGAGAAAATATTTTAATATATTTATGGATAAGTTGTTCATTATATAAACCATGGTTAGAGAGCCTTGCTTTAGCCAATTAAATCTTAGCCATTAATTCTAATTCATGCCATGTATCTCTAATCTAGTGTAGAACTTGGGGAAAATGGAGAGATGAGAAATGGAGAGGAGCTCAATCCACTCCCCACCTAATATGCAATCCAAATAGTTCATTTGTTAACAAATCAAAACTAGAATCACGGTGAACCAAAGCTAATTTGGTTTTCTGTACCTAAAACAGCCCTCTAATTTTGGCACTACTTATCCTGTCATGTTCCAAAATTAATCTTAACCAGGACATTTAAGTCTTATAAGCTCGACATTTTCCAAAGGTTAAGTGCATTGCCCACAACCTGACCCTCTAGCATCTTCCATAAAAGATGAAACTCTTTTGCACCATCCATCACCTAGAATTCTAGATAACTTTAAATAGCCTTTAATAAAACTATTGACATGGAAAATATAAATTACCTGATACAACATGTTAAAATACACGTATTGTATTAAAAATGTTATAATAGGAATAAATACGTAACAGATAAATAATCTTCACATGGAATCAGTTTTGTTGAATTTCTGTATTAATTAAATTTTTTTTTTCCACCCGGCATTCGATAACCGCATTGGGAATTGATTGGATTTGCATAGTGTGAGGCCCATTTAAGGGAAAAAGTGCTCCCTAAGGGGACTTTTTCTATAACCTAGAGCTCGAACCTGAGACATTTGATTATGATGGAGGGATCCTATCCGTCCCACTTCAATCCTTTATTAATTAAGAAATTCCTTCTTATTCTAGTGCTACTTTTCAAATTTAAATTTAAGATTAGCTTTTGGTTGTAATGATGAAACTTCCTACATAAGCGACCAAATTAACGAACAAGATTCTATATTTGGAAAGAGTACATAGTTCTGAGTAATCTTAAAAACAGAAAGAAGTCACCAGGCCAGTTTGAACTTTAGCATAATCCACGGACAAAAGTTTCTCAATTGATATCCCTTCAACGTAACTCTACGGTACCAGCGCTCATTTATTTTAAGATACTCTCAGAAGTTGGGTTTCACATAAAAATTTTAAGCCTTCCAAGTCATATACTCTCTCCGGTTCAAAATAAGTATCCACTTAGCCTTTCGTACACGGGCAATTCGCAGGAATGCCCTTATTTCGGGGTGGTCTTTAATTTTTGCCCCTCAAATTGCTGGTCTTTAACTTTTACCCTTTGGCTAAAAAGGTGGCCGAAAATACCCTGACATTTTGGGTTCGAACCCCAGCAGAGTCCAAAAAAAAAAAAAAATCGCAAGACAAGATTTCATAGCAAACTATACCTATTCGGGTAAAGTTATGCCTTAAGGCATAACTTTTATAGTATCCCAGCAGAGAAAAAAAATCGCAAGGCAAGGTTTCATAGCAAACTATGCCTATTCAGGGTAAAGTTATGCCTTAAGGCATAATTCTGTAGAAATTACGTTATCCTACGGAACTATCCTTAAGACATACTTTCTATTAAGTTACCCCTTGTCCGGCATACTACAGAACTTTACCCTGAATAGACATAGCTTCTATGAAAATCCTGCCTTGCAAATATATATATATATATATAACTCTGCTGGGGTTCGAACTGAATCTTTGATTTTGTAGACGCGCGAATAAGGGTACTTTGACCCACAAATTTTCATTAAATGAGAAGTAAAGGCAAAAATTAAAGACCCCCGATTTGAGAGGCAAAAATTAAAGACAAGTCCATATGAAGGGCAATCCGCGCAATTTTTTTGTTTGCACACACCTCTTCAGAAAATATTAACTCATAGAAAGAAATATATATTTTGACTAATATACCCTCAATTAAATTCTACTTAATTAATATATTTTCTTGATTACAGAAAAACTCACTTATCTAAATATGAGTATATTTAAAAAAAAAATTAATTTTTTTATTGATTATGTAAGTGACACTTATTTTGGACCAAGACAAAAAGACCAAGTAGACACTTATTATGAACCGAAGGGAGAACCCTTTCATAGTTTATACGCTGCTCAAGGACATTTCATTTTTTTCAAATTCACTATCAACATAATTAAAATTACGCTAATTACCTTTTGTTCTTTAAATTTCAGCAAGACAAAACTGTTTAAGTAATTTCGTCTCATTTGTCTAAATGTTGGTACCAGTAGAGTTATTTGATAGCTGTGATGGTGGAAGATAGTAAATACCAGCCGATTAATTAATTAAGATGCACGCAAACTAATCCGATCCGGACACCATTGTTGTAAAAACCTTTATTGAAAAACAAAAAGTGATGCTTCATAGTGTATTTCTCCAGCCTAGAACAAAAATTTTTTCCTCCATAAAAATAATTGACATGGGCAAATTATTAAATTTGGGAAAAGCATGACTTTGAAGTAACATGACCAGCTTGCTTTGGCTGATCAACTACCAAGAATGCAGTTCCACTTACTCCATATCCCAATTGTTTCATCATTTAACAACCCTTGAAAGTTCTTTCTCACCAAACGCACTTCTGCTAATAATCCTCAACTAAAAAAAGAAAACAAATATAATTACTATAGAGCATAAAAGGACCAATGAACATAGACTCCTTCGCCACATTTGAAGAAAAAAAATTAGTAACATCAT
The DNA here is from genome assembly GCF_029784015.1 of Lycium ferocissimum. Taxonomy (NCBI): domain Eukaryota; kingdom Viridiplantae; phylum Streptophyta; class Magnoliopsida; order Solanales; family Solanaceae; genus Lycium; species Lycium ferocissimum. The sequence goes on along the minus strand of NC_081346.1, from coordinate 56,735,350 downwards.
GGCTAAAAGTCACCAGTTACTAGTTTCAGTTCCAGCAGGAAATGCTCCTGTTTGGGATATCAAATGCAGTTTCCATTCCCTTATTGTTCTTTTAATCGTTTCCCTCGTGGCCGGAGTCGCTTACTTGACCGGAGAGAGTGGCCGGTTCTTGTTTGCAGATAATAATAGTAATAGTAATAGTAGTTTGGCTAGGGGAAATCATGAAAATGAGTCTTTGTCATCTTCAAATAATAAGTGTAATTTGTTTTCTGGGAAGTGGGTTTATGATAACAAGTCATATCCTTTGTACAAGGAACAAGATTGCAAGTTCATGTCTGATCAGTTAGCTTGCCAGAAGTTTGGAAGAAAGGACTTGAACTACCAACATTGGAGGTGGCAACCTCATCAGTGTGATATACCAAGGTTTTTTTTTTCTCTTCACTTGCTCCCTTTATCTTTCAATTATCATGCAGAACAAGAAAAGACTTTTCTCTTCATGTTATTACATAATTCTCCTATGAAGGTTTCACATAGACTAACAAGTCTGAATAAAGGTGGATTACGGTATATTGACAGGTTAGGATAAAATTAAAACAGGTTAATTACAACCTGAGAATTCATATAGACCCCCTACTAATTTAGTTTGAAACCTAGTTGATATGATATATGTTACTTACGTTGTTCCTATTTTCACATGCAAAAAAAAGAGCTTAATAATTGTGAAATGATTCTAATAGTATAAAGATTTTCCTACTATTAGTGTGTTTTAACCTGTTATAACGGGTAAACTACCTTATTTTTCATGTTACTACTCTCACTCTTTATTGATGGTATCCGCTAGTTATCTTTTAGGACTGTTATTTCTAATGTATAAAAGTACTAGTTGAGAAATAGGGAAAACACGTGGGAGTGGCATTAAGAACTAGTGTGACTTTATAAAAGACTTTGTAAAGTAGACGAGCTATAATTTTGTTTTTATGTTTAGCTTAGTCTCTTTTTGAAATATGCACGTGATCATGATATGTATTCTTTTTTCTCTTTGGTATTTTTGGATATAGTATTTTTGAGCTTTGGGTGGAATGTTTTTCGTCTTAAAAAAGGTTCAATGCCACAGCATTATTGGAGAAACTGAGGAATAAAAGGCTTGTATTCGTTGGAGATTCATTGAACAGAGGCCAGTGGGTTTCCATGGTTTGCTTGATAGATACAGCAGTTCATTCTTCACTTAAATCCATGCACTACAGATACAATGCTTCCTTGATCATTTTCAAAGTTAAAGTAAGTGATGAAAAAAATCCATTCTTCTCTAATTCTTAACTACAAAAGAACTGCCAATATTTGCAAGTTGCACTTTGTTGTTTTGTGAAGTTATTTTTCATATCTTTCATGTGTTTTTGATAGATCAACAGCATCCTTTTAGCTGTCCCATGTCAGGAGTCAATATCTTACTCCGTTCAAGAGACAAAGTTGAAATTTTATAAGGATACTGAAACTAATTAGGCAATTACATAAATATACCTTATTGTTTAGCCACAGAAAAACAATCTTAAAACTAATATTTATTTCATTTATTCTATATTTTTACGTGTCATATGTTACATTTGACGGTCTGACCAATTCTTAAGAAAAATCTTTAACCTTAATTCTTCGAAGTTTAGAAAAATAAAAGTTCTCTTGTTATATTAGCATAGCAGTCCTATCGAATCATTAAGTTTCAAGACGAGATAATATATCATAAGAGTAGTTTAGTAGTAGACAGATTTCATAGTTGGCTGCAAAGTCAACTTGGAATATCTTAATTTGAGGTAGAAGCGTCTAATCACACTCATAATTTGTCTCCCACTAATACTATCAATTATGGTAAATGTCCTGCTTACCAGTCAAGAACTGTTCCGTGTGTGTGTGAGAGAGAGCCAATATGAACCTAATTGATATATGAATTTAAGTTTGAGCGTAACTTCTAAATCTATAGATTAATTTATTTATATTTGGTACATATATCTATATATTAACAGTGTAAACATATTTAAATTATCAGAACATATAAAAGATTATTAAAAGGCAACCATCCGCAACGATTGTTATGAGTAATCTGAAAAAATATGGCAAACAGACAAATTACTAAAACAGAGCAAAATATACTGACAATGTAAACTATATACAGGTCAAATTTTCTAAATTTTATATATGACAGTCTTTCTTAAAAAAAGAAAGTCTGCAAAGCATCTTTGCGTTAGCGAGGTTAAAGACCATGAACCGAAAAGGTGTGATGTAACCTAACATAATGCAAACATTAGTGTCTTAATATATTGAAATCTTACAAATGAATGCAAATACAGGATTACAATGCAACAATAGAGTTCTACTGGGAACCATTGTTGGTGGAATCAAACTCAGATGACCCAGTGCACCATCGTCTCCCTGAACGAATTGTTAGAGCCAATTCCATTGAAAAACATGGTAGCCGTTGGACTAATGCTGATTTTATTGTCTTCAATACTTACCTTTGGTGGAGACGACCCCATATCAAAGTCTTGTAAGTAAATATATACCATTTCCACTTTGTATTATTTCTCTTTTAAAATTTTCGCACAGCCTTAAAGAAGACATTGAATAGCCTAACCTAAGAGTTTTTATCTAAATTACCCGTTATTTCTCCCTTAAACATCTCACTTAACACTCCGCTTATTGGAACAGTAAGGGTAATTTTGAAAAAATAAAAGTAATAAGTGACTTCTATTTTTCTAAAAACATCAACTATTTCGAAACAAATTCAGTTGGCCACACAAACTAATGTTTGAAACCTGAGAGAGTATCTTTTGACAATTAGCAATCCTTTTACTACTCTTTATAAAGGTGGGGTTCATTTGAGAGGTCTGATGGAATTTACAAAGAAGTAGAAATGTTACGAAGCTATGAAATGGCCTTAAAAGCTTGGGCTGATTGGTTGGAAATCCATGTCAATCGCACCAAAACCAAGTTGTTCTTCATGAGCATGTCACCAGTTCATGAAAGGTAATTCAAAACACTCTTGCTCTTCAATTTCGTTAAGTCTTTTGTTTTACTTCAAAAGTTTGTTTTTAAAGTATTAAATGAACTATTCTTACCAACATTTTCCAACTCTCTATGACAAGTTCCGACTCTACTTCAACCGAACGACCACCTTTATTGTCCTTCCTAAAGCACTATAAGCTAAAAAGTATTGTATCTATAAGCTGGTTTGACTGGCTTATAAACTTACTGAAACAAATTCATAGATCACAGGATCGTTCATTCTGGAGTACGTATTCGTTCCCTTACCAATATTATTGCTACTATTATTTCGTTTACTCCGGTTATCTTATACTATTTCTACTGTCAGTGCATTCTTTCTTCATATTTTCATCAATCATCATAGCTTTTGACTCTTTAATTTCTTTCAAACTTGCCGGGGTTCATTGGAGACAACCTCTCTACCCCACCCTCCCCATGCCCCACTTGTCGGACTATACTGGGTATGTTGTTGTTGTTGTTGTTGTAAAGGGTCATTCAATTGCCCCACCAACGTGGAATCATCCGCATCAGTCCTTTTCTTAAGCGTCTTATTCCATATCACAGGGCTGAAGAATGGGGCAAAGCAAAAGGTGAAAATTGCTACAGTGAGACAGAGCAAATACAAGAAGAGGGATACCAAAAGGGATCAGATCCAAAGATGATGAAAATAGTTGAATCAACTATGCATGACCTCGAACAAAGAGGATTAAATGTTCACTTAATCAACATAACACAGCTATCAGAGTACAGAAAAGAAGGCCACCCTTCTATTTATAGGAAGCAATGGGACTCTCTTACTGAAAAACAGATTGCAAATCCAAGCAGTTATGCAGATTGTATACATTGGTGTCTTCCTGGAGTTCCTGATGTTTGGAATGAGCTTCTTTATGCATACATCGTTAATAACTACTGAGAGTTAAAAGAAACTCTGGATTTGTAAAGTTCTTTTCTTTTACACCATTTTACCAAAAGAATCAAAATGGTTCTTCATTTAGCCCATAGCCCCATATGACTTGACCCTGGAACAAACCGTAGCATGTGGGGTTTTTTTTTTTTTTTTTTTTTTTTTTTTTTTTGTGTGTGTTCTCTTTGTGGTTTTGTTGAAATCCAAGATTGTAAGTGGTCTATTTGGCAATTGTATATAAGTATAACAAACTGACAATTGCTATAAGATTTTTCTCTTTCCTTAAGAAATCAATTTGTTGAGATTGAGAAAATGATGTACGCTTCATTATTTAGGTTTCGATTTGGATTTTATGGTCGACTTTTCTGTTATACTTCATATTTAACTCTTTAGTCTGTCTTATTTATTTTTTCCAAAATTTAGTGGATTTAATTAAGAAAAAATAAAACATTGTTTTTAGTTGTTTTAGAAATCTAGAAGTGTAGCTGGAGTTGCTAGAGTCTAGTAATTTTCTTGGGCTTATGACCAAAGAAATACTTCTACGAAAAAAATAAAAGAAAAGGGAAATCTAAAATTCTTCCTAAATTAAATGTGTCCACAAGAAACTCAAACTCGCATTCCAGTCATTTGTCTTTCTAAAATGCTTTACTAATGTCTCTGCTGTTGAAAGGATATATGCAAGTTACTTCAGTTTATATTTTAAATTTCTAGTAAACATTACTATAAGGGGGTCAAAATTATCTATCTTCCACTTTCGAGAAAAAGAAAAAGAAGAATGGAAAAATATAAGAAAGCCAATTATAGATAGAACTTTCCTCCTAAGTTTTTCCAGTCTCTGCATGATGGTAGAAAATAAGTTTCCAAAAAGACTTACATGTGATATAATATCCGAATTCCAGCAAACATACGGAGCCAGAAAGCGTTTAGATGAACAATGTGAATGATCAAAATTTAATTAATAGGTTAAATTTTCAGTTGCTTCGCCTACACAGAGATTACAAATGTTATCTCTTGATCCTTTGATGAGATAGCAAAAACAAAACCTGCAAAAACTTCATTGTTTAAGCTGGGTACAAATTAGACAAAACACCAGAGATTTCAACATTGAGTTCTACTGAACGTACAACCCTTGGATTCATTAATCAGGAAAATCATGTAGTGCGTCAATGGCATAATTCTGGATGGATAGATGCAAAGAGCCACAGACCATAGGAGAAAAAAAATCTGTTTATGAAGTAGTAAATTAACGATCTGAGATATCTTTATGCAACAGAACCCTTAATAACAGAGGATTTTCTGAACGTTTAACGTATAAATGTCATTTGAAGTTAGAAGGATAATGAATAAACAATAAGTTGATTCCAGAAAATAAGAAGTTCAATACTGGTGGCTATGAGGAAAATTACATACTGTAAGTAGTTTACCCCCATACTCACCATAGACCCTACAAGATTAGAGTTTATTGGTGCAAATGAATCAGTTCCTATGCATGGTGAGGCGCGAAGCTGATGACCATCAAGGTTTCTAGTTCATTAGTTGAATCCAACGTAGCTGCGGATCCATCAGCTACAAATATCCACTGCTTCTTGTAATTACCTTGCGTACACAGCTGGCTCACAAGAATAACCACTGCAGCGATAACAAACTCCCTGAGTGAATCAAAGCAACAAAATAAGTGAACAGTGAAGTTTCTTGCTTCAGGAGCACAAGTATTATACCAAGATATTACCGCAACTTAACATACTAACTTCACTCAATTTACACAATGGAACTGATTGGCGAGGACGAAAAAAGGGCCTGCAGGGACAGGTATCAGGTGCATAAATTTGTGCAGTAAAAGCATGGAAGCAGCAGATACTTACTCAAAATGCCAACTGACAGAGGAGACAAAGTCAGCCATTTGGCTGTGGACCCTTTTCTTGCAAGTAAAGGGTGCTTGAGTCTGAGCTTATCGGTGTAAGCCCTGTAACAGCAATGCCTGCCCCTCTGCAAGCTTGGCTTGCTATGCAAAACAAATCAGTTAGAAATGGAACTAGCACAGAGTTGAGAAATATATTGGCAAAATGACAGGATTTAAGGTTAAAGAAAGGCGAAGTCAGATAAACAAGAGAATATTAAATTCCAATTTCAGTACCTCCTTCTCAGTTGGATTCCATATTGTAATTAAGCCTTTCTGTGGGCAGCACTTCAATGCAGTATTTTTTTCTAGTCCATCCAACAACTCTAACTCGCATAAAAGGAGTAATGTCTCTTTCGGCAGGTCGGACTGCCTGAACGCCTGAAAAGTCATGAGAAAGGAATCATGACTAACGTCCTCCGGCTAAAATCATGACTAACCTCCGCCGGCTAAAATGAGTGTAAAAAAAAAGCACCACCAACTTTGCATGATAGGATGCCAACGAATTCAACTATTCTAGAGTCATCTCTGCCATCAGAAGTTCTGGTTCTGCAGCTACTCAAGTATCTTTAAAATTTTAGCCCCTTCTTCGCTTCATAGTCGCTTCCAACAGAGGCGCCTCTGTTTTCCCTTTTAGATTCTAAGATTTTTCCCTCCACAACTCTACAGCTTCTAGCTTGACAACTCAAAAATATAGGTCTTATCAGTAGAAATCACAGATGCTCATAAATAAAACCAATCAAACAGTAATGAAATAGAATTACATAAAAATTGGAGTTGTACTGGAAAATACAACAAATCCAAGAGATAGGCATGCTGTAACAGAAAGACACTCCATCCTAGAACATCATTTTCTTAATATATATGAAGGAAAAAAAGGTGACAGGGAAAACTATGACATAGCACGCAAAAGGTGTTGGTTTCTTTATGGGAAAACTCACAAGCTTCATTATTGTTATAGAAGCTTATGACACTTTATGAAAAATTCTACATCATAATTTCGAAGAATTGGCTCAAGTGCTTGCTTGCACTATCTTTCAGAGAAGGAAAAGCCAGCACCAGCTTTTCATAACTAGAGCTGGATTAAACTTTTTAGTATTGAGCAAACTTTACATTTGTACTATTTGTTTTACTGTCACTTCTTATCATTCTTTATTGTCAACCCACAAGACCAACAATTAGAACCAGCTGCTAAATCCACCATTATCAACCACCACACTTTACTACCTAGTCCTTGCGCAAGTCATATGTATAAACAATGACACAAACAAACATATTTATGTGTTATGCATAATTTATTTAAAATAGCATCAGGTACCCAATAGATTGGATTTAACAGATATTGGGAATTCGACTGCATTTAACTATGTCATACTGGTCTGGTGGAGGATGCTAAGCAATTGTTTACAAGTCCAGACAATTCATTCCCATTAAAATTGAAGGCTTACTAAAGCAACTTCAACTGGAGAGTTGTATTATAGGCCTCGTTCAAGAACTATCTAAGCTTAATCCCCACGCAGCATGCACACAATGGAGGGAGAGAACATTAACCGCTTGAGTTGTATGAGAATACGTTTACCACCCTCTATCTTGTCGGATCCTTTCATAAGTTAACTCTTCTTCGCATTCATCTAACTATTCTCCTCCATCTGATTTAGTTCTTTTCTAATAGCATGCAAATTTTATTGATTTATTTGTTGTTATTCGTTCAGCTAAAGTGCAAGTTATTTTCTTTCGATCCTTTGCCTAATGAAAAAAGAGATACTATCAACACTAACCTCATGCAGTCATGCTTATACCTCATACTTATTCCAGGATTCAACATGATCAGAATAGTCGAACCACTCAAATCTTAAAGCAAAGGTCATACATTTTGATTAGTAAAATATATTCAAGTGAAGGTTTTTAGGCGTTTGATGCAATTTGTGACTGTCGTATTAATGGTCAAATTAGTTGACATAGAGCATTACTCAGCTCCTTTGATGATATCCATTTAAGAGACTAATCTGCTATACCATTCTTGATAGCTATTGCTTATATAATAGATTGACATAGATGAGTGATCCACCACAAATTTTTCATGGATAAACCAAGTGTGACGCTTTTATAAATGTTGCACCTAGGAAATCATATATTCAAATAAATCAAATCTGGACTTGCGAGTGATCCATAAGATTATTAACACGAATGCCACTAAACTAGCATCAGATGCAGAGTGGGCAAAATTTGATGTATCATGGGATTCAGATGGGGAAAAAGCAAGAAGTTGATCACACAAATTGCAAGAAGTTGGCAGGAGGATACAAAGGTCATAATGTGGAGTTTTCTACAAGAAAAGATTCAAGGAAGCACATGATAGCAGAAAATAGTGACAGAGGACAAATACGCATTCTCAGCATACATATAGCGATGTTTATAAATGATGCAAGTCAAATCGACAGTCTGAAATAAGGGATAAATGTACAAGTGGGAAGCGCAAAGCTATTAAATTGTTAAAAGCTACTCCCTCGGTCCCAATTTATGTGGCACATACAGTTTGGATTTCGAGAGTCAAACAATTTAATCTTGACCGTGCATTTTGGCATGGAATTTTTAAGTTTTTTCATTTTTGAGATAAAATTTACATATTTGAAAACTACGTAAAACGTACTATAAGTCACAATAATTGACAATTCAAAATATATAAAAGATTATATGAAAAAATTACGATAAAAAAAAGACTTGTTTCAATGTCGAAATTCGAGAGGTGACATATAAATTGAGATGGAGGGAGTAACTAGTATCCGCTTAATGCAGGGAGGCCCAGCGAGCGGAACTCATGTATCGCTATTCCCCGCTAATCTGGAATTTCCTGTACCTTAAGTTAATTAATTAATGTGGCAAGTACTGAACTTATAAGGTGTGAAAAAATGAAATTTCCTTGATGAAAGAGATGAGCCATGGATTATAGCTAGGGGCTAAGCTCGGTTCTCTAACGGTTTCGATTTGAGTCTCTTTATGGGAGATTTTCCATCAGAAATCATTTCCGGCAAAGTTTTCCGGCAATTTGAGTGATTTAACAAGCGTTAATTGGTGAAGAGAATCGGAGGAATTTGTAGGAATAGAGTGAACTCCAAAAAAGCGGGAAATTTTAATTCTATAGCTGCACCAAACTAACGGATCATGGGCTTAACCCAGTCCATACGCTAGTAACGCACGGTTTCCTCTTCAAATGGGCTGGTCTTTAAATTGAAAAAAAATTGCACGGCTTGTCATCCAATGTTTTGCGCGGATTGGCCTTCATGCGGATTGGTTTTTAATTTTTTCTCACTCAATAGTTGGTCTTTAATTTTTATCCCTACTTCTCATTTAATGAAAATTTGTATGTCAAAGTATTTTTATATGCGGTACAAAATCGAGATTGGATTGATCCAAAGAACAAAAAAAAAAAAAAAAAAAAAGAATCGCAAGGCAATGTTACATAGAAACTATGCCGGACAAGACATAGTTTCTATATAACTTTGCCTTGCTAAATTAGGAAATAGATCCGAATTTATTTTTTATTTTTTTGATGTTAGGAATATTTTCGGCCACTTTTATGTTACTTAAAGTGATGGAGGGCTAAAATTAAATACCAGCGATTTGCGGGGGAAAAATAAAAGACCACCCCAAAATATGGACATTCGTGCAAATTGCCTGTTTGCTAGTCAAATGGGCTGGTCATTTAGGGTCTGTTTGGAAAGCCACCCAGGTAATTGGAATTGAGTGTAATTGGGTGTAATTACACAGTTTGGTTTGTTTGTTTGACCAAGTAATTTGGGTGTAATTGAGATGGTGTAATTATACTCTCCAATTCTCGGGGGGGGGGGGGGGCGCTAAGAGGTGGATGTAATTACACTCTGTAATTCCAGAGTTACTCTTTAGCTTCTTTCTTTTTTGTTTTATTTTAATTTCTTTTCTTTTTTAATTTATTTTTTATTTTTACTTTTTAATTATTTTTATTTTTTAAAATATATTTTCCTTTTATATTATTTATCTTTCATTCCTTTCTTCTCAATCTCAACCTTTACTTCTTGTGGTTTCATGTAATTGCTCGTATTTTTATTTTTTTATTTTATTAATTTAACATAACCGTGCTATTATTCTAATTTTTGAAACTACACCTCTTAATATTAGAAAGGATGATTCATTAACAAACTTGACATTTAATGAGTGACGTTATTAAAGTAGAATTTCGTTATGAGTGAGGTTATAGACTTTATTTTTCCTTTCTTTTGAATTATATTTACTTAAGTCACGTTGGAACTTACTTATGCAATGTTGAAATTTGACATAAGAGTATTATGTTAAACTTTTTCTTTTGGATTTTGAATTTAGGTTATATTTTCGATTTTAATTTATTAGTTGTACTACTATTGATTTGTTATTCCACGTTGCATGTTGTTTATTTTTCACTTACAGTTGATAGATTTTTTTGTCAAACACTTGAATAATGTTATAGCATTATATTTATAAATTTTTTTTTTTTGTCAAACATCCCATCCATGATGTTCTCACAAAAAAAGTCTGTTTTAAGTTTTATAATTAATTAAAATTAAAATATTATTAATTTGTAATATATAAATATCAATTATTCTTTACAACATTAGTTACAAATATATGATTATTAATTAATATATTTTCAAGAAACAACGTGTTATTACATAACTAATTTAATATCGTTTATAAAGGCACATATTTTGTAATATTAATTTTAAAATTTTGATGATTAAATTTTATTTTTAAATTAAACAAACTGTGTAATTACACTTGTGCAACCAAATAACACGTTTCTAATTACACTGTAATTACGTTAGGACCAACAAATAGGTTGTTGTAATTACAATACTGTGTAATTACTAGGCTATGTAATTACTACCCTAGTAATTACATCAATTCCAATTACCGAGTGGCTTTCCAACAGACCCTTAATTTTTGGTTATAATTGCACGGTTTTCCCTTCAAATGGACTGGTCATTAATTTTTGTCCTTCAAATGGGATGGTTATAATTTTGTCCCTTCAAAATCAAACTTATTCCTAGCGGGTCATAAGTTCTTTAAAGGATCAGGCAACTTGTGAGATATTAAGATGCGAGAATATAAGTTTATACTACGAAAAAGGTTATTTGTCATGAGAGCCAAAAATTAAAGACTAGCACAAAATAGGGACAATAGTACTATTGACCCCAAAAATCCTTCAAATGGGCTGGTTATTTTTGCCCTTAGCAATCAATCTAATGCCTAGCAGGACATAAGTTCTTTAGTGGTGCGGGGCATATCTTGTGGGATAAAATGGTGCGAAATATAAACTCATGCCCCGCAAAAAGGTTGTTTGTTATGAAGGCTAAAATTAAAGACCATCACAAAATAGGGACACAAGTGCCAATGACCCGCTAATAACAGTAACAACTCGAGGAATTTAATTTGGGCTTTGCAATGGGCCGAAAGACAATCCGATGTAGCAAAATTAGCGCGGAAGGATGCCGCTAAGGTAGGTATTTAACTTTGGCCAAAGTCATAGATGTACCTTTGAACTTGTCCTGATTTTTCATTTAGACTCCTTAACTGAAACGTTGACTATCTGGACCCTCGAACATAATATAAACTGTGCCATTTGAATACCTCGTGCCAGCTGGTAGGGCTGTTCACAGTTTTGGTTAAAACCAAAACCAAACCGAAAATTTAACCAAACCGAATAAAAAAACCGACATTTGGTTTGGTTTGGTTTTAAATTTGAAAAACCGATAATATTTGGTTTGGTTATGGTTATGGTAAAAAATAACCGAATAAATAACCGAACCAAACCGATAATTATATACATAAAATTTATAATTATTTATATGTATAATATTAACTTTTCATAAATAATTAAAGATATTTTATACCTTTTAATTATTAATTTAATTTTGGTCTACTTATTTTTAAGGCCCATGTCTTAAAAGAATATGTCCAAGTCCAACAATCCAAGCCCAACTCTAATAAGTCGTAAGTATAAGGGTAAAAAGTAAAAATCCTACTATCTCTTTTCATTTTACATTGCCATCGGCATGTCTTTCCCTCAATATGCAAAGAAAGTTCGCCCTTGTGGGCCGTGAGGAAAAAAGAGCTTCATAAGAAATTTGAAGAATGTAGAGAGAGAGAATATTTGAATTGTCACGGATAGTCATAAATTGAAAAACCGAACCAAACCGAACCAAACCGACAATAACCAAACCGGTGGTTATTATTTTACTTGGTTTGGTTATGGTTTTAGACATTTAAAAACCGACTAAATTGGTTTGGTTATGGTTTTAACAAATAACCGACCCAAACCGAACCATGAACACCCCTACCAGCTGGGCACACGCGTGCAGTACACTGCTTTAAACAGAGCGTGAGAGACCAATTTTTTTCTTTTTAAAAATTTTTAATCATTAAAAATTAATTTTAACAAAAACTCTATTTTAAAATCTATTTAAATAATTAAAAAAATTGAAAAACCCAACCCATCCTCTCCGATAGCCCACTTCACCGTCGCTGCCGCCGCCTCCGTTGCTCCATTTCAAAATCTAATTAAACAAATCTCCGACGAAAAACGACACCATTTTTTTAATTATTTAAATAGATTTTGAAGCGGCGGCGGCGGCGGTGGGGGTGGCGGAGGCACTGGCGGCGGCGAAGTGGGCTATCGGATAGGATGGGTTGGGTTTTTCAGATTTTTTTAAAATTATTTAAATAGATTTTAAAATTAATTTTTCTTAAAATTAATTTTTTTTTTGTTGACATGGCTTGTTTTTATTGGTCTATTTTTCCATGCCACAACAAGTGTACTGCATGCGTGTACCCAGCTGGCACGAAGTGTCCAAATGGCACAGTTTATCTTATGTTCGAAGGTCCAAATGGTCAACGTTTCAGTTAAGGGATCTAAATGAAAAATCAGGACAAGTTCAGGGGTCCATCTATGACTTTGGCCTTTAACTTTTGTCTCCATTTTTAAAAACTTAAGCTGACTCATTTGCTTTATCATTATGTTAAATAACCTTATTACCATTTCACTATATAACTTCTTCTTTCTTTATAAATGCTGGAGAATAGGCTTATTGATTCATTCATTCCCTCATCGGCTCCATAGTCTTGTTAGAATAAAAATTCAACTCTGGTGCCAAGTCGGGCTTCGTTACTATTGTTTACCTCGAAATTAGGTAATAAGTTGAATTTTTAAATGAGGTATAGGATATATGGATACTTTAATCTATTTTGGTTAATGAAGAATGTATATGTGGATTCGCTTATAAATGACTTGAATATATGTAAATCGATATGCTAATGATTTGGATGAAGGTGTTAATATTATGGATTTGAACTAAGATATTTGTGTATATCTCCGTACAATATTGAATGATATGATTCAGCGAATTTAAAGCTATAAACCGGACCAAAAATCAGAGAGAGTGAGAGTGAGAGAGAGAGAGAGAGAGCTTCAATATATATTCTAATACAATGTTTTGGATCTGAAAAGCCAACCCTTAAAAGTAGAGAAATGCCCCCTATTTATAGTTTTTCCCTATGGGCCTTTCATACATCATAAAGCCCTTTTAGAATAAAGGAAGCCCTAATATGGTAAGGTTGGGTCGTACGGTCTGACACCCGTACGATTGACAGTAACAGGTGACAAAACGATCTTCACACGTGGCGATTGAACAACTGATTAACCAGACCAACGGCCACGATCACAACGGTCATGAGGAAACCGGACTAACGGCCACGATTAACTCAGACATGTATAAACCGGACCAACGGCCACGATCAACTCGGCCATGTAGAAACCGGTCTAACTGATACGTAGTTTGCCCCGGATAAATCGGACCTTACGGTTTTCCTCCGGCTTCTTCTGGTCATGCGCTACCGATGCTATTCCCCCGGTCTGAACGCCCGTGCTTGTTTTCTTCCTTTTCTTGGCCCCCGATCTCACCGGCTAAACATTAATTCGGTTTTTACCGTATACAGTTAGTCCCCACACTTTCCGGACCGAAGCTTTGCCGGAGTAACGGGAAGTGGATGAGTCGCGAAACCGGTGATTCCATAGGCTCGTTCTTATCTTTTCATTTTGGCGGGAACAGTTACGTCACAACCTTCTGCCATTTGCCACGTGTCACGCCCCGAGCGGTAAATTTCTGTAACCGCCGTTACGCACGTCTTTTCAAATCATGTCTCATTAATTATGGGACACGTGGCATCCCCCGGTTGGTCGGGATTTGTAACCGCCCCTCTCATTAATTATGGGACACGTGGCATCCCCCGGTTGGTCGGGATTTGTAACCGCCCCAGACCCATGCCTATATAAGGCCTTCAACGCCCTCCTTTCTTCATTTTTACTTCTCCATTTTTACTGCTTCAGTTTCTTCACTTCTACTTCTTCACTTCTGTTCTTCACCCTCAGTTCATCATCTTCATTTTCCTCGTTGATTCAACCATTTTAATACCCATATTTGTTGCTTGAATCTGTTTGCAAGAAACTCGTTTTTACTCAAGCGCTGCTCTTTGATTGAAGGCGCTACTTCATTCCTTCATTTCGTAACATTCATTTCTTTCACTTGTTGTTTCCCTTTTCTTAACCTCTTACCAAATTTTCAATCTTCTTTTCCGTCTATTAGAATGTACGCAACACCGAAACCTCTTCCCAGGACGATCCCTCGGTTTCTTCTCAAGGAGCCGAGCCGGTATCTCAACCGAAGGGAAAAACCATAGCCGAGCCTACGGCTTTGGATATAGTACCGTCCAAGCCCAAATACAATAAAGAATTCAAAGCGGAGAAACCTTCCTTGGTCGCGGACAGAGGATACGATGTAAGACGATACCCCTCGTCCGTTACCGAGGACAGGCTTGATCAGGTCTGGGCTGATTGTGGATGGGATAACCGTCCGGTATAGGTGTTCGTCCCCGGCCCTGATGAATCAATCACCGACCACAGGGAAGGATTCTTGTACGTTTACACCTATCCTTTCACGCTCAAGCTCAAGCTCGATCCCCCAATTGACCCGGTTATACTGGAGATGTGCCGGACCTACAATGTAACCCTTGCTCAAATCGGTCCGATAATCTGGACGACCGTAGCCTGCCTCAGGCTGTTGGCTAACAACGCCAAAAAAGAATTCACGATGACCCATCTGATCCGCTTGTATTCTCCGAGGCGATTCCGGGGGGCGTGATAAAGCTCGCCAAGCGAGGTCGGAATCCGATCTTTTCCAAAATGGATGAAGACAGAGACCAGGGCTGGTTAGAGCGCTTCGTCCGGGTGAGGTCCGCAGACATTATCCCGGAGGAGTATATGCCCTTCCCGAAAAAATGGAATGATAACCGTAAGTTTCTCGGTTCCCCCTTTATTAATTTGTTCTTGGATTCTTTCATTTAACCCTTCGTATTTACATTTCCCCTCTTCTTTTCAACAGCCGTGGCATGGATACCTCTGGCCGTTCCATGCATGAACGGGTGGGTTAAAGCACTCCTCGACCAGCATACCCACGAAGAGCTGACATGGGGAATCCTGTCGCGTGGCCGATGGGTTGCCCAAAACCATGGTAACACTACCTTTGAGTTATGTTATATTCTATCTCTTGCCTTTTCTTTCCATAACCTCTTCGATATTTAGGTTTACTGAAGGGCTCGGTGAATCCCAGACCGGGGGCAGCAGCAGAGCAAGCTATGCCGGCACCAGCATTCGATTCAGCCGGGTCATCCCGTATCATCACTGCTGCCAACAAAAAACGAAGGAAGCCCTCAGACAAAGGGGAGAAACTGAGGAAAAGGGCCAGGAGAGTCGTCCGGACTCTAAGAGATGAAGAAGAGCCCGATTTGATTATTCGTCGGGTTGGCGTGGCCCCATCCTTTGAATCTGTCTCGGAGGAGGAAGTTACCGTTCCACTTCCTTCGGCTCGGAGAGACCTTCCGTTTCGCTCGCTAACAAAGTGGGGAAGAAATACTTTACCCAACACCTCTAAGGTCCATTGAATTCATTGATATTTCAGGTGATGCCTCTTCTGAGGAGATTCCTCTGCGAAGATCGAGAAGATCCGGGCCTGGCTCGACTGTTGAGGCCGAACCGAGAGCTGAGTCGACACCCGGTACCGAGGCTCCATCGGATACTGGCCCACTACCTACCGAGGAACCAGTTACTGGATTCGAAGCATCTGCTCCTACCGAGGCTGTTGGTGCTGTTCCGGCCTCTTCTACTGCTCCGAGGTCGGACAACCTCGATGACATGTTTTTGGATACACCTCCTGCAACCGGGGAAGCTGCGGGTTTCGGACATCTTTTAATCCCTCGAGCCACGAGGGCAGCTAGTCGGTCCACTGAAACTGGAGCACGGGAGAGCCTAGTGCGCACCTTCCCAGCTCCAAGTGTGGAACCTAGAAGGACCAGATCGGCTGTGGTTACCGTTCCGAGGAACGACTTTCGTCTCGTCCGGTGGGAATAGCGAGCTATTTAAGGCCCCTTGTTTCGGACTCGGACAAGAGAAAGATGGCCGGAGTCCCCTGGCAGAGCCTGATTAACGAAGGCATGCATGCGGGCA
Organism: Lycium ferocissimum; assembly: GCF_029784015.1. Taxonomy (NCBI): domain Eukaryota; kingdom Viridiplantae; phylum Streptophyta; class Magnoliopsida; order Solanales; family Solanaceae; genus Lycium; species Lycium ferocissimum. The sequence continues at coordinate 56,718,970 of NC_081346.1, read as the reverse complement.
ATCGGGTAAGCTTATCAGCCTGTCCTCGCATGATTCAATGTGAATTTTAGTTTCTCGTTTAACTTCTGTTTCTTTCACAGAGTGTGGTGCTTGTTAACGAAGCCTTCATCCGTGCTCAGCAAGAGGTTGACGACCTTAGAGGCCAGCTGGACGCCCAAGGTCGGGAAACGGAGAAGTTCCAGCACCTTTTATGTCACGACCCAACCCCGTAGGCTGCGACTAGTGCCCGAGTTGGGCATCCGTACACACCCATTAACCAGAAACAGCATACAAATAACTTATACATACAAAAAGGTAATGCGTCGCCCCAAAGCTGTCACAAATATATATATACAGATCGTAGTCACCACTTTCAGCAGATGATACATATACGAAGATCAGACGTCGTCTCAGTCCGTCACATATAAGCATATATATCGCACATGAGCCGGTAAGGCTATCATACCACAGGGGGACGCCCAGAACACAAACCACACAGACACAGCTGTACAATAATTACCCACAACCCATACATATGTCTACAGACCTCTAAGAGTCATAACAGAGTCATATGACGGGACAGGGCCCCGCCGTACCCCTGAATATACATATAACTACACAACAAAAGTGTACGTACGCATGAGATATAGGCTCGAAGCAAGGGAGCGCTCCAAAATAGCGAGTAGATACCCTAGGCCGACGAATCACCGAACGAACGTACGTACCTGCGCGGGCGTAAACGCAAACCCCCGAAAAGGGGTCGGTGCGGAATATGCGGCATGTAAAGCATGGGATACGGTAGAACAGATCACGCCAAGACACAGAATTACGAAAACGGGTATAGTAACCAAAAATCAACGGACTTGCCTTTGAAACACATCATGCATGTCAATATCATGTCATCATATCGTCATATATATATATACCGTACCCGGCCCTCTAGTGAGGGACTCGGTGAATAGAATCATCATATCATCGTGTCATCATATATATATATACCGTACCCGGCCCTCTACTGAGGGACTCGGTGAATAAAATCATCGTATCATCATGTCATCATATCATATATATATATATCGTACCCCGTCCCTACAGTGAGGGACTCGGTGAATAACGTACCCGGCCCTTTCGGGACTCGGTGGAGGAGATCCTGTCTCCATCATGTGTATATCATACTCGGCCCATCCTGTGGGCTGGCGCCATCATCATATCATCAAACATATCGTACCCGGCCCTCTAATGAGGGACTCGGTGAATAATGCAGTGAACTGTGCACGAATACATACCCGGCCCGGGACTCGGTGAAAGATGTAGCAACAGTATACACGAGCAGAGTAGTGAGGAACCATATGCATATAAATCATCATTACCGACTCAATAGGTAAGTAGACAAATCAACACTCGAGTATCAGAATAACAGTCACACTTAGGGCTCTCGAGATATCATTACAAAACCTGTCATGTAACGTCTTAAGGATCATAAACATATATCGAGCCAATCCGAGCCCGCCTATGAAAGTTAGAAACCCTATACGCCATAGAATCTTCTACGAACGTTTCGAAGCGATCCGGTTCCGTCTATAAAAGTTACGGCTATTATTAGACATAGGATCTTTTAAGAACAAAATCTTTATGCAACCTTTAAAATCCAATCACACAAGAGACATAAAGACCATAGTTCTACTACATTAAGAATACCAACATTAAGAGATGAATAAGAATCGTAAACATGCTCGGACCGCAAGAATGGAGTTACCCCGAGGCTCGTATCATAGCCTACTTACAACTAAGACATGCCAAAAGAAAGAAAGGTTAGGCTTTACATACCTCGTCCGCTTCCTAAGCTAATCCGAATTTAAGTCTCGGCTTCTCACGATCTACAACAACGTCATTAGATACCCAACATTAGCCATAGGCACTTAGGAATCCATTCCAAGCCATCACTTTATTTACAAAAAATTTGGTGACATTTCCCCCTATAAACTCAACAACCGAGAATTCAACTAGGCCAAATCATCAACAACAATACCAACAATCATATTAGCAACATCAACAATCAATTCAAAACGCATTCTAACGTTAGTAACTCTTTTCTACACAATTCGACAACATTCCATTTACATTCAAATCATCACATATAATCAATCCAACATCATTGCTCACGCGTTCAAATACCAATCCGAAACCATTCAAACAAGATTCAAGACACTTCTAACAATCCGCACAATATTCAAAACAACCCAACCACTACACAATGCCACCCGAAACCTCTCCAAATTCAATAAGACAACAACAATACATTTCTTTCTTCCAAACTCATGAACTACACCAACAATCCACACTTTAACAACATTATTCTCATAAATACAAGAAACTATATTAAGATCACATTAACTTCCAAATCAGCCCACACGATTATAACCTCAACTTGGATCATTAAACCTTCATTTTACATCATAGAATCTACAACAACAACAACCAAAATACTAAATAAAATTAGTTCATTCTTTCTACACCAAAACAGCCCACTCACGGCTACAACATCAACATACAAAATTTCATGATTTTCATCCATTTCTACACTCTACAACATACACAAGTCATCCATAACACATGTAAGAGGAGATTGAACCTTACCTTTTCGACTTAGTTCTTCACTTGGCTAGGGTTGGTGCTTTGCAAGAATGAATGGTTTGCTTGCTTCAACAACCACTCCACGTTAATAAGGACCTTCCAATTGGTAGAAAAGCTAGAAGAAATTATTGTTTTTTGATCAATTTGGAGGAGTCAAATTCGGCCAGCCATGGCCGAATTCTCTTCTCTCTTTCTCTCCATGTTCTCCAAGTTTCTAGAGTTATAATATGAAGAATATGACTTGCTAGTCATCCAATATGATCATATATAATTCATCCATGTGTGCCATGGCCCACACATGGCTTGGATGAATTAAAATTTGCCAAGCCATGGCGGACCACCATAATTTCACACGGCCAACTTGGCCCTTTTTCATGAAATAATTACTTTTCATAATTCACTTTTAACCCCAAATTTTCCTTAATATTCCATACCAATAAAATCATAAGCAACTTATCCCTTAAAACAAAATCGAAGGTCAAAAGTCTCAACCTCGTATCCCAGAATAGTCTTATCCTTAACTTATCACAACTAGCTTGGAATGTCCCAATGTACAAAATACGGGATATAACATCCTCCCCCCCTTTAGAACATTCGTTCTCGAATGTTAAACTGGTCTTACAGGGTCTTATAAGCACTGCGGGGGAGAGTCTCTTTTATATTTGTCTGTAGGTCCATTAATCAATCAACATAACCTATTTAGGAGTTTGAATTACCTGGAGGTATAGGAAATAAGTAGGGATACGTATTCTTCATCTCTTCCCTGTCATCGTTCCGCCACAATACTTTAACGGAAACTACGTCTTTAGTACGCAACCTTCTCACCCGATGATCTAGTATAGCTGTGGTTCTCCTCAAGTTAAATGGTAAGTCTAATTCGTAGGCGACCTTGCCCACCTTACGGACGATCTGATAAGGCCCAATGTATCTCGGGCTCAGCTTTCCCTTTTCGCCGAATCTCCTGACACCCTTCATGGGTGGCACTTTTAGAAAGACCCAATCGCCATTCTGGAACTCTAAGTATCGACGTCGATTATTTGCATATGATTTCTGTCAACTCTGAGCTGCTAATAACCGTTAGACCAAAATGTTCCGTACCAAGCCTTGCCCAACTTTCCTTCAAAGGCCCGGAAGTCTAATCCCTTAGTCCACGGGTCTCCCAAATCTTCTTGTGACCTGCTACGCGAACTCGGACTCTTGTAATTGAAATGCAAGTACCTATGATCTCGCATCTTCTCGACACTAACTCCAACGTCTGTACTTGAATAGCTGATGCCCAGCGAATCTCGATGTATCGAAATTACGGGGTGTAACATCTTCGATTATCAGTTGCTTAATCCGCCTCAAAGCATATGGCCTGCCTCTTCTCATTCTTCCTTAACTCCTTTATTGCCTGTAATCGACTTCTTTTACTTCTTTTCCCTCATACACTTGATCGGAATTTGACTAGTACTGTCACGACCCCACCAGAGGCCGTGACGGGTACCCGATAATATCATATCGGCACCTCTTATCATGTATTCTATTCATACTACTGAGTGGGCCATATGGACGATACAATCATATCTTACTCAACATAGTCATCGATAACATACTCGTGAACGAGTGTCAGTGGATTTTACCAAAAGATTATACATCCACAAAGGCGAGCAGGACTACAAACATTTTTGACACGTCCGTCTACGAGCCTCTAAATAAGATACATATATCCACAAGTCGGGCCGGATTCCACCGTGCCCAAATATGTACACACAAAAGTAGTACCTAGTGGCCCGAAGCCCGAACAACTCGAGCGCTTCCAATATGCCGTCGCGGGGCCCCTGGGATCGACGCGTCTACCGTTTACCTCGCGGGCATGAATGCGCGTCCGCAGAAGCGGACGCGTACGAGCAATGTACCGAGTATGTAAGTTATGAGTAACAACATATGGAAGGATACAAAGCATGAATAGTAACAAACGAAAATATGCAACATATCGCATCAGCGGGATAAAGAGCAACCCGTACATCCGAGTGCCTTGCGCGGGTACCATGGCGTTTAGTGCCGGCGAATGCCATGTTCGATCCATATATATATAAATGTATATTATATTGTCATGGAACGTGCAGCCCGATCCATATATAAAAAAATTTTTTGGGAACGTGCGCCCTCCTATAAATATTTCC
>NC_081346.1:56639393-56714092 GCF_029784015.1 Lycium ferocissimum | reverse complement strand
TCCCCTTTGGAAACTTTCAACCCACGAAAAACTCTTCCCTTTATCGGAAAAATACCCCCCAGTTTATTTTTTATTTTTTGGAGAGGCCCCTTTTGAAAGAAATTTTAATGCCGCGGATGGTCATACCAAGTCAATGTCTTTTTGACAACGCTTCAATTTTTCAACAATAATGGTCTAATTTCGGTTTTTCATATCGCTTTATGGTACAAAAGGTACGGTCACGTATTCGAGATCCGCTGTACTATCATATTTCTCGATATCCGCATTAACCCTTGGGATCAACGAGAGCCGCACTGGAGGAAAAGGCCCCGAATGTGTATCTCTCTCTTCGAATTCCAAGTCCTTTAACGAAGAGCTCCTGGATCCTCGTCCACCCGAGAGTTATAGTTCCACCTTCTCTCCCTAACAGCTCACCCGCTCGCTAACGTTTCGAGCATTTTCAATACTGTAGACGAACCAGCCCCGGACCCATTGCTCCCGAACACCGAGCTTCTTTCCGGGTTCGGCGACACCCTTAGTCTTCTCCGAAGCCGTTTCATCATTTTTGCCTCGCCCCGGGCTATCACTCCTTGTTCGAAGAATAGGCACGTCTTCCGTTCCGGCGGAACATTTCAAAAACAAGACGCAAGTTGATATCATCCAGGAGATTTGGTAACTTTCGGCCTTGTGCCCGGACAAAGTAGCTGAATTGAGAGTATTTAAGGATTGGTAGCCAATTTCGGGCGGCGTTCCTCCGGGTTCACGGTGTTTTGTCGGTTAAGGCCCTTCCTCGAATCGACGGTATTTGGGTCGACGGGTTCGGCTGGTAATCCACGTAACCTCTTGTTCTCATTTTCGACACAATCTCGTTGTTGATGTGACCGGATTGTCCACTTGTTTGCCATTTGGTCCGTTTTCACGAGACGAACAAAAAGAGCACCAAAATCTTTTAGGTGAGCAAGTAGAAACGAGATCAAGAATACTTATTATCCTAGCCCCGCGGTGGTCGCCATTTTACCTCGAAATTAGGTAATAAGTTGAATTTTTAAATGAGGTATAGGATATGTGGATACTTTAATCTATTTTGGTTAATGAAGAATGTATATGTGGATTCGCTTATAAATGACTTGAATATATGTAAATCGGTATGCTAATGATTTGGACGAAGGTGTTAATATTATGGATTTGAACTAAGATATTTATGTATATCTCCGTGCAATATTGAATGATATGATTCAGCGAATTTAAAGCTATAAACCGGACCAAAAAACAGAGAGAGTGAGTGAGAGAGAGAGAGAGAGAGAGAGAGAGAGAGAGAGAGAGAGAGAGAGAGAGAGAGAGAGAGAGAGAGAGAGAGAGAGAGAGAGCTTCAATATATATTCTAATACAATGTTTTGGATGCGAAAAGTTAACCCTTAAAGTAGAGAAATGCCCCTATTTATAGCTTTTTCCCTATGGGCCTTTCATACATCATAAAAACTTTTAGAATAAAGGAAAGCGCTAATATGGATAAGGTTGGGTCGTACGGTCGACACCATTACGATTGTGATAACAGTGTGACAAAAGCGATCTTCGCACGTGGCGATTGAACAATGATTAACCGGACCAACGGCCACGATCACAACGGTCGATAAACGACTAACGGCCACGATTAACTCGGACATGTATAAACGGACCAACGACCACGATCAACTCGGCCGTATAGAAACCGGTCTAAGCGTAATGTAGTTTGCCCAGGATAAATCGGACCTTACGGTTTTCCTCGACTTCTTACGGTCATGCCTTTACTACGATGCTATTCCCCGTTACTCTACGCCGTCGTGCTTGTTTTATTCCTTTTCTTGGCCCCTGGTCTCACCGGCTAAACATTAATCCGGTTTTTACCGTATACAACTATCACGTCATGAAATCTCGATACATAAAGCAATATCAATACTGTAACAATCAACATGATTGTCATCAAAACTTGTATCGATAAATTATAATTAATAAAAATTTGTTTCTATTCTTTTGATGACCACAAATTTGTTCAAAATAATCAATATCTTATTTTCGGATCACTTGAGAACGATATTTTCAAATTCACCTTCCCTTTTCAATTTCTGTCAGGAGGATATTTGCAAATTTGGTGCTGCAAAGAAATGATAGAGGTTAAGCGTTCAGAACAAATTGGGGTTACAATTCATGCTAACCAAATACCGTCAATGAAGTCATGTTATAGCTAAAGAATTCAAACTTGCTCAGTCCTTCACTTGGGAGATCTTATGGATATTAAATCTAGTTTGGTACATTTCATCTTTTGAAGGAACAATGCACAGTTGTCCTTTTGATGGGACAACTGGATTAGAATTGATCCTCAGCAGAATTCCATTGTATAGATAGCAGGGTATGTCTGGGGGTAGTGCATCTTCAAGTGCCAGCCTACGGTTTCGGGTCGTGACATTAGCAAACATATGTTGACAACTCTATTCTTTATGTAAGTTATTTTGAAAATGTAACCTAAAACAATCAAGTAATTTAGTATGCACATTCTAATCTAGCCCTTGACTTAGGAAAGAAATCTCAACTTACCTGAAAACAACTGTCACGGTCTTCTATCAACAACTTTGTGTACTTAATCCCTTGAAAAGCTACGATAAATGGTTAAAACTGTTAACTCAACTACCTTCTCAATAAAGATGTTCCTCAATTGAGGTCTAGTTTTGGTCGTTTGTGGTTTCACGTCGCTTCTATCCTATTCATCATTTTTACCATCCAAACATCATGTTATGTTGTAAAGTTACTAGTTTTAGTACTATAAAGTAGCAAACTCGCCCTTCGAAGGTTCTCTAGAAATCCCTAGGTTTAGGTCTTAAAGAACTTCATGAATGTTTCATAAAAGACCTAGAGTTGTGGAATTGATGGATGTTAATGGTGTAATCCAATGTTTTTAACTCAAAACCATAATAGAAATCTTAGCTTGGATGGATTGGTGAAACCCTACGTTGTTCTCCCCTTTATAGCTCTCAAAAAACTTTGCAAAATATTGAAAATAATGGCATAAAATCGTGTTTAAGGGGTGTCTATATATTGTCTTCGGCCAACCCTAGGCAACGGTTAGGCAACCGTGACCCATAGTTGGACCCTTCCCTTCAGCCTAAGATTGGAATTGGCCACGGTTGGCCATCCATTTGGCCACGGTTGTTGGGGGTCCCGCGTGACTACTCTGCTATCCTTTATTTAAAGGTCATAACTTCTTGTAGAAATGTCCGAATGACACACGGTTTCTGGAAACTCATTCAAAGAGCTTTCATTTGAATATATAGCTCATAGCTCGATTCATTATAAGCTGAGAGATTTGATCGTTTGAAGTAATTAGAACATGTGCGACTAAAGTCCTTTTTATCCATTAAGCAAATTTCAATTTATTAAACTACGTCTTCCCTCTACTAAACATTCCTACAATCTTCCCAACATAAGATTTAGGTGCACACACTTTCACCACTTTCCGAATTCGTTGTAGATGCGGCCTTACATAAACAAGCCATATTATAATTTGTCATAATTAATACTACTTTGATAAAAGATTGTGTTAGTTTGGCAAAAAAGTTTAAGAAATAAGGAGAGCTTTTGAAATGTATGGTCCAAAACAAGCTTAAATATTTGTGTGGTTGTAAATCATCTAAAAGTTAAATTATTCTAAATATAAATGTATCAATCTTTTTCTTCTAATAAGAAAGTGATCTGATCTTTTTGGGATGGAGGGAGTATTTAATATGTCTTGCATATCGTACAGGTTCTAATATTAATTTATGATAAAAATAAAAAACAAAAAGATGCATTGGATTTATTCAGATTCAGAATCTTATTAACGTCCATCGAGAGAGAAAGAAAAGAAAGGAAAAGACTTATCAAGCCATTGAGTTACTTGAAAATGGAATTGGGTCAAAATTTTGTTCAGTGCTGACAACTCACCCAATATTGGCTTTCTTTTGTTTTATGAGTGACTATGCTATATAGTTATAGGACTCTGATAATATATAAGATTCCTTGTACCTGCACAAGAAACAAATATGAAAGCAGAAATTGAAATCCACAGTTCCGAATCTTAGCACCACAAAATGATCAGAGAACCAAACAACTATTCTCATAGCTAGCTGTCATGCCAATGAAATATCATTTCACCAAAAAGCACACAAAAGAAAAATATTTTGCTACTTGGTGTATTAATTAAGAAAAATAGTTAAAACATTAATCGGTGTAATGCCGATGAAGCATATATATTAATAGTGTAAACTTTTTTTTTAGTATCTGATCATCTTAAAGTTGCGTTGACGATATGAATACTTACATTACCAGAATAAAAATTAAATCTTTATTGATTGTTATACATAAACCAATCACTACTGCTTGAGAATTAGAAAACAAAATTCGTTTCCCATTTTCCCGTTGTGACATGAAGAGTGGCTTTACTCCTTTTTATAGCGTGTGGAGCGAATATATATATATTAGAATTAATTATTTTTATTTTTTATTTGTTATTTTTTTTTTCATTTTAATGGAAGATTCCGTTAAAAAGAAATAATCATAACGTGCACAATATTTATTTTTATGTATGTTTTATTATTCAAAGTTTTCAATAAGTTTATTATTATTCATAGAAATTTTGTTCTAATTCGCATTGTTATTGATTTTTATTTTTTATTTTAATGTTATTTTAGAAATATGAATTTTCAACTAGATTCGTTGTAGTCAATAAAAAATTACTTATTAGATTTTGAAGAAAAAGAAAAAGAAATCAATAAATTTAGATAAGGCCAGAAGAAACAACAAACAAGAAATTTTTATTTTACGCTTTAATGTATAATATTTGGTTTCATTTTTGTGTATTTTTTAGCGTTATTGTTACTTTTGAGGTTTTTTTTTTTTTTTTTTTTTTTTTAAATTAAGCTTATCGTTACAATAAAATTTAATCGTGATTTTTTAACTAGATTCTTTTTTTTTGGCTGTTACTATTAGCAAAAGATGTAGCTATGAAAAAGAAAAATAAATAAGAAAAGAAGAAATAAAAATTAAGAATTAAAAATAATTAATTCTAAAAAATAATATAATATGCCATATAGATGCTTTTTTTGCCTAGTCTTAGCTCCAACACGATATAAAAAGAGTGAAATTACTTCCCATATCACTTGACATTACAGAGGGATTTGGAAAGAAAAATATTTTCACAAAACATGACTAATTTGGGAACGGTAAAAACTTATCCACACCTCGTGTTTACACCAAATTAATGGATGCATAACATGTGTTTGGATATATACAATTATCACTGGACTATGGTTAATTAATATATATATATTCACTTTATTAAATCACTTAACCATGATAAATTGCATTGATTTGGTGTAAACACTCTGTGCAGGTAAGATTTTACCGAGATTTAGGTATTAACTCTAGCTGGTTAGATGCGTTGTTCAATTGTTAAGCATGAAAAGAGGATAATGAGATTTTAACCATAAAAAAGGCTTGAATTTTGTTTTCTTTTCCCTTCTCTACCAATCCATACTCCATCTAATTATAAATTCATTTTTCTTTTTTTGAAAATAAATTCAATTCTATATATTCGTTTAGGTTTAAGATCCTCTTGGACTTTGAAGACGGCATGTGCATTTTGGACTGAGTATTGGCTTAATCATACACATTTAGGGCAAGAATTTAGTTACACTCGAGATGCATGTTTTCGATTAATGATATCTGCATAATAAAAAAATTATTTAATTTAATTTAATAGGGAAAATTTCACTTATAAACAATTTATGGGTCAAAATTATATATTCATAGCCCATATTTTAAATTACAAACCTACAACCCAACATTTCATGGCCTAACATGAATATTCCCCTTTATATAACAATATACAACTTCATACACCTATTGTAGATAATGTATATACCTTGTATAAAAGTGTATAATAATGTATAAAATTGGTATATAATATTATACAACAATATATAACTTTATACATCTCTTATGAGATAATGTATAAACTTTATATAAACGTGTATAATAATGTATAAGACTAATAAAAAACTGAAGAGGAAAAAAATGGCTATGGCGGGTAATTAAAAAAAGATGGGCTAAAATGTGTAAATATTTTACCATAATTGGCTTACCGTGTAAAATTCCCTTTAATAACCATCGATTGCAAGTTAAGTGTTTACCCTTTCAAAATTATGTATATGTTTGAAGTGTTACACAGCTTGATCCTTAAGTATCGTCGCAGGGTTTTCACGCATGCACCGGTCCTAGATAAGGATTGTATATTATGTAAGTACTACATAAACTATAAAGTAGTTTTAGGAGTATTAATTGATAATTTAATAAAAACAATTAATTAGTCTATTATAATAAGTCAAATTATATTGATAGTGCAAAATACTTTTACATTGTAATGTATAAAATAAGCTTAAATCCTAACGGAATTTAACTTTTGTAGATGTACTGACATTAGAGGCAGAACTAGAATTTCAAGCTTATGTGCTCGAAATTTAATTCTTTTGAGTTACACAATTTTATATTAGTATTTTGTAACATATTAAGAATACTAGACATAAATACAATATTTAGATCAAAATTATTGAGTTCTGCTAATCCTGCTTCTTCCATTCTACCCCTAACTGACATGTCTCAACTTATCCAAAAGATACTATACAAACAACCATTTATTCAAGATTAGATTCATAACCTAAAAATATAAAACGAACTAATTGCTATAAACAACAACATATCTAGTAGAATCTCACAAGTGAGTCACGGAGGGTGGTCTGTAAGCGGACCTTACTCCGACTTTGTGAAGGCAGAGAGGCTGTTTTCGAAAGACAGTAACTGCTACTCCCTCTCTTTCAATTTATTTGTCTGATTTTGACTGCGCACGGATTTTAAGAAGGTAAAAATGACTTTTGAATCTTGTGATCTTAAATTAAAGATGTGTAACTATAGTTAATGATATTTGGATAACAAAATTAATCTGGGCCTTGAAATATTTAAGGGGACACGTGTAAGTCATTTGGCATGGTACTGGAGGAACTGGAGAGATCACCTGCTAGAGGTGAGCCAAATCCCAAAATGTCCTTTAATCTTGTAATTTTAAATATACTACGTAAAAAATTAAAATTAAATAGCTCTCAAAAAAGGCAACAGATATTCTTTTTTAAACAAACTAAAAAGTCAAGTACGTAATACAAACAAATTGAAACGGAGGGATTATAACATACCAAAATAAACCAGTAATATAAAAAAAATTAATTAACCTTGATAGTGCACGAGTTATATGTGTTTGGAAATGAATAGGTAATTAGCAAATCAAAGAAAACCCGAAGCACCATTTTACTTGGTGAAATTAAAGTTGAACCACTGAGGAGTAGTGTATTAATGGAGATGTTAAACGTGAAATTAACGCAGAACATCAAAAGTTCTACATCATGCATAACCACCAAACTTTTTGGTGGCCGGTTGGTAAGTACCCCATCCTTAATGAGAAGTTTTAAGTTCGGGTCTTAAAAGTAAAATCGTTTTTGATAAAAAATGTTTCACCTTCAAAATAGAATTTCCTTTGCCCAAGCAACTTGATCAGACCCTAGAGTGGGTACCAAATATCAAGTGAGAAAAAAACATGATGCATTCAAAGGGAGCATGAAAAATCTGTGGAACTCAGGATGGATAGCGCCAGAGTCTAAGAGATCAAAGCCTAAAACAATAGTTAATAAGCTCATGATCCATCCATGGCGCTATCCCTCCTGAGCTTTACAGATTCTCCATGCATTTCCACCAGAATTAAAAATCTTCACTATAGTTTAAGAAAGGAGAAAAAACAGAGAGAAAGGACAACACCAAAAATAATGAATGAATGGTTGGGGGAGTTTTGAAGGAAAGGAGAAGCCTATTTATAGTACCAAACTAACGTGGGGATATATTATTGACTAAGTTTTTTAATTCTTCAACTTGTGTGGTATTTGTCTCTATATTGGTCAAGACTATTCATTGATTTTTTCCTTTTGGTTATTATAATAATATTATTATTAGTCCAAACCAATCTTTTGAATGCTCCTTTTAATGCTCTGCCGACTACGTTACTTCACCTCACCAATCTTGAAACTAGATACAGAGGTACGGTTATTACCTATAGAGAATTCAGAAAATATTTCTCTGCTTTACAAGTGGGAATTGATCCATGTTTTTTCGAAAAAATAATTAAATATATCCAATTAAGTGCATCATTCAATTTTTAAGATTATGAAAATTAGTAGATAATAGTATATATATACACACACACTTATATATACACACACTTAAGCTTGTGAAGTCACGACTTCACGTACACCATAATTAGGTTAGTAAATCAGCCCCCGTTGTTCAGTATACCTCCCTCCGTCTCAAAATATCTATCGTGATTTTTAAGAATAGATGTCTCAAATTATTTATCATTTTAGAAGTTCAAGACAAAATTAATCACTTTTACTATTCTATCCTTAGTAGTAATTGTTCTCTAAAATTGCAAACATCTCAATAAAGTAAATATTATATCTTAAGACATAAATGATGATAAAGTCAAAAACTCCTCCTAACTAATATTTTCTTAAGAAAAACGTGTAAAAGAGAAACACGATACATAATTTGATACGGATAGAGTGCAACTGTGTCCGTGTAGGCTCCAATTTTCCCCCCTAATTTCTACGTATGTTTCATCATTGCCTACGAGTTTCTTCCACAAAATCTTCAGCTTAATGATGGTCAATTTGATCTTTCTGCGCACCAATTGAAATTAAAAAAGGAGAATTCAACCCTTAGATACAGTCAAATGTCAATCTTATAATGCATTAATAGTCGCAACGTTCAATCACATGGGAGTGTCACAGAGACACACCAAATCCTTCATTTGACAAAGATTTCTGGCAGACCTTACCCTGTACATATTGAGGGTGTAAATAAAGTGTCAGACGAGACAGTATATATTTAACTTGTCCAACATATTAACTAAGTAGGGAGTAATTACTATATGATCCTCCATGTATTATGTCGGATATGCAATAACATCGAGTCCGTTGTATTTTGCATCCCTACGAGTCTTTCTCAAATTGCGAGCCTGCACCCATTCTATTTTTATGACTTTTTCCGACCTCTTCAATTTCTTGCAAAACAATAAAAATACCCTTTTTATAAATTCGGCATGAGGGCAAAATAGGAATACAAATAAGAAATCACTCAGGAAACGTTTTCCACCATAGGAAACCACCCTTTTTTTTATGCCTCCTTGTTCCTTAACAAATAACATGGCAATGGAGTATAGAGATACAAACGTTTGCCAGCAAGGAAAATTGCCAAGCCAAGGATGTTACAAGCTAAAGGTATACCAAAATCCCATCATGCAACTGATATTGTCCTTCCATATAGCCGATGAACGAGGTGCTTAAAGCCCAGCACAAGTAAAAGATGAATATATACCAATCAAAAAACATTGCATGATGTTTCCCATAAGTGCAATCGTAAAACGTGTACCCACAATCCGTATATGCTAGTGCCCGAGCCACATACAAAAATACATATTGGTTTGTTGAGTACAGAAAGTGGATCCATCACCACACGCTAGAGGTCTTAATAAATCAATTGCTGCTGTCAACAGTAGAAGCAAAATACCTGCAAATGCAAAACAATAAATCAAAATGTGGTTCTTGGATCCTTTTTCTATTTTTAGGAAAAGAGGATGAAACTAACAAGGGGTTTTCGATGTTTTCTATGTGGGTGAAGCATGGGCAAATGTTCTTAGCTTAATGTTTAGCAAAGTTAGGTGGCTGATAGATTGATTTGGAAGGGGAACGACACAAAAAAAATTGTTTCAACTCTTTTTAAATATAATGTCATTTTTTTTTTCATGATTTCTTATTTGTATTCCTATTTTGACCTCATGCTAAATTTATAAAAAGGGTGTTTTTATTGTTTTGCAAGAAATTGAAGAAGTTAGGGTGCAAGTCATAAAAAAAAATAGGATAGGCTGAAAATCGCAAAAGAGGGCACACGTTGGGGGTGCAAAATGCAATGGACTCCAATAATATCATTAGTTCCTTTCACGGAATCAAACATTTTATTAGGAGTCCCCAAATTAAGAGGGTTAAAGTTTTTAAATAAATTTTGTATATCTCTAAGGAGTCTTTTGGTATGCGGGATAAGGTGGGATACCCGGGATTAAGTTTGGGATAAAATGCATAAAATCACCCCTAAACTTGGAGTCCGCAGCTTAAATGACCCCAAAAGTGGGATTTTGATCCAAAATAACCCACAAAAAAAAAGTTACAAAAGTGCCTTTTGCGCACAAAATTAGTGCACAATAGGAGTTAACTGTGACGGCTACAGTTAAGTCCTATTGCGCATTAATTTTGTGCGCAATATGGGTTAGTTTTATTTTCCCCACACTTTGTATAATTTCAAAGTTTTGAAATTCACATTTTTTCCATACTTTGACCAAAGATTAGTTATGTCTCCGAAATATTAATATTTTATATAGAACCTGATATCTTTTCCTGCGAACAATAATGTAGGCTTAATACATCAAGTATACCTAAACGTTTGGAAAACCTCTTTTAGGGGTTGTCTTGCCCAAAAGTAAGTTTTGTTTGGAAACTTGTTATCGTTAGGTTTAAGTGTTTTATTTCATAAGGTTTTGATTTAAGCGTTTTATTATTTAGTCAAGGCATTACTTTATTTGGAATATGTCGAGATTTTTTTCACAATTAATTTACGACGTCGCATGAGTTATTAATAAACGATAATAAAGACTAAGATAACTAATTATTATTAAGAAAATAATAATATAATATTAATATAAAATGCACAATTTATTTACATATATACAATCTCTAATGGGTCCCACATCTGGGAGCCTTTAGAGTAACCTTAGGTCCCACATGTGGGAGCCTTTAGAGTAACTCTAGGCCTAAGGCGATCCCCACCACCCTTACCATCATCTCCACCCCCCTTCTTCCTCTTAATAATAGGATGCTCTATGTCATGATCATCCTTCTTTTCCTTCCTTGCGCCCTTGAGCATAGTATGCTTCTTCTAGGGTTTACGTACGCTATGTACGGTCGGAATCTCATCAGCATCAGGAAGACGGGTCCATCTCATCAAAAGACAGGTCCACAGGCGTAGAAGGATGAACCTGAAATAACATATAAACAATTAGTATTAATTTTAATTTAGATTTAATTAATATATTATCTTTTGATAAAAAACAAACTTGTGTGTCGACGGGCTTTTGAGATGGCTGATGAGAGGGCTCCTCGGCTCTCAGCGGTCTCCGAGCGGGCTCCGAGCGGGCCGGAGCGGGAGTCAGAATGGTTGGGAGCTGAGCGGATCTAAGAAATGAAAAATTATATAATAATCAGTATAAGTATTTTAATTTGTTAAAATAATTATTTTAAACACTTACATCTTGTCTCTGAAACATGTCAAAGTCCATGAATGTGTAGTCGTACTCCAGCTCCTTACCACCTTGTAGATCACAAACTGGTCGCTCACCTGTTGTGGATGACAAGCGGTGGGCACGCGGACACCGATTACTCTCGATCCCCGGTATATATGATTCGAATATAACATAACCCGGCGATATATAAAGGTGAAAAAATTAATGGTCGACGGGGAAAAAAAAACGAGCTTTGAAGTCGACGGATGCGATGGCTGGAGTAGGAAAGGGTAGTATGCTCGTCAACCCTCATTATATAGATTCGGAGGCCTCTTACCGCCTTTTACCTCGGCCTTTGCCCTATTTGGCCCTTAACTTTGTCACCGCCCTCTTTTGTTCCTTAACCCTAACGGCCATATATATATATATATATATATACACCCCAAATCCGCGCCACCACCACCACCACCGCCTTCACGAGCACGACCACGACCACCCGCTGCCTAATACGGGATCTCTGGAGCACGCTCATGGATACGTCCGAGCTCTTGTGATTGTCGCATAATATCGACTTGCTCAACGATCCGGTAAAATTAGTTGTGGGGGGAATCCATATGGTCAATGCCCACCAAGAAAGTAAATCCGTACCGTCCGTCGAAAAGACCAATGCATTTTTTTTGCAAATATTAATAATTGAATAAATTTGTATCGTAATATATAAGAAGATTGATTAAGTTTAAGTGGGGTAAACTTACCAACGCCTCATTGATACGCCCAAATTACACCTTTAATATTAGGAGTAAGCGATCATTGTTAAATATAGAACCCAACAAGTTGTCAGTCGAATCTAATTTAGAATACAATGAAGAAATATATTTGCTAAGTGTAATGCTCGACTATTAGTCTATATTTCAAGGGAAACGGGACTATAATAATGATTGGTTTTGAGTTTGATCATTAATTCTAAGATTTGCTGTTATGAAATGTAACTATTAGTAAAGTGACTAAGGTTGTGGTTCCAATGGAAAGTAATGCGCTTGGGTATCAAATCAACTTATTTATATGCGTAGATGTAATAAACCATGGGTTACTACATTCTTACTAAAAGTCTTCCAATCAAATTAGCAAATTTCATCACTAAGCTTTTTCAAGCCTTAGAATGTTGCACATGAGAACACCCATTTAGTCTCAAATAACTTTCCTATTCCTAGCTCAAGCTATTAGATGGGTGTTGTCACGCCCCAACGCTCACCCTAGACATGACCGGCATCCGACGTCATGAACAACATCGGAAGAACCTTATAAATCAATAATGTCAAACCTTTTTTCGATAATCTTCCATTTATTTTAATTAAACAAGTGATAAACAACTAAATAAAATTTAAGATCACAATTACGAAACAAAATCAGCGGAAGTCAAATCAAATACTTAGTTAATAAACTTGGCACAAATGCCCCAACGAGTCATACGAGACTCCAACACACTACCCACAATCTGACAACTATCTAAGGAGCTTCTAAGATAATGAGTAATGTCTAAATCATCGGGACGCAGCCCGAAACTAAAATACGAAAAGTAAAAATAGAATGGTGCCCCACGAACAATCATGTGGGCTCACCGAATAGTCTCGAAAGTAGCAAGTTCTCTTAAGTCGTAGGCATATCACGAACCTGCTCCTCGATGATACCTAACATACCATCAAAAACAACAATGGTGTGCTTGAGTACTGGGTACTCAGTGAGTGTCTAAGAGGCAATAGTTAACAAAATAAAATCAATAAAATGATATCAATGAAAATAACAGTTCAAACCCAGGAATAAAGTGAGTCAGCAATATTAAAGAGTCATCAAATAATCTAACAATGACAGACACATTAACTTAACTCCTTACCATTTACCAGGCCAAGTATTTCACTAACGAATTCACTATCACCACAAGCCACTCACAGGCAAAAAGATACGAAACAAGCAACTCACAGGCTAATCAAAGTACTAAACAAGCCACTCACAGGCTGATCAATCAATCGATACTCCGGGTTAGGAAACCACGGAGGCTAATCATCCTCTGGACTAGCATAGCAATAAATACTCCGGGCTAGGAAGCAACGGAGGCTAATCGTCCTCTGGACTAGCACAACTATAGATACTCCGGGCTAGGAAGCAACAGAGGCTAATCGTCCTCTGGAATAGCACAGTCATAGATACTAGGGTCTAGGAAGATACGGAGGCTAATCGTCCTCTGGACTAGCACAACAATAGATACCCCGGTCTAGAAAGATACGGAGGCTAATCGTCCTCTGGACTAGCACAACAATAGATACTCCGGGCTAAGAAGCAATGGAGGTCAATCGTCCTCTGGACTGACACAGCAATACTCGTATCGATACGTTAGGATCCATAACGGCTAATCGTCCTTTGGACTGACACAGCTTGCCCATACAGGCCTAAACACAAACAAAATACAAATCATGGCATATTACCGAATCATCAATCATAGCTTAGAGCCGAATCTCACTTCTCAAGTCATCATCTCAAAAAAGAGGCATTTCAAGTCATAACCGATTTAGAATCTTATTCAATTTTCAAGTTCAAGAAATCCATTCAATAGCAAAACAAGTTTAAGGTCCAACCTTTAGAAAAATAAGTTCAATCATCCAATAATGGGAAAAGCGAGTTTCACAAAGTAGTATAGTTCATATAAGGTTCGATGCGGTTTGACCACACACGCATGACCTTGTCTAAAAGAAATCATCTTTAATTCCAAAAGAACTTCCACCAGACAAGAGTTATGACTTATACAAACAATCAAGGGAGGATTCTCAAATAGAAATCATGCTTTCACAATACAGACATACTTCAAAAGTAGACATACTTGAAAACACGATTTTTGAAATATAGACATACTTCAAGAAAGATTTTTGGGAAAATCTAGACATACTTCAAGAAAGATTTTTGGAAATCTAGACATACTTCAAGAAAGATTTTTGAAAATCTAGAAATACCTCAAATCCCGCTCAAACGTACTTTTCAAGATTCAACAATCACACTACAATGGTTTTAGATGAGAAAAGATTAGAGCTTTAATCTAATTCTACCCATATACCCCCTTTATAGAAAAACTAGGGTTTTCATGTCTAAAACGTGTTCTTGAACACTTCATGAATCAATCATGGATTCTAATCCCATAGGATAACCTACGCTAGTCTAAAACCTTTCAATAACATCATAAAATTCAAGGATCATACCTTATTGAAGGAATCTCAACGACCCCAAACGTCCCTTTCTTCTTCTCTTTCTTGGGTTTCAAGAATCTAGAGTTTTTAGAAAATGAACTAGTGTTAATTTCATGTTAAATTGACGAAGTAATTATGGGAATTAATCAAGAACTTACCTTATATGTTTTGGGGAAACCCTAGGGTTGTTTCCTCTTAAAAAGTCAGCCAAAACGAAGTGGGAATGAATATAACGAAGTTAGGCTTTTATAAATTTTGGGAAAAAATCGCTTCAGGCATAAAATGGCCTGGTCGTCTCCTGGGGCGTCGCACACTGTGTATCCATTTTGACGGCGTCAAACTTTTGAGTTTGCTGAAAATTTGGCCTGGGGCGCCGCCTAGGGCGCTGCACACGCCTACTTTTTACACTGCACAGACGATGTTCAAGAAATAGGCATAACTCCTAGCACAGAGCTCCGTTGGAGCTGGGATACCTACCTTTGAAAAGGTATTTCGAAGACCTACAACTTTAATTGAGGAAGTGTTCCCAAATTCTCAACCTATTTTCACGAAACTAGCTTAGAAGTTAGACCTACTGAAATTTAAACGAGTTTGAGAACTCTTACGAACTTCACTATTTGGGTTGACTTCAAAACGACTGCTTATCACCCAAATTCATCACGAATGGATTAATATAGAAAAAATATCATCTTATTACTAGTTTTACACTTTCGCACCTAACCCAAATTTACGGGGTGTTACAAGTGTAAAACCCCAAATTATTGCTGATAACTCTTTTCCTAACTTACACTCTCTTTTCCAAGCAAAGTGTAAGTAAATAGGCACAAATAGTGTTTGCAACCATTAAAAGACATTAAAGCTTGAAGAGTTAATAGAAAACATCTTTAACATATAAAATAGAGTATGAATATGAAACTCAATCGCATAACTAACATATTTGGTCCCACAACCTTAGCTAAATGGTTTAGCTACTCATCTTCATTAAATACAAACCAAAGACAAAGAAGGTATTCATAATTCTTACAATGATTTAATGTAGAAGATGACAAAAAGGGTGCAAGAATCTTCACTACCCAACAAGGCTTGCCTTTAATGCTAATGGAAGACAAAAAGTAAAAGTAGAGAATATTCAATGTCCTACACAAAGCACTAGGTAAAAGTATTCATAGGGAAAGTCAAAAAATAGCCAAAACAACTTAAATGAGCCATTGTGGAAAAGAGAATGTGGTCGCATATCGAGAATGCGACCGCATTTTCTTCCCATCTTCTGCGTTCTGATGTTCTCACTCGCTTGAGAATGCGGCCGCATCCTGAATATGCGATGCCGCATTCGCTCCGCAAGTTTTCCTCTTCTCTTGAGTTCACTGGTTGCCAGAAGCTGAGAGTATGCGACCGCATAATGAGAATGCGGTGCCGCATAATGATCGCATCTTAATGGTTTTGACACCTTCAATAATATGATTTTGTGGTGGACTTTGCGAACGCATATCGCAGATGCGGTGTTGCATTCCCTATGCATTTGATGCTATTTTTGCTCTTTTTCTATCATTTTGTTCACCTTAGGCTCTCGGACTTATAACCCTGAAAACACACGAAAACACTATGAAAACACGTACAAATACTTGAAAAGACTACTTAAAAGTATAAGTAGTGGATGTAAAAATTCCTAAAATCCACGACTTATCAACACCCTCAACTTAACTTTTTGCTTGTCCTCAAGCAAACAACACAAGACTTACGACTCACACACTACTCAACTAACCTACATAGGATGCATCTGACTATCGGTTGGTATCAATAATTAGAATACACACATGCTAATTCAAACTTATCAATCCTCTCTTGTCATTTCAAAAATATAGTCAACATGACTATGCGACAACCACAAGCCTCAAATTGTGTCTAGAAATTACTCTTTTCACGCTCACACTCTATTGACTTACTTGAGTGGTTTCATTGCCCGTCTAATGTTACAACACATGTGCCCTCACGAGAAAGAAAGTCCCTCACACACAAATTTCAATCAATATCTAGGGACAAAAGGAAAACACTCTCACTGACAACGAACCTCAAGTGTCACAAGTATCAACACATAAGCTTGTCCTTACTTTCTTTCCATTCTAACTCAAAAGTGTTCGGTTGGAGATCACAAAGGGCTTTTCGGGTTATAGTGAAGGCTTTGGGTTGGGTAGGTTACACATTTGGGTACAAAAGTGACTTTCCCTTCCTTGAACTCTACACTTGACTTTATATAGGTCCTTTATTTGATTCACCAAGATTTTACTCCCTTCCCCACCTTTTCTCCTTCGTTTCATCTTTTTATTGCCTTCTTTATTTTTAGCCCTTTTGCACTTATTGGTATTAACACTAAATGAAAACTTCCATCTTTTCTTTTCATTTTCTTTCTTTTTGTTCTTTTTCTTGGACTTATTTGTGCAAGGGCGACATATCAAATTTCACCAATCACCAATCCATCTCCATTCAGGTCAACTTACTCACAAGGCCTCTCACCCCCAACTTAGGCTAAAAGCCTACGTTGGGACTTAAAGTTCAAGGAAGGATGGGTTCAAAAGAGGTAAACGAAAGAAGTGTTATGGCTTGTAATATGGCAACAAGAAAGTGGTTTAAAGGCTCAAAAGGGTTAATTAGTGATACATATATGCATTTGGTGGTCTAACAAGGCTAAGGGGTTTCCATTAGGAACTTCAAAGATTGCCTAAGATCCTTTCTCCAATCGACACAATCAAGACTAGTTTAGATAGACAAACCGGGCAAGCTTTAGTTGACAAAAGCGATCACAGGAGTCATCATGCAAAACATTACAACTCATGGCACATGCATTGTTCAAGATAGGTCAATAACTTCTAAGACAAGCTCAATTCATGCATTCAACAAAAGAGTATTCAAGAGTCATAAGGTGAGGCCTATGTTGTCACAACTCATCATTTCTCATAAAAACAACAAATAACATTTTGGAGGGGTCCACAATAACATGTAATACTCTAAATGTATTGATACCAAACAAGTCATGCTGACATCCTGACCCTACAAGGCTTAGTTCCCTTAAGAAAGCGCCCAAATATCTATCATTGGGACAAGCCGACTCCACACTACTTAAAGCTACTACTACAACATAAAAGAAACATGGGCAACACACAACATATTTTTACATAAATACTTAAAACAGAACATTAAAACAAAAAAATTACATAATATCCAACAAACATAAACAGTATCAAAAGTATCAAAGTACATCCACATCCAACTCGGATTTCCAACCCATAAGAGACTAGGGTTACCCAACCCCCACTAATAACATTGCATTGTCCCCAATGCAACACACATAATCATAAAGAGGTGAGAACTCCCTGTGACTGTTGACACCTAATTTTTGACCTCCCATAATTTGTTTTAATTGCTTAAAGTACTTGAATATTAAATGGGGCAATATATGTTTTTTTTTTTTTAGAAAATCAGAATGATTTTATAAACTATGCAGATAATATTTTACCCTTATTGTTTGGTAAAATAATTTCTATAATAAACCATTTGGAAATTACTTTACAGCAATTAATGATGCATTTTACTAAATAAAAATCGGAAATAGTGTAAAATAGCTATTTTTTTAATTGTTCAAATTATCATAAATTAATCAGCAAATATTTATCCCATTTTAATTCAAGGAAAACTGAATAATTGAAATAAACAATCATTTTTACCCCCCAAATTTTAATTTATGCATAATCAGTTATATGGACAATTCTCAAATTAATTATAATTAATTTAGATAATTAATTATGGTTATATTTGTAAATTTCTTATTATGTGTTTAATTATGGCTACAATTTAAATAATCAATTATTTAGTCAAATAAGGCCATAATTGAAATAACAAAATTCATGTTTTATTTCAATTAAGGTCATACTTGTAAATCCAATATTTTGTGAAAATCAGTCGTGTTTTTTTTTTTTTTTTAAATTAGTTAATTATTTAGCTTAAATAAATTTCTTTAGTAATCACCCTTTTTAGTTTTTATCCATTTATTAATTTGCACATTTCTTTATACATACATACATATATATATATATATATATATATATATATATATATATATATATATATATATATATATATATATATATATATGAAGGTTGGACCGTTTTTTCTTAAAAGTAGAATTTTTGGCCGAGTCCACCAACAAGGGCTAGACTCAGCCCAAGGATTAATTCAAGAGGGAAAAAGCCCCTTTCATTTTTATTCTCAGCCAAACAGGCCCCGCTTCCCCTTTCCCCCTTTTTCTCTTGGTAACTCTAGCGCCGTCATGGAGGCGGTGGACCCGCGACTGCGTCACCTTTGCCATTTGTGGCAAGATTTCAGATGTACCATGCTTTAGCAGGTCTGGTATAGCCATTTTGAGTAATACATTTAATGCTTTACATCTTTGCTATCAAATATCGTCCAAACACGGTATGTTTCACCTTTTTTGCTTTGCTTTTAGTAGATTCAATGGTAAAAACTCTGTGAATCTTTAATTACTTTTGGTTGTTTGTGAATTTTAATCTTGGGTTGTTATTGGTTCATGAGAAACTGATAAGATCGATTTTTTGGGGGTTAAATCTGACCCTTCATCTGTGTATTCGCTTTCTTAGCCGTTGATATGGTTTATGATGGCACGTTATTGTTAAAATTTGAAGAGTCCCACATCGTTTGGACTTAAGGTTTTATGATTTAGGGGTTCTATTTATAGAATCCCAACTTTGCAAACAAAAGAGGACTTTCAGAGATATATACATATATTCACGAAAAAAAAGGACTTGATTCTCTAGTTTTTGGCAACTTTGCTTTGAAACTGTGATCTTGAGTCCTAAGTTAAAAATCCTGAGTCTTTTCTTTGTTCTGTGGCTAAGTTGTGAGGTGAAAGGGAGATAAAAAAACTTCTAATTCCAAACACTCGACTAGGGCTGCGCATCAAAGAGGTAATCTTCTTTTTGATTTCCTTTTTTTTCATTTCAGTTATTTACATTCCAGTTGTTTGTATGATTTGATATTTGATATTTGTGGTTGTTTAGGATGTCTTTAGCCTTATAATGTTAGTTTTGTTGTAGTTTAACACTGTTTCACTTAGTTCTGTAGTTATTTAGCCTAGTGTGCACCTACTTATTGATTATGTAGGCCTTAGGAGCTTCTTAATAAGTCATTTGTTTAGGTTATGAATCAGTAATCTCTTAATTTATGAAGACAATGTGTTTTAATAATCGGCATCTTGAAGTCACCTTGTTAAGCTGTGTTCTTTCTTGGTTTGAGATGTGATCTGTGTTGTTCAAAAACTGTTTAGTCATGAGTCATGAGTCTATTGAGTCTAAAAATTCCTAACTTGATTGTGTTTATTTAATTCTAAATCAGTCATGAGCGATAAATTTCAAGACCTGTTTAATCATGTCCTATTTGCCTTTATATCTTATTAATGAATTGTCTAAGCTTATTGGACATATATGTGTTGGGATTTAGATCACACTAACTAGTTAATATGCCCTGTGATTAAGAAGTGATGACTTGAGTTATAATCTGCTTGTCCCCCTTTTATGGAATAAGTCTGTTTTGGATAAGAGTTAACCACGAAAATTATAGCACTTAACTAAGTCTAAGTCACTTGCTGTTGAATGACGCAACATGCCTTGATTAATCTGTTAAACATCTTAGCTTGCGGATTCTGTTGGCTTTAAATGTAACTAAGTATGACATTGTTTGTAGTGATTGAACCTGAATTACTTTTTAGTTTATGAGCTTGAGAAGTGCATACTCATTTGAGTCTAAAAAGGGAGAGGTTTGGTACTGTCACATTATGTTAAGTGAGGGTAAGGTCTATTACCTAACTAAGTGATTAAAAATGGTAGTAGATAAGTTTAAATATCTGAGGGATTCAAAGTTTGGTCACAAGATGTTTAAAAGTTCATCATCCTCACTTGATTGTTTTTATGAGTCTCAGTTAGTAGGTTGGAGTCTTTATCATGCTTTAATACTAGTCATGTCTGATGTTTGATTTAACTTAGCTCCTGAATAGACTATGTTTTCTTTTTCTTGTCTGAGTCCAACTTTGTGCTCTTTGCCTGATTCACTCAACAATTTTAAGGATAAATGAATATGCAATACTTTTTAGATTAAGTCCTATTTTTCAAAAGGGGTTTGAAGACTAATAAAGAACCTTGTTTAAAACTAAAACCATGTTATTCTTCCTTTTGGAACACTGCTTAAGGGTGAAGTATTTAATCTTAGCTTATCTAGTCATTTTTTCTTTTGCTTGGCCTTGTGCTTGGTTGCATTCTTCTTTTTCTGTTACAAGAGTTTTAAAAAAGAGGTCTTGGATGGAAGTTGATCTGTTTGGATTTCAAAAAATAAGCCTTTAGATTCTGGTCTGCTTCTTTGTGTTGAGAATTTTTGTTTTGGCACAAGTGTTCATTTTGTTGTTGGAACTAGTGGATTCAAAAACTGGAACATCTTTGAGGGCTGTTAAACCTCTTATTTGGCAAATTCACCTACTGTGCTGATTTTGGGGTAGACTAATATAAGTAATTAATAACTTGCTATGTGGCATGCTTGATCACTTTGTTTGGCTTAAGTGGTTTCTCCTATTCACTAATGAGTGCTTGTCTTTCATGAAATGTTGGACCAAGAACTGTGTTTGCTAGTTCATTACAAAAGATAATTAAATGGGTATCTGGGTTGTCCACTTGAATGCATTAAGGTTCCCTAAGTGAATATAAAAGTCCCACTTTCTCATGTTGACAAGGGAAAATTGACTTTAAAACTTGGCCTCTGTTGGAAATGTACAAGTTCTGGGAATTGCTACCTATTTGATGACCTGTGTGTGACACTTCTTGGCTATTAATTGTTTCTCGTTGGAGATTAATCATTCATTACTTGAATTCACTTGTATGTTTTATGGTGTTTGTTTGGAGAATGTCTCTTTGAATTAGTTAAGTGCTGATACTATTGGACATACTGGTTCTGTATTCATAATTGTGGTTCATCTTCTGCTTTTGACTTGACTGAGTAATAGAAACACTTAAACTTTTCATAGGTCCTGTTTGAACTTAATAGGATATAAATGATGAATAGTGTAGCTAATTCTGTTAAACTACATGCCTAGAGATATGGATTAGGAGGCCGTTTTGTTAATGCCATTTATACACTTCATTTCCCAAAGTACTGTGAGCCTAATACATAAATGGAGAGGCAAAACAACACTTGGGGATAAAGCTCAAACCCTCCCTGGTGTCTACCATGCCTAGGGTTCCTGGAAACCCCTTGGATCTTGTGTGGCATCAGGAACAAAGGGGCAAGAGCTTTAGGATCATTAATTTAGTATTGTCCATTTAGTTTTGCTTAAGAGATTCACCTCGTGAACTTACCTGTTTGCTCTTTGATTTGGTTACTAATTGGCTCACATGAGTTAAAAAGAGTCTTTGATAATTTATTTTCCCTCATCTCTACTTAATGCATAAAGTTTCTTCCATGTATACTGGATAATATACCAAAGTATACATAATATACTTATTCTATACCCTCACAGGTGTATAGGATCGAATATATTCATGTATACTTAAAGTATATCACTTGTATAAGATTTCAATATTGGCTGTTGCAAGTTTATTTGATTTTGGGCCTGTTCTCTCTCTATTTGCTGTTAGGCCTTCCTCTTATATGTTGAGTGTAATTTGTACTTGGCCCAATGTGTTTTGATTTTGCTAAAATGGCCCATCCAGGCCTCGAGTTTTCCTTGTTCATCTGAGTTGGGCCTGGATTAGTTTTCTTCTCAAATCATTTCTATTTTCCTAGTTATATATACCTGCTTGTTTTGTGCTTTTAATGTATTGAACACGAATTGTCTATATTCTAATTCTAAAATACTTAGACATTTACTAATCTTTATCCCTTTTGTGCTATGTGATTCAACCTTGGCCATTTGGGCCGCCTTTGCATTAAACCTGTTGGGCCAGAGGCCCAACCACTCTTTTGATTGAGTCCGCGGAAGAATTAGAAATGGAAGCTAAATTATTTGAAGGCCCAACTATGAGTGAAAATAGTTTATTGGTGGGCTTGGTAGGCCCACCAGCCTGAGTTTCTTCCTTCATTTTTGTATCTGTTCATGAATGTGTATTTGTAAATCTCTTGCAAAAAATATTGGAACCCCTATGCATGTGTAGAACTTAGGAAATCAAACGCTTAGTATTTTAGGAAGTCGCTCAAAACCTTTCCAAACTCGGTTGATTTTGATTTCTGCACAACTAAAATCGGCGTTTAAATCTGATTTTGCTGAGTTTAATGGTCAAACAACATTTTTTGATAAAGTAAATTATGCTTTTCTCAAATGGTTAATTAGCGAATTTTTGAGCTGTTGGCAATGAAAAATCTGGGAACAATTCATTTGTAATAGAAGGTAAAATAATTTTGGGCCTTCAGCCCATTAGATTGAATTATTTGTGAGTTTTGTATCAAAAAAATAAGAAATGAATTGGGTTGGAAAGTAGAAAAAAATGCGGTTTATCTTTGATGGCAAAACGGGCCTTGAGGTTTTTTTTAATATTGAGCACAATCTGAAAATGGTTTGGAAAACTGAAAATTTGAGGCTTGGTAAAAATCGGAGGAAATGGACCTTTTTAATTCAAATGTTTTTGGCCCAAAGATTTGGATTGAAAATATATTTTGGACTATGTACGAGGATAAATGGATTTGGACTTAGAATATTATTGACCTATGGCTTCAATAAATAGAATAAACCAAACTGATTTTGTTTTCATAAAACTTATATTTATAAAATACAAAACGGAGAACATACTCCATATTTTTCTTGTATATAAAACCCATAAGAACTAAACCCATTTTATTAGGACTAGAATAGTAGCGATTCTACTCGGGAGAAATCTCGGGTGTGTCCTAGTCCCAAGAATAAAGTGAGTTGGACACTTATGTGATTTTTAAGACCAAAAACCCTTTTTATAAGGGGAATTTTTGTTGAGTTTTTTCTTAAAACCATGATATGAATGAAATGACATTTTTTTTTTGCAGAAAATTAAACACTTTTTAACAAATAAGTACATTAATCACACATTGAAGCTCGTAGGTCAACCATATTCTACGAATCTTTAATACTAGGGTGCGTAAAACCTTCCCTGGGGGATCACCAGAACCCTTATCTCGAACTTTGGTACCAAAAGATTTCTCTCTTGCTTGAAAAATCTTTTACCTGGTTTCCCTAGATTTCCTTTAAATAAATTAGGTGGCTACTCTAAAATACTAAAATCCAATTAGATCACCAACAACCTCGTAGTAACTTTTATGCCTTACCCTCGTAAAAGCGAACTGTAACAGTGATGTATCAAGAGTCATCACGAGCCGCATCAGAAGGAGCTAAACCAGGCTCGGTGGGTGAAGCAACAGTGCTGGCTGGAGTAGGCTCAGGAATCTGGGACTGAGATGAGCTAGATCCTTCCAATGGTCGGAGAGGAGCATCAGCACCCCTCTCGTGCTCAGCTATCAAGTCCATCATGGAATGCTCACAGGCTGTGTCACGACCCAACTAGTGGGCCATGACGGGTACTCGCAGCTGACTACCGAGCACCACTCATCATGCTAGCTATCATACTCAACCTAGGCATACATCCTTCTCAACACAAGACTTATTATGAAACAATCTCCAAATATCTCCTAAAACATGTGTGCGTGCCTAAGCCCACGAGGCTACAAAAATGATGTACAAAATATACAATGAAGAGGTCACATAGCATCTACAACCCACACATAAGTATCGACGAGCCTCTAACTGGAGTATTGAAATCATAAGGACGGGACAGGACCCCGCCATGCCCCAAATATGCACAAAAGAATATATCAATAAGTGGCAACTCCGGGAGTGCGAGTGCCCCGCAACCGCCGAGTAAGCTCCTAAGCGTCTGTGCCGTCTCCCTGCCTACCCGTGGGCATGAACACAGCGTCCATAAAAGAAAATGACGTCAGTACGAACAATGTACTGAGTATGTAAGGCATGCATATGAACATAATAAAGAAATAAGAGAACATAAAGTGAAGGGATAACCTGTAACTGATTGCCTCTTAAGGCGGAATCATGCATGCTACTTTTATAATAAACATCATCATATCATGTATACATATATAAACTGCTCGACCATATAGGTACGGTGTGATCATCATTAGCTCGCGTCCGGGCCTCCCGTGTCTGGGATAAACATCTCAAGCCGCCCACTAGTGGTGTCTGCCCGGCCAATTAGGCACGGTGTAATCATCATTATAGCTGCCCACTACGCCTATCGTAGTGATGACTGCCCGGCCAACTAGGCACGGTTTAATGTTACATATACATAATATGAAGCATGCATGAGAGCTCAAGTAAAAGCTATAACTCTATCGAAGTGACGTAAGGTCGGGAACCTCCGATTATATTATGGATCAAACATCATCGCTAGGTCTCACCTTGAACGAATTAATATCATGAGGTGAGGCAACAATAGGAAATAACATCAATGAAATCATAAAGATAGGATTACCAAGCTTATAATAGCATCATTATCATCATACATATCTCATGTCTATCTCATAAGAAGCTCTTAAGAATCATGAGCTTTCAACTTTTGGGATGTAAGAAGGTCATGGAATATATGGAAGGTAGTAATATAGGAGTCATGCCTTAACGAAAGAAAGGGACTAGCCTTACATACCTTTGCGTCTTCTCAATGACTAAACGCTCTCTTTCCAAGCTCACAACTCTACATTCAAGAGAATTCGTATTACATTAGATCATTAGAAACATGCTTAAGGACAAGCTAAGGCGACTAAGAGCTAACGAAAATTGGGCAGCATTTTCTTTGTTTCAACAACTTCCTCCATCTAATAAACAACTCCCAAACATCAATAACAACACCCATAATATCATGATCAATAAACTTCTTCAAGTTAAACATTATTCAATCCTCACAATTCTCTTTCAAATCATCCACAACCGTGACTACAATACAACAACATATTCATTTTTCCCATAGTACTTCCTAAACGTCATTAACATCATTCATAACAAGATTGTGCTCATTTCATACTAATAATCATGACTCAAATTAACTTACTACTCAAAATACCATTATTTCCATATTTGAGCTCATATTCTACTTTCTTCTCTAATTCAAGTCTTTCAACCACTCAATACTTTTAATAACACGAAATAGATGTAAAACTCACCTTTGATTGTATAGGAATGATCTTTGGATGAAAATACTTCACTTGAGAAAACCCCAACTTCAACACAAAAGGAATTCTTGACTTCCACAAACCCTAGTGAGCCTCTTTCCACTTGATTCTACTAATTCTTGGTGCTTAATCTTTGATTTCTCTTGAGTTCATGTTGATATGGTATGGAGAATGTTCTAGAGCTCTCTTGAAGTGTGGAGAATGAGGAAAATGAAAAATAAGAACTTTGGTCCTCTTTTTATAAAATTTTTAAAGCTGCCCGACATGGTTATACGGACACTTATACGGTCCGTATAACTTATACGGTCCGTATAAGTGATCGTATAATACCACGAGTGAGTGACCCTTCTCTGGACATGTTATACGGACCCTTATACGGACCGTATAAGTGGTCGTATAACTTACATTTTTCTGAAATTATTCCCGTTGCTTCTCTTGACTTCCAATCCTTGTGGAACCTTCTTGGCACTTGTATAATACTTTATTAACCATATAGGGAGACCTATAACTCCCTCCCAAGGCATTACTAAATAATCGCTAACTCGATACTTGCAACAACCTCTCTAAACACGACTTATACTTTACCTCCTTCGGCGAACTTAGTTTCACCGATTCATTTAACTTTAAAATCTTGTCGTATACACCTTAAGGCTACCAAATACTCCCCTTAAGGTCATATGGACTTCATGTTCACCTTAAGCTTGCGTTATTCTATTCACCGCACAACAGCCCGAAATTTTGAGGTGTAACAAGCTATCTGCGTCTGTTATGCAAGCTCCTCCTTAGTGCGAGCAACCGGGTGCCCGTGCTAAAGGAAAGCTGCTAAGTTAGCCTGGAAAATTGGGTCATCTGTAGGCTTGGGAAGATTCTCAAAATCTGGCAAGTCATCATAATCTGACTCCCTATCACCCTGTGGCTCACCCTCTATATCCTCTCCATCCCCAGCAGTGGAGTGATCGGACGAACTCTGTGTGGCCTCAGCTGGTACTCTGCTAGTGTCTTGTCCCATCTCAGCTCCAATAGCCATGGCCTCAAATAATGGAGTCCGAGATGTAATAAAATCTGCCCTCAGCTGTGCAAGATCACTCTTGACTCCTGTCAAGAGGTCTATCTCCCTGGACTCAATCTTCACCACTTGCTTTTCCAGTGCCTCAACTATGGCTGTCAAATCCTTATTAGCTTCAGCCACTGCAGCCTTGATTATGTCTGGCATGGTCTGGATTAATTTGGAGACTTTGGAGTCGACCACTCCCACAGTCTTGGCCATTGACCAAAAATTAGCAACTGAGAGAGGACGGACTGTCCCAGTTGGGCTTGGGGCAGGACCACTGGCTTTGGGCCCCGTAGTAGT
The DNA here is from genome assembly GCF_029784015.1 of Lycium ferocissimum. Lineage (NCBI taxonomy): Eukaryota > Viridiplantae > Streptophyta > Magnoliopsida > Solanales > Solanaceae > Lycium > Lycium ferocissimum. The sequence goes on along the minus strand of NC_081346.1, from coordinate 56,686,839 downwards.
ACTGGTAGAGGCTGACCCCGAGACGGCACTAGATGGCATGGGCAAGATAGAGGTGGCATCCCTAGCCAACTCCTCAAACCCCGCTGTCAAATCAATGTACTGTGCCTTAGCCTTTTTCTGCTTCCTCTCTGGATTTTCTTCATCAATCAGCTTTAGAATATCTACAGTACCGCTCGGGTTGAAATCCCTATAGATCCGACGAAAAATGGGAACTTTTTCCTTTTTGCAGAGAGTCATGATTAGACATGGAAATGGGAGGGCCCTCGTAGTCTGGAATGCTCTGTCAAAAATTTGGTAGTACATAAGCTTACCCACATTCAAGGGGATCTCATCCATGATACACGCCAAGAGAACGGCTTTGGGAAGCCCCACCAAAGTCTCATCCTGGGATGGCCAGAAACGACTACTCACAAAGGACAGCCAAAATTTTGCTTCAATGTTCAGGATAGCCTTTAGAATTAGAGTGTGGGGCTGAATCCATGGGGGAGTGGTCCCAGGAGCTGCTATCTTCTCAGCCACCCAAGCTCGTCAACCCTCAATCCTCTCCTTTCGGATCTTTTCTTCATACTCACGATGTGGAGTGACATTGTTGTCGAAATAAATTCGATTGATACCTTCCGGATATAATTGCACTATCTCCCCACGCACTTTCACACCACCCATGTAGCACTTTTTCTTCCCCATGGTGGCCCTCAAGCAAGCATAAAACTCTCTAACCAAAGTAGAGACGTAGATACACGGTTCCTTAGTGAGATCATCCAGTTGCGCTGTTGCAACTGATAAAGAATGGGAGGAAAGTATTCTTGATGCCCTCGCATGCTAATTTGCTTCTCATAGTTGAAGGAACGCCTTTTTGCATAGCGCTCCTTTATCCCATCATCCTGAAATTGGAGGCCATCCTTATATTTAATTCGTGCTGCCAACTGATCCTGCAGCATTTGAGGTGTGACACCACTAGTTCCCGAGGCCCAAGTAGTCTGTTGTGACCCTGTGGGAGTAGTGGGGGGCCTTGCTGCCTACGGAGCTTCCTCTGGCACTGGAGTTGGCCGCTTACACTTCCCTAACCTCTTTCCAGCATTGGATGTGTCTCTGTCCGCAAGAGATTTCCTTCTTTGAGTGATCTTTGTACAATCAACACCCATTAGATGCAACTAACCAAAGAAAGCAAACAGGAACAAAAAAGAAAAATCTTTTTGATGTTTTTGATTTAATGAAAGCGAAGTAATCCTAACAATTACACACACGAAACGGGGAATCAACTGAAGAAAAGAAGCAATATGCGATGGCAAGACGAGTATGCGGTGCCGCATAATGATCGTATCTTAATTGTTTTGGCACCTTCAATAATCTGAGTTTGCGGTGGACTTTGCGATTGCATATCACAGATGCGGTGTCGCATTCCCTGCGCATTTGATGCTCTTTTTCTGCCATTTTATTCACCTTAGGCTCTCGGACTTATAAAACCTGAAAACGCATGAAAACACTATGCAAACACGAACAAATCCTTGAAAAGACTATTTAAAAGTATAAGTAGTCCACGACTTATCACTCATACTGTCCTGTGAGTGCTACATATCCTCGGCCATCTGGATGACGTACCTTGGGGTTGCCAATCAAGTTGCGTGTGATCTACCGGTACCACTCCATGTACTCTAGGATCGGAGTCATATGTCCAACCACCGCTAGCGTCCCCATGCTATGATTCCAATGCTGGATCTGCTCCTGCATAAATGCTAGGTATGCAGGAGTGACGGCCGCATGCTCGTACCGCGTATAGTGGTCGTGCTTCCAAAGAACGGGCTCAGGTATATCCTGTACATGCCCGAACTGTTGTAAGACACGGTGGGCGCGTGATCCTCAATGATATCCATGTGTATCAACGGACACCGCGACCTTCAAATGGGCTCACCAACCCTACAAAACGCCAGCAACTGATCCAAAATCTTATCATATGGCCTCCAGATAAAAAACTGTAAAAAAAAAATGAATTGGTAAACAATTAGAGACAAAAATAGTAAAAAAAATAAGATAATAATGTAAAATAAAAAAAAAACTTACCATGTCCGTCGTCATACGATCTAGCTGATCCCTGAATGGAAGAAGTCTGTGGTGTGTATCCACATCTTGGATTATGCCTCCCGTCCATCTCCACGCGAAGGGCATGCCCTCTGCAATGAAGTCAGGCTGAGGCTGCGCAGCTACGGGCTGAAAAGGCCTCATCCTAGACCACACCCATATCTGAAAAGGTCATTAAAAAATATTTTATTAGTCGTCATTTCAAAAAGCTATATTTAGAATAAAATTACACACACTTAAATATATTACCTGGAGGAGCTGAAATCCAGAGACATCCCTCTTATCGCCCGTAGACGCTTGACATAATGATCGATAAAGGTATGCTAGAACAGTAGCGCCCCAAATATAACATCCTAACTCGCCTAGATCCTCCAGAAATAGCAAATACTTTAAGCTCACATGGGAACCCGATATGTTCGGGAACAGGATGCTCCCGAATATGATGAGTAAGTACAGACGGTCACTACGATTGACATCCACCTGAGTTTTGCCGTCTGTAATAGGATGCTCGATGTCTAAGAGGCGCAAGCGAGTACAGAGGGCAACCATCGACATCCGAATCTGTACCCATATCTCACCCTCCCCAGGTACGTAATCGGTGAGCCTAGTTAACTCCTCCCGATACGACGGCGGCGGCTGAGGCTCCTCAATGTATAACGGGCGTCCATCTACTTGTAGTCCATACATGACCTCCACATCCTGAAGCGTGATAGTGGCCTCACCAGTGCAGAGATGAAATGTTTGGGCCTCCGGTTGCCATCGCTCAACCATGGTCGTCACAAGAGCCCTATCATGCTGTACCCGACCAGCAGCGACGCAATGATAGATACCGCCCCGATAAAGTATATCTAAGATGCGAGGATGTGGGGGCCAAGCCCCTAAAAGATTCCACGCATGTTCCGCCCTACGGGGACGGAACAACGTACTGGAGTCTATCACCTCATCCCATAATAGCTGGGACCTATGAGTATCCTGTAGATAAAGTATTGATGGATCGAAGGGCCCCAGATGAAGGTTGGGATCCATGGAGGTGTCGTATCTGTATTAATAATTTTTAATTAATCATTAACATGTAATATTAATTATGTAATCCTTTATCGAAAAATTATACTAACTAACTAATCCTTTAACGGGAAATTATATTAACTATCTAAATTTGCAAATTAATAATTGTTAATTAATTATTATACTAACTATAATTAGCTAACTAATATTATATTAATGATATTTTTAATCCTAAACTAAGGATGTTTAATCCTAAACTAAGGATTAACTATTTCTAATTAATAATTTTTAATTAATTATTATACTAACTTGAATTAACTAGCTAATATTATATTAATGATATTTTTTATCCTAAACTAATGATGTTTAATCCTAAACTAAGGATGTTCAATTTCTAATTAATAATTGTTAATTAATTATTATACTAACTATAATTAGCTAACAAATATAATATTAAGGATTAACTATTTCTAATTAACAATTGATAATTAATTAGATAACTAATTAGCACATTAACACATAAAATTAGATTAACACATACAATTAGATAAGTAATTAGCAAATTAATAGTTAACATGGATTAAACAATTTTACAAATAAATAAATTAACAATTAGATAATTAACAAGTAAAGAAATTATTAGGAGATTAGTACGTTTTCCTATAATCAAACAATTAATAAATTATTTAAAATTAACAAATAATTAACAAATAATTAAAAAACATTAAAAAAAAATGAAAAAAGGGGTTAAGGACGGATAGCCCTATTGAAAACAAAAATAATGCGTAATTTTTTTTTCGAAATCCGCTACTGTTAAACATTAATCATGCTTAGGATAATAATATATTTAACAATGTAATTACAAAATTCATATTAAAATACCTAGATTAAAGGTTGTTTTTGAGTTTTTGCAATCGAATTCTACGGCATTTTATTCCGAAATTCAAGTTTCAAAACTTGTTCCTTGACTTGAATATACTGAGAATATTGACTTTTGGGTTAAAAAATAACACGAAAATGACACTTTTGGAACGTGGGACCTCAAAAATTGGTTGTTAATGGCGTAAATATTTTTAAAAAAAGGTGGAGGGGGGGACCAATCGGGGAAGAGACTATTGGGCATTTTATTAAACCCCTATTGCGCATAAAATTATTGCGCAATAGGACTTAACGGTGACCGTCACGTTAACTGCTATTGCGCACTAATTTTGTGCACAAAAGGCACTTTTGTAACTTGAGTTATTTTGGATCAAAATCCCACTTTTGGGATCATTTAAGTTGCAGACTCCCTAAACTTGTACCGAAAACTCACTTTAGCAATTAAACTTTATGGGCGTTTCTTTACGCCCCCACCCCAACCCCCTAAACAACTTTCTAGTGAATTATATTGAACCCGCCTTTGCTCAAACAAGGTCAAAGCGAAGTGTTGTGAGCGCCCACCATGTCATGACACGTATTTTCTTTATTTTTTAAGCTTTTTTTTTTTCGCATTCTTTCATCACAAATTCTATAACCTTTTTCCTCACTCACAAATTCCAACCCTGCTACCATCACTACCGCCGCTGCCACTAGAGCGGTCAAATGCGGGAAAAAGCTCCACCAAATCCATTTCTCTCAAACTTATTTCTATTCTTCACAGCTTGTTCGAAGCAAAGAACGAAATGTGGAAAAAAATAAGAACTCTATTGACTCTTATTTGCCAACAAATATCCAGTACAAGTGGCCGGAAATTTTTTCGGCTAGGTGGGTGAAGTTGATGAGAAATTAAGGTGGCGTTAATGAAGATTTAGTTTTTGAAGGAAGAAAGCCTCCATTGTTGTTATTTTTTTTTGGATTTAAAGTTATAATTTGTAATATAATTAGTGAGAGTTAATACTAAATGAATGATAATAAGATGCTGCTCATCACTTCATTACCCACATACATTACCACCTTCGATGTAATCTTCTCCCCATCCTTAGCTAATGGCGGCAAAGGCGGCGGTGGATGAATGGGAAAACAGAGGGGTGGGGGTGGGTACATGTTTTCTAGTGTTTTTCTGTATCTTTTTCTTGGGAATTGCAGAATGCTTAGGAAAATTAAGAGACGAAAAGAACATATAAATAGAGATGAGAGGGATTCACGGGAAAGATTATCCGACGATAACTCCAGTGTCGGTTCATCGGAGAATTAGTTGGGAGATTTGCACTTTTGGGGAAAAGAAAGAGAATGAGGATAAAAGAAAAGGAAAAAGTAAGAAAAGGCCCCACTAAAATTAAGTGTAGTTAATTCAATAATCTCGAATTAAAAGTGTTACACCTCGGAAATTTCATGTCGTTGTGCTGTAAATAGACTAACGTGAACTTAAGGTGAACATGAAGTTCTTATGACACTAAGGAGAGCATGTGGGAGCTTCAAAGCGTATACTATAAGATTTTAAAGCTATATGAATCGGTGAAACTAAGTCCGTCGAAGGAAGTAAAATATAAGTCGTGTTTGGAGAGGCTTTTGCAAGTATTGAGTTAACGATTAATTGGTAATGTCTTGGGAAGGAGTTATAGGGCTCCTTGGATGGTGAAGGAAGTGTTAAACAAGTGCCAAGAAGACTCCATAAGGATTTGAGATCAAACAAATCGACGGGAATAATTTCGAAAAAAAAATGTGAGTTATACGACCATTTATACGGTCTGTATAACTTATACGGTCGGTATAAGGGTCCGTTCAACCTGTTCAGAGAGGGTTTATCTATTGGTGGTATTATACGGTCACTTATATGGACTGTATAAGTGTCCGTATAAACCTTGATGGGTAGCTTTTAAATTTTTATATAAAGAGGACCCAAGTTTATTTTTCTCATTTCTCATCCTCTCCATCACTCTCAAAACCTCTAGAATATTCCATACACCATATTAACACATATCCAAGGGAAATCAAAGATTAAACACCAAGAATTGGTAGAACCAAGTGTATGGATGCTCACTAGGGTTAATAGAAGTCAAGGTTTCCTTTGGAATTGAAGTTGGAGGTTTTCTCAAGTGGAATATCTTCATCAAAAGATCATTCCTACATAATCAAAGGTGATTTTTACATCTATTTATGTTATTACAAGTATTGAGTGGTTGAAAGACTTGGATTAGAGAAGAAAGTGGAATATGGAGCCCAAATGTAGAAATAATGATATTCTTGAATAGTAAGTTACTTAAAGTCATGATTCTTAGTATGAAATGAGTATAATCTTGGTATGATGATGCTAATGACGTTAAAGAAGTATTATGGGAAAAATGAATATGTTGTATTATAGCCATGGTTGTGGATGATTTGAAAGAGAATTGTGAGGATTGAATAATTTTAACTTGAAGAAGTTTATTGATTATGATATTATGGGTGTTGTTATTGATGTTTGGGAGTTGTTTATTATATGGAGGAAGTTGTTGAAACAAAGGAAATGCTGCCCAATTTTCGTTAGCTCTTAGTCACCTTAGCTTAGCCTTAAGCATGTTTCTAATAATCTAATGTAGTATGAATTCTCTTGAATGTAGAGTTGTGAGCTTGGAAGGAGAATGCTTAGTCGTTAAGGAGACGTCAAGGTATGTAAGGCTAGTCCCTTTTATTCAAAAAGGCATGACTCTTATAATACCATCTTCTATATATCTCTATGACCTTCTTACATTCCACATGTCGAAAGTTTATGATTCTTAAGAGGTTCTTAAGAGCTAGAGATAAGATATGTTCTATGTTAATAATGATGATTCTATTTTCAAAGATTTCGAAGCTTAAGAAATGACATTAATATGAGCTTGATAATCTTATTTTATGATTTCATTGATGTTATTCCTTATTGTAGTCTCACCTCATGATATTAGTTCCTTCAAGGTGAGACATAGTGATGATGATCATTCCATAACATAATTGGAGGTTACCGACCTTATGTCACTCCGATAAAGTCATAGCTTTCAGTTAGGCTCTCATGTATGCTATTTATGGTATATGGTGTACATGGATATGTGAGTATGTATACATGGGATATGGGAAAAAAGGCGAGGCGTTATATACGCAATACCACCTGATCAGCTGGCATATGATGATTTCATCCCGGACGCGGGAGATATGGATAAATGGATCGGGACGTTCGTTCTGCGACAATGTATAGATATATGATATTATGGATTAGGCTGCACGTTCCGCAATAATATATTATATTATGGATCGGGCTGCACGTTTATATATGATATTATATATATTCATATATGATATATGTACATAAGTACAAAAGATGTTAAAGATAGTTAACATGCATGATTCCGCCTTAAGAGGCAATTGGTTACAGGTTATCTCTTCATCTAATGTTCTCTTCCTTATTTATTATGTTGACATACATACCTTACATACTTAGTATATTGCTCGTACTGACGTTCTTTCTTTTATGGACGTTGTGTTCATGCCCACAGGTAGACAGGGAGACGGCGCAGACGCTTAGGAGCGTGCTCAGCAGATTTGCAGGAGCACTCCACCACTCCGGAGTTGCCATTTCCTGGTATATTCTTTTGTGCACATATTTGGGGCATGGCGGAGTTCTGTCCCGTCCTTATGATTTTCGCACTCCAGTTAAAGGCTTGTAGATACTCATGTGTGGGTTGTAGATGCTATGTGACTTCTTCATTGTATATGATGTACATCATTTTTATAGCCTCGTGAGCTTACGTACATTTATGTTTAGAGAGATATTCCATGATAAGTCTTGTGTTCAGAATGATGTACGTCCAGGGTGAGTATGATAGTTAGCATGACGAGTGGTACTCGGTAATCAGCTCCGGGTACCCGTCATGGCCCTCTAGTCGGGTCGTGACAAAAGTGGTATCAGTGCAGTTTCGTCCTAAGGTGTGTCTATGAGCCGTGTCCAGTAGAGTCTTGTTTATGGGTGTGAAGTGCGCCACACTTATAAACAAGAGGCTGCGGCACATTTAGGGATAATGACCGTCCTTCTTCTTCATAGATCGTGCATTAGAGCTATGTTATAAGATTTTCTTTTTCCCTAATTGTGCGTTATGATTTCAGCGATGCCGGTAAAGAGGAAAGCAACAGCCTCCCAGAAGGGCAAGACTGCGACAGGAAGTAGGGTTGAAAAGGGGTCCTCGGTGGATATAGAAGAGGGTGAGTCCCATAATGAGGCTCCATCTCGGACTTCTCATACTCCGACTATATTAAAGGAGCATGAAGGGCCCGTGTCCCCGCTCTAATGCCTCCAATCCTCCACCATGCTTCGGGCCACAGATGACCGAGGCTATTTAATTATTGACCTAGCTAGTTGTCGCTCAAGCTCGGTGGCGAGAATGCGAGCCCGGAGTGACGGAGGGCGGCTAGTGCCGAGCCCGTGATTTTATGAGTTTGAATCCTCCAGAATTTTTCGGGTCAAAGCCGGATGAAGACCCTCAGGGCTTTATAGATGAGATACTGAGGACGCTGAGAATAATACATGCTTCCGATACTATGTCAGTGGAGTTGGCATCTTATAGGTTGCGGGATGTAGCCGTTCTATGGTATAATAATTGGATATCTTCGAGGAAGGAAAATGCACCTCCCCCGGTTTGGTAGGAGTTTGTGGATGCTTTCATTCGCCACTATTTGCCACCCGAGGTCCGTCGGTCCCGAGCTGATAGGTTTTTGAATCTAAAGCAAGGAAATATGAGTGCTCGGGAGTATAGTCTCCATTTCAATTCATTGGCTAGGTATGCTCCGACCATGGTAGCCGATATGGGAGACCGGGTGCATAGATTTGTGAGTGGCTTAGGGCCTCATTTAATCAAAGATTGTTTGACAGCTTCACTCCAGGACGGGATGGACATTTCCCATATTCAGGCCCATGCCCAATATTTAGAAGAGCAACAACAGCCGCACATGTGTGAGCGCAATGTTGATAGAGGGTATAGTAAGAGGGCCAGATCTGCCAGTACTAGTGGTGAGCATAGAGGGGGTCAGAGGCAACAACACTCCAGATATTCAAGCCGATCCAATACACAAATAGCGCACCTCCTCGATTTGCGAGTAAGAGATTTGGACTGCCCCATTTATTCCGAACCGGTCGAGCTCGAGTTTTGGGTTTTCGTATTGGAGGTGATTCCATTCGGGATAAGACCACCGTTACCACGTTGTAGCTCGGTGTGGTAGGCCATATTCGGGTCAATGTCGCCGAGGTTCGAGTGCTTGTTATGCCTCGTGGTCGGGTTGGTCACATGATGCGCGATTGTCCGTCGAGGAATGATAGAGATAGGGCTCGACCGACATCGGATCGCCGATTGGTTCTTCTTTGTCCGTGTGCCCTCGTAGGCTTCCCGACTCCCGGCGGGACGAGGTAGGGGCAGAGGGGGAGCATCCAGTTCGAGTGGCCCTCAGCCCCGTATTTATGCATTGTCCAGATGACAGGATCTTGAGTCCTCCCCTGACGTTGTCACAGGTATCCTATCAGTATTTTCTCATGATGTTTATGCATTGATTGGTCTCGTTCTACCTTATCGTATATTACTCTGTATATTGCTGATCGTATTGGGGTGAAACCCAAGTCAATTAAACCTTTTGAGGTGTCTACTCCTGTTGGTGACCTGGTAATAGCTAGACAGGTATATAGAAATTGTGTGATTGTGGTATGTGATCGTCAAACTACAGCTGATTTGATTGAGCTAGAAATGTTAGATTTCGATGTTATTATGAGTATGGATTGGTTAGCTTTTTGTTATGCTAATGTGGATTGCAGAACCACGATGGTTCGATTCCAATTCTAAGGAGAACCGGTGCTTGAATGGAAAGGTAACACACCGTCTCCAAGAGGTAGGTTTATTTGCTACCTCAAAGCGAGAAAGATGATTGCAAAAGGCTATATTTATCATCTAGTCCGGGTTCATGATACTGAAGCAAAGTCGCCGACCCTTCTATCTATCTCGGTAGTAAATGAGTTTCCGGATGTATCTTCAGATGAACTTCCATGTCTTCCACCGGAGCGGGAGATTGATTTTACTATCGATGTGTTGCTGGACACCAAGCCCATATCTATTCCTCCTTATAGAATGGCTCCTGCAGAATTGAAAGAGCTAAAGGCACAACTGAAGGATTTGCTCGAGAAGGGATTTATTAGACCCAGATCATCGCCATGGGGAGCACCTGTCTTGTTTGTAAGAAAGAAAGATGGTTCTTTGCGAATGTGCATTGACTATAGACAACTGAACAAAGTGACAATTAAGAATAAATATCCACTTTCGAGGATCGACGATTTGTTTGATCAATTGCAAGGTGCTAAGTGGTTTTCAAAGATTGATCTGAGGTCGGGATATCACCAAGTGAGAGTTAGAGAAAAAGACATTCCGAAAACGGCTTTCAGAACTAGATATGGTCATTATGAATTTCGGGTAATGTCATTTGGGTTGACTAACGCCCCGGCAGTGTTTATGAATTTGATGAATAATGTATTCAGGCCTTTTCTAGATCTATTTGTGATCGTGTTCATCGATGACATTTTGGTATATTCTCGATCAGAAGCAGAGCATGCAGATCATCTACATACTGTCCTTGGAATTCTTCGGACTCGAGAATTATATGCAAAATTTTCAAAATGTGAGTTCTGGTTAAATTCTATGACCTTTTTGGGCCACATTATCTCAGCTAACGGCATCCGAGTGGATACTCAGAAAATTAAGGCCGTGAAGGCTTGGCCAAGGCCTACAACGCCCACAGAGGTTCATAGCTTTCTGGGATTAGCAGGTTATTATAGAAGATTTGTGGAAGCATTTTCCTCTATTTCGGCGCCATTGACGAAGCTAACTCAGAAAGTAGCAAAATTTCAATGGACCGATGCTTGTGAGCGCAATTTCCAGGAATTGAAAGATAGGTTGACTTCAGCCCCAGTCTTGACGCTTCCAGAAGGATCAGAAGGCTATGTTGTTTATTGTGATGCCTCCGGTGTTGGGTTAGGCTGTGTATTAATGCAGCACGGTAAGGTTATTGCCTATGCTTCCAGGGAGTTACGAAAATATAAGAAGAATTATCCGACCCATGACCCCGAATTAGCTGTGGTTATTCATGCACTAAAGATGTGGAGACATTATTTGTATGGTGTTCATGTTGATATTTATACAGACCACAAGAGTCTCCAGTATATTTTCAAGCAAAAGGAGTTGAATCTACGGCAGAGGCAATGGTTAGAATTATTGAAAGACTATGATGTGAGTATTCTATATCATCCCGGAAAGGCAAATGTGGTGGCCGATGCGCTTAGCCGTAAATCCATGGGCAGTTTATGTGATGTTCAACCAGAGAAGAAAGAACTAGTCTACGAGCTCCACCAGTTAGCTAGCCTAGGAGTCCGCTTAATGAACTCAGGCAATGCAAGAGTTACGGTGCATAATCCGTCTGTTTCATTCCTATACATGGAAGCGAAAAAGTGCCAATATGAAGATCCCCAGTTGAGTCACTATAGAGATACACTTCCCCAGAAGGAGAAGTCACCATTAGAGATTTCTGCAGATGGAGTTCTCAGGTACCGAGGCAGGCTATGTGTTCTAGATGTTGCAGGACTACATCGTCAGATTCTGGAAGAAGCTCATTACTCCCGTTATTCTATTCACCCAAGAGAGACAAAGATGTACCACGATCTCAAGTTAATGTATTGGAGGGATGGAATGAAGAAAGATATAGCAGAGTTTGTAGCTCAGTGTCCAAATTGCCAACAAGTGAAAATTGAGCATCAAAAAGCAGGAGGACTGTTGCAAGCTATGAAAATTCCAACCTGGAAATGGGAGGTGATCAACATAAATTTTATTGTAGGTTTGCCTCGTTCTCGGCGTAAATATGATTCCATATGGGTAATTGTCGACAGACTTACGAAGTCGGCTCATTTTCTACCAGTCAGGACTACCTACGCAGCAGAAGATTATGCAAAGTTGTACCTTAAAGAGATAGTGCCACTTCATGGTGTTCTAATATCCATTATCACAGATAAAGGAGCACGATTCAGCGCTAAATTCGAAAAGTCTTTTCAAGAAGGTTTGGGAACTCAAGTGAAACTCAGCACAGCATTTTATCCACAGACTGATGGACAAGCTGAACGCACTATTCAGACCTTGGAAGTTATGTTGCGGGCATGTATATTAGACTTCGGAGGTAATTTTGATGAACATTTGCCACTTATCGAATTTGCATATAATAACAGTTATCATTCCAGTAACCAGATGGCCCAATATGAGGCTCTGTATGGAAGAAAGTGTAGATCGCCAATTGGGTGGTTTGAAATTGGAGAAACATAATTAATAGGTCTAGAATTAATTCAGCAAGTGGTGGAAAAGGTCAAGCTTATCAGAGACCGATTGTTGACAGCCCAGAGTCGCCAGAAATCTTATGCGGATAATCATCGATGAAACCTGGAATTCTAAGTTAATGATTGGGTATTCCTAAAAGTGTCACCGATGAAAGGTGTAATGCGATTCAGCAAGAAGGGTAAGCTTAGTCACCGGTATATTGGACCTTACAAGATTATGCGCAAGGTGGGCCAAGTGGCTTATGAACTAGATCTACCTCCTGAGCTAGAATCTGTTCACCCAGTTTTCCATGTGTCGATGCTTCGCAAGTGTATTGGAGATCCTTCCAGAATCTTGCCCATGAAGTTTAAATTATTGAGAAATTAGCTTATGAAGAAGTACCCATTGCCATATTAGATAGGCAAGTGCGGAAGCTCATAACTAAAGATGTAGCCTCAGTTAAGGTGCTGTGGAGAAACAATAATAGAGAAGAAGATATGAAGTCCAGATATCTGCCCTTATTTCAACCCCCAGAAGAGGTACAAGTTGAGACGTCATTGGCATAAGGTATGTAATGCTTTCTCTTAATGCTTTTGGTCGTGTGTGGCCATGTTTTCTTGCTGTTGTTGTTGTAGCCCTGTGAGGCGATGTTATTTTGGGTTGCTGTGATAGGATGGTAGTGCCATATTACAGGGAAAACTCTGGCAAAATTTCTGTAGAATCCCCAAGAACTTAACATTCGAGGACGAATGTTCTTAAGGGGGGGAGTGTTACACCTCGAAAATTTTATGTCGTTGTCTTTGTAAATAGACTACGCAAACTTAAGGTGAACATGAAGTTCTTATGACACTAAGGAGAGCATGTGGTAGCTTCAAAGCGTATACTATAAGATTTTAAAGCTATATGAATCGGTGAAACTAAGTCCGTCGAAGGAAGTAAAGTATAAGTCGTGTTTGGTGAGGCTTTTGCAAGTATTGAGTTAATGATTAATTGGTAATGTCTTGGGAAGGAGTTATAGGGCTCCTTGGATGGTTAAGGAAGTGTTAAACAAGTGCCAAGAAGACTCCATAAGGATTTGAGATCAAATGAATCGACGAGAACAATTTTGGGAAAAAAATGTGAGTTATACGACCACTTATACGGTCCATATAAGGGTCCGTACAACCTGTCCAGAGAGGGGTTATCTACTGGTGGTATTATACGGTCACTTAGACGGACTGTATAAGTGTCCGTATAAACCGTGACGGGCAGCTTTTAAATTTTTATATAAAGAGGACCCAAGTTCATTTTTCTCATTTCTCATCTTCTCCATCACTCTCAAAACCTCTAGAATATTCCATACACCATATTAACACATATCCAAGAGAAATCAAAGAATAAACACCAAGAATTGGTAGAACCAAGTGTATGGATGCTCACTAGGGTTAATAGAAGTCAAGGTTTCCTTTGAAATTGAAGTTGGAGGTTTTCTCAAGTTGAGTATCTTCATCCAAAGATCATTCCTACATAATCAAAGGTGAGTTTTACATCTATTTCATGTTATTACAAGTATTGAGTGGTTGAAAGACTTGGATTAGAGAAGAAAGTAGAATATGAGCTTAAATATGGAAATAATGGTATCTTGGGTAGTAAGTTAATTTGAATCATGATTCTTAGTATGAAATGAGCATAATCTTGTTATGGATGATGCTAATGACGTTGAGGAAGTACTATGGGAAAAATGAATATGTTGTTGTATTGTAGTCATGGTTGTGGATGATTTGAAAGAGAATTGTGAGGATTGAATAATTTTAACTTGAAGAAGTTTATTGATTATGATATTATGGGTGTTGTTATTGATGTTTGGGAGTTGTTTATTATATGGATGAAGTTGTTGAAACAAAGGAAATGCAGCCCAATTTTCGTTAGCTCTTAGTTGCCTTAGCTTAGCCTTAAGCATGTTTCTAATGATCTAATGTAGTACGAATTCTCTTGAATGTAGAGTTGTGAGCTTGGAAGGAGAACGCTTAGTTGTTAAGGAGACGTCAAGGTATGTAAGGCTAGTCCTTTTTATTCAAAAAGGCATGACTCTTATAATACCATCTTCTATATATCTCCATGACCTTCTTACATTCCACAAGTCGAAAGTTTATGATTCTTAAGAGGTTCTTAAGAGCTAGAGATAAGATATGTTCTATGATAATAATGATGATTCTATTTTCAAAGATTCTGAAGCTTGTGAAATGACATTAATATGAGCTTGATAATCTTATTTTATGATTTCATTGATGTTATTCCTTGTTGTAGTCTCACCTCATGATATTAGTTCCTTCAAGGTGAGACATAGTGATGATGATCATTCCATAACATAATCGGAGGTTACCGACCTTATGTCACTCCGATAAAGTCATAGCTTTCACCTGGGCTCTCATGCATGCTATTTATGGTATATGGTGTACATGGATATATGAGTATGTATACATGGGATGTGGGAAAAAGGGCGAGGCTTTATATACGCAATAACACCTGATCAGTTGGCATATGATGATCTCATCCCGGACGCAGGAGATATGGATAAATGGATCGGGTTGTTCGTTCCGCGACAATGTATAGATATATGATGCATATATGATATTATGGATCGGGCTGCACGTTCCGCAACAATATATTATATTATGGATCGGGCTGCACGTTCCGCAGCAACATATGATATTATGGATCGGTTTCATTGATGATACATGTACATAAGTACAAAAGATGTTAAAGATAGTTAACATGCATGATTCCGCCTTAAAAGGCAACCAGTTACAGGTTATCTCTTCATCTCATGTTCTCTTACTTCTTTATTATGTTGACATACGTGCCTTGCATACTCAGTACATTGCTCCTACTGACGTCCTTTCTTTTATGGGCGCTGTGTTCATGCCCACAAGTAGACAGGGAGACGGCGCAGATGCTTAGGAGCTTACTCAGCAGATTTGCAGGAGCACTCCACTAATCCGGAGTTGCCATTTCCTGGTATATTCTTTTGTGCACATATTTGGGGCATGGCGGGGTCCTGTCCCATTCTTATGATTTTCGCACTCCAGTTAGAGGCTCGTAGATACTCATGTGTGGGTTGTAGATGCTATGTGACTTCTTCATTGTATATGTTGTACATCATTTTTGTAGCCTCGTGAGCTTACGTACATTTATGTTTGGAGAGATATTCCATGATATGTCTTGTGTTCAGAATGATGTATGTCCAGGGTGAGTATGATAGTTAGCATGACGAGTGGTGCTCGGTAGTCAGCTCCGGGTAGCCATCATGGCCCTTTAGTCGGGTCGTGACAAAAAGATGCCACATGTATAACATAATTTTTTATACTTTTTCATTTGTCACGCGCGTGTAGGAGGATATACCCACTTTCTTTGTCACATCACCTCTTAGGGAGATATTAATTTCACTTCAGATTAGAATAGGGGGTAAAAAATTGTCTGTAAAGTTTAATTGCTAAAGTGAGTTTTCGGTGCAAATTTAGGAGTGATTTTATGTATTTTTTTAAAATTTTATGCCAAGCTTAGTCTTGAATAACCCATCTTATCCCATCAAGCTTGGTACTATTTTATCCCACCTCTCAGGTTGGATAAATTAGTCCTGGGATTATAATCCCCTGATAACTTAGTCCGCGTATCAAACGACCCCTAAGACTCTAACATAGGCATGGAGTAGAAGACTAGCTGGTTTCTCTTGTTAGTTTTCTTTAAGGTTACATTAAAGACTGTTGGTGAGTTAAATACTAGTACTATTATTAATACATCAGAAAAGGGTCAAATAATGCTCTTAAAGTATTTGAAATTGAGCAGATATAAATCTGCTCAATTTCACATGCTTTAAAGGCACATTTGCTCAATTTTGCTTATCAACTAATTAGGTTAATTGGTGAGTAATACGGACAAATTTGAAGTACTGGACGGTAAGGGCATATTTGTGCTAAGTATTAACGGCGGACATATCCGCTCAATTTCGCATAGTTTAAGGGCATATTTGATGCTTTTACGTTAATACATTCACTTGGAAATACTGACTGAAGGTATATTTTGAAAACAAAACATTTGTTCTGTGACGTGAGGTTCTAGTTTAAAACTCTGAAACTATACAAAATCATACTCGACAACTGAAGCATGAAGGAGAAGAGCCGAAAGGGTGAAACCTCTCTTTTCCGTGAACACCTCTATCTATAAGTGTGGCTCGAACCTCTGATTCATAATAAGTTGGAGGTGGAGGTTGCAAATTTTAATTAAAATACCGAGTCATAAAAACAAAAATATTAAGTATTTAAGATCGCTTTCTTTTGAAAAGTCGAAAAATAAAAATAAAAATCGATAAAAACCGACTTAATTGATTTGATTTGATTTTTATATTTGAAAAACCAACTTGATTTGATTATCTTCTAGGTAGAAATCAAACCATGAACGCACTTATAGATCTTAAATCACCTTATAGATTTTATGGTCTAAACAACTATATATTGACCTCCTAGGGCTATGGGCTTATAAGGAAATAAATTTAGCTACTCCCTCCGTCTCATATTAGTTGTCCACATTACTAAAAACGGAAAAAGGCTCAAATATGCCATCGAACTATTGGAAATGGCTCATTTATGCCACTCGTCAATAGTTTGGCTCATTTATGCCATCGAACTATCGGAAATGACTCATTTATGCTACTCATCAATAGTATGGCTCATTTATGCCATCGCCTGTTACCAAAATGACTCATCCATGCCATTTTTCATTAACGCCGATTTCACAATACCAGATATGACACGTGGCCTTCAACTAGATTATGGTTGTGGGTGGGTAGGGTGTACAGGTCGGATTTTTATTAATTTGGAATTTAAAATTGGGCTGGTTTATTTAAATGACGCAAACCTCTAATTAGAGGCCACATGTCATATCTGGTATTATAAAATCGGCGTTAATAAAAAATGGCATGGATGAGTCATTTTGGTAATGGGCGATGGCATAAATGAGCCAAACTATTGATGAGTGGCATAAATGAGTCATTTTTTTTATAGTTCCATGGCATATTTGAACCTTTTCCGTACTAAAAATATCTATCCCAAAATACTTGTTCATTTACAAAATCAAGATAGAATTAATTAATTTTTTTATATTTTGACCTTAACATTAATTGTTTTTTAAAGTATTAATATTTATTAGAGTGCAATTTATTGAAAAGAGATAAGGGTAATATAGTAAAAGTGCACTTTTATTTATGATTTCTTAAAGAGCGTGTAAAAAAGAAAGAGATCAAGTAATATGAGACGGAGGAAGTATTGACTTCAGAGTCAGATTCAAAATTTTGCGTTGGTGAGTTTCAAATTCGAAAAAAAGGCAGTTTATTGAATTTCGTATAAATTATTATACATACTAAATTGATTTTTTACCACAAATATAAAGTTTCTGTCAAAGCTATTGTGATCTTGAACTAGTAGCTAAAACTAGAACTCTGGTTCTGCCGCCTCCGATTGACCTTACATTTGTTAATAGTATAATAATTAACTTCAAGAATATTAAATAAGTTAAATGTCAAAACGTCACTATCACACCTAACCTCGGTGATTTAAGTTTGGAGACTATTGCAATCGTGACCGCAATTAGTGATAAGAAACCAACTTAAAATGTTTGTTCTACAATTCCTATGGAGAGGGTGGGTCTGAGAACATTATCTGTAACAAGGAAACTAAAATTGACAAGTTAGGCTGAGGTTCTTGTACTTCCTAATTCCTGTTGACCAATACCAAATATCTGGTTAAGGCCAACATCTTTAATTTGTACTCCATGTTAGAGACCCAATGCTAATAAGGAAAAGAAATTCAAAGCCATAACCACAAGGGAAAAAGTGCAAATATACCTCTCAACTTAACTATTTAGAGCGTTACATAGCCCTCGTTAAAAAAATAGTGTATATATACTCCTACCATAACCACAAGTAGATATATTTTTCTAAAGCCACATTGTAATTTTTTTTTCTGGTGGGTCGGGTCTAGTTTGTTTTAAAAAATGGGTAGACTTATTTTTTTAAAGTCACGGAGACTTTTTTAAACGAACCAGACCCGACACATCAGAAAAAAATTACCACGTGCCTTTAGAAAAATATGGCTACTAAAAAAAAATGGGTAGACTTTTTTTTAAAGCCACATGATCTTTTTTTTAAAAAAAATTCCGTCAGCGAAAAGGACATATTTGCACCATTTTGTAACAGGAGGGGTGTATATATATATATATATATATATCACTTTTTTAACGAGGGGTATATCTGCTCTAAATCGCAAAGTTGAAAGATATATTTACACCTTTGCCGTAACCACAAAAATAGAAAGAAAAATTAGATTTCTGTCCATTTTAATGAAGGAATCAAGGACTCTTGCTAATGGGGCTGATGCTCCTTTTACCTAATGCTAAAATGTTCGGTTTCACTTTTGGTGTTGTTTGAGTCAAAAATCGTACTTTGCCCAAATAATTAAGAAGTTAAATAAGGTTAACCACAGTTGGTAGTAATTTGATGAAAATGGTTGAATTGTCACAAGCGAGTTATTGACAGTTGATAAATAATAAATAAAATAAGGGAAAAAGTAAACTTATTCCAATTGTGATGAATAGTGGCAATAGATTTCTCCTCTGCCAAGAGTGAGCAAGAGCTTGACGATCAGAGAATCAGAACAATAATAATAAGCAAAAAGTAATTGATAATAATCTATTTTTGAGTAAGTATCTAATGCCTAGGTATACAAGCGAAAGGACTATTTATAGGTATTTGGTCCTATTTGGTGTCTTTCCCGTTGTGTGTATGTAACGGCAATCATTCCTTGATTCTGGCTGTCAGAAACCATTTCATCATTACTGCATTAATTCTTTTTAATGCGCAATCAATAGGATCTCGTATGGTGTTCCCGTTGATGTTCTCTTCGTTGACCATGTTGTCGGTATCAACTACCTCTCCGTGAATGCTATGCTCGGCATTACTATTAGATCTTTCTACGTCATTGTCTTAGCTGACACGTGTCAGCCACATGTTGGTCCACGTGTTAGGCGCAGTTTTTATCCATATAGATAGTCCCTTAATTTTTCGGGTTCATCACAAAGATTTTCCCGAAGAATTGTCTTGCCGTTTATTTATCAATCTTTCCTCAATTAGACATTTGAATCATTTCATTGTGAAATAAGAAACGTTGTAACTGGCGTTGGATCGTGGCCTACTGACGTGATGGGTACGTGGCATAACCACAGAAGTTGAAAAGACCCGCATTAATGATAAAGCCAGACGTGGGGCACGTGGCCGTTGCCGTGCTCTTCATTTTCTCAGCAGTTCCCGATGTAATAATGATTCCTCTATAAGGCGGATTTTTACCCTCTTATTTTTGCTTCCAATTCACGCTTCAATTTTTTGAATATCTTTTGCTACTTATTCTTCTTTTTCAACTTCTTCGATTTCTTCGATTTCCAACCATCCTCAACCATGTCTTCTCCGTCGTCTTCTCAAAACATTTTACCAGAAAAGACCGTCATTGCTGATGCTCTTCCTCTCAATGTGGGCGTTGAAAAACCTAAGAGCAGATTGCCTCCTAAAAAATTTATGGGAGATGCTATTGCTGCCGCTGCTGTTTCCAAGTCTTCATCTTCACCAACTTTTGATGTTGGTGATGATGAAACTGACATGAAATGTGAATTTTCCTTCTGTTGATAGTGTGATTTCAAAGAATCCTTCAAATACTGCAGATTTAAAGATTGCTCTTCCGAAAGGCGATAATCGTGATGTTTCAGAACTAGACAGGGAAAGGATGGTCTTAGTTTTTTCAATTACTTCTCATGTTACTGAGGAGTCTCTTGTTTCTGTTCAGGAAAGGTGTCATTGGACAAATCGTAATCTCAACATCGTAGTTCCCGGAGAGGATATGTCCACAACTACTCATCTTCCCGGATATTCTGCGGTGTACATATACCTTTTCACTATCGGTTTTACTTTACCTCTTTCACCGTTGATTGATGAATTTTGTCGCCGTTTGAATATTTGTGTGGCACAAATTACCCCCGGGGTTTGGCTATTGTTTCAATTACTTGCACATGTTGCTTATCTTACCGGGGTAAATGTTACTCTCGATCATATTCTATATCTAAATTCGATCCGTTTTATTTGAGGCTCTATGATCATGTTTAGAGCTCGGGGATCCAGTAAATCATTTGAAGATCCCGAGGATGGTCATGATCGGCGTTGGTCTGATGAGTTCGTATTTATCTCCACTGCTCAACTGGTGAGCAGGGATGCTAGCACCTTCTCGGAGAAATGGAACACGAGAGATAATATTATTTTTCTTAATTTTCTTTATTACCTCAATCTTTTCTTTTTAAACTTTCTCTTCGTTCAACAGCTTTTAACCCTAGATTGGTTAAACCGAACATAAGGGAGTATATTGAAGCCGTGATTCAAGCTTCGGCGAGTATTTGTACATGGGGGGCGTATGTGATAAGCTCAAATTACACCTTTAATTAGCGTAAAGCGGATGATGTCAAATATAGTAACCCAACAAGGTTGGGGTCGAATCCCACAGAGAACAATATGTAGGCGTTTAAGCATATTAGGAATTATCACCAACAACAGCTAGGCCGAACGCATCAATGGTGGTTTTTAGATATGGTTTTGATAAAATACGAAAATATAAAATCTAATCTAGAAAGTAAGTAAATTGATCAATGGCCACAAGAATGGAATAAAGGAAACTACTTCTCAAGTAACGATCCAATATATTTTACGAATTATAGATAATGATAATATTATGTTAATTAGCCTCGGATAATGACTCTAAATTAACTTCTCCCGAAGATTAACTAGACCACCTAATTGAATATTCCTAAAGCAATTAGGAGCATTAAGAACACCCGACTATGGCTACAAGTGGTATCGCCTATTCCTAGGTCAATTTCCATTAGATGGGGGTTAACGCCCCAAATTCATGTTAATTATTCTATCCCAACCCCGTTCTTCCTCTTCTGATTTTCAAACAAAGTAAATGGGCAAGTCCTAGGGTTAGCTACTCCCTTGAGAAACGTTGAAGAACAAGAATAATTAAAATAACAATAAGTTACTTGATTAAATATAATGTCGATCAATAAATAAGCACAACAAGAGTTTCAATCTCAATTGTCACCAAGAAATTCCCATAAACATAAACAAGGCTTCAACCTTGTGTTTTAATAAAAAGCTTAACTAGACCACCTAATTGAATATTCCTAAAGCAATTAGGAGAAAATATACGTAGGAACCCTAGTCAATTTCCATTAGATGGGGGTTAACGCCCCTTGTATTTTCCCAATGCCAAAGTAAATAAAGTTAGGGTTGCTCCTTGAGAAACGTTGAAGAACAAGAATTTTAAAATAAGTTACTTGATTAAATATAATGTCGATCAATAAATAAGCAACAAGAAAAATCATCTCAATTGTCACCAAGAAATCCCATAAACGAATAATAAAGAGAGAAAATATACGTAGGAACCCTAGCCTTCAACCTTGTGTTTTATGCCAAAGATAATGTTACAGTGCTCCCAGTTGGCTTTTAAATGAACTGGAACAGAAAAATCATAGAAATTCGAGTTCTCGCTCGGCCCCCGCCGCGAACGCGCCACGTGGCAGCGCGAACGCGTGGATGACATCAGCACACTTCTCTACTTCAGCGCGATCACGTAACATACTGGCGCGAACACGTAGAGTCACCGACGCGTGTGGGCGCGATTGCGTGACTTACCTGCGCTCTAATTTTCCACCAAAATTTCCAGAATCTCCAGTTTTTCCAATGATCAACTTTTTTCCTCTTTTGTGCTTGTTTTACACACTTAGGCTCTAGGGACCTCGTATTACCTGAAACATAATAAAAACCACGTAAAGTCATATAGACTTGCTTAAAAACAAGTAAAACTTATTGCCGAAAAGCATCGATTGTGGCATAAAATCACGCCACATCAACACCCCCAACTTAAAGTATTTGCTTGTCCTCAAGCAAGCCATACAGAACAACGACTCAATCTAACACCTAGATATCACAGAGTCAGAATGTCTACATTGGTTTTAAGTCTCAACTACCGTCACGCATGTTTTTCTTCCAAGAACCACCCCATTTTTCGATTTTCAAACCATATACACAACCCAAGAACGCTATGACTAACAATGAAGCTTCAATGCATGACATTACATTATCGAACATATTATGATGCACACAAACGCTACTTTAGCCGGTAACTTTATTTTGCTCACTTCTCATCCTTATGCCCTCACATAGACCAAAGAATGTCCCAACATACATATATACAACAAGAATGGGACGAAGACAAAAGAGAAGAGAGAAACACTCACACTCACAAAGAAATTCATATCTACAAATGCAAATACCATAGGCTTGCCCTTATTTTCTATGTTTTCATCCTAGGCTCGTTCGGTTGTGATCACATTAGGGCTTGTTTTGGCTTGTAATGTAGGCTTAGGGACGGGTAGGATATTTTTTGGATACTAGTGACTCACCTTCCTTGAACACTACAATATATTTTCACCTTAATTCACCTCTTTTCTTTGCAACCCCTTTTATTTTCTTTCAAGTTTTCGAACTCGATGTGGTTTTATTCCTAACCAACTTACAAATCTTTTTGTGTTACAATTTCTCTCTCTCTCTCTCTCTCTCTCTCTCTCTCTCTTTTTTTTTTTTTTAAGCATATGCAACTACCACATCAAATCTCCACTAGCAAACTCCACCACTCTAACTTATGTTTTTAACATCTACTCCACATTTAGTTCACCTCCAACTTAGGCATTTTGCCTGATCTATCTAGTAGCATCAAGGAGGGAACGGGTGCGAAGATGGATTAATTGCACAAAGGGTAAGGTTTCATAATTGGCTAGCCAAGAAAAAGGTCAAAAGGCTCAAAAAGGGAAACTAGGGATATTTGAAATTTTTGGTAAGGCTTATTTTAAGCAAAGTGACTATTTACCACAAAGAAAGCCTAAGATCGTCTCACAACCAAACTAACTTTCGGATTTCAAACACGACCAATCGGGCAAGTTCTAGATTATACATGCATAAACAAAACCAAACTAACAACTCACACACACATTGGCATAACGACAATTATTTTACCCTTGTGACCTCCTAAGTAGTCATTCATCACACACAATACCCCAATAATCCTAGTGTCATATAAAGAATCAATCATGTCAACCAATAACTGTTCTAAGTATGCATTTTTCGAATTTTTGAGGGGTCCAAATTTCCAACAAACCATAACAACATGCCATCAGTTACAGAGTAACACCAAATAAGTCAAAACTACTCTATTCAACCTAAGCAACATCCTAAACATGCCAGTTTCAACAAAAATAAAACCCCTCAGGAAAAGAACTCTAGCAAAGAAAAGCCGAGGGGGTTCCTAAACACATATATACAATACTTTCCAGATAGCCCACCCCCAACTAAAAAATTTGCAGTGTCCCCACTGCATCACATAAGCATAAAAAGGGATTAGGCATACCTGCTAGCACTAACTTTTACCGCTTTTCTCGCCATTTGGAGCTTATGAACTGGGCACCCAACATTGATTCAAGTTTGTGACCACCAGCAGCGGGGCGTGGTAAATAGATGACCACGCCAAGTAAAATATTTTTCATCTTACACTTCTTGGCTTTCAGTGAGGAATGTCGTTTTGCCTTCTTGAATTTTCAAATTGCAAAATATAAGGCTCTTGAACTTCTTGAATTACGACATCCTCTTTTTCCCTCGGATTGGAGTCAACACCACCCATATTTTTCAGAACAATGGTTGACTCAAATTTATTTTTTTCTTTGGCATTCCCAATAAACTTATCTTCATGATTTACCCTTTCATCTTGAGCATTGGGGAGTTCATAATGATTTGCCCATGGAGGATTTTTTCGTCCGTCATCAAACCAAGTTGGAGACTAGTTTCCAAGTGTTCTTCCAAGGCTTTTTTGATTTTCGTTACCCTCACCTAAGTGCACTCCATTATGAGTTTGAACTCACCAATTTGGCCATGCTCACAATAAAAATCACTACTAAACAAGTTTTCATGGAAAGATGCCATTGTTATTTTCTAAAAATAAAATAAAACAAAGAAAACAACAACACATATTTTAACGGGTTCGGTTCAAAGCAAGTTAGCTTATTTCCTAAATTATCCAAAATACGCCAATTGTTCCCCGGCAACGGCGCCAAAATTTGATACGCTCAAATTACATCTTTAATTAGCGTAAAGCGGATGATGTCAAATATAGTAACCCAACAAGGTTGGGGTCGAATCCCACAGAGAACAATATGTAGGCGTTTAAGTAGATTAGGAATTATCACCAACAACAGCTAGGTTGAACACATCAATGGTGGTTTTTAGATATGATTTTGATAAAATACGAAAATATAAAATCTAATCTAGAAAGCAAGTAAATTGATCAATGGCCACAAGAATGGAATAAAGGAAACTACTTCTCAAGTAACGATCCAATATATTTCACAAATTACAGATAATGATAATATTATGTTAATTAGCCTCGGATAATGACTCTAAATTAACTTCTCCCGAAGATTAACTAGACTACCAAATTGAATATTCCTAAAGCAATTAGGAGCATTAAGAACACCCGACTATGGCTACAAGTGGTATCGCCTATTCCTAGGTCAGTTTCCATTAGATGAGCGTTAACGCCCCAAATTCATGTTAATTATTCTATCTCAACCCCGTTCTTCCTCTTCTGAGTTTCAAACAAAGTAAATGGGCAAGTCCTAGGATTAACTACTCCTTTGAGAAACGTTGAAGAACAAAAATAATTAAAATAACAATAACTTACTTGATTAAATATAATGTCGATCAATAAATAAGCACAACAAGAGTTTCATCCCATAAACAAGGGTTGAATAAAAGAGAGAAAACATACGTAGGAACCCTAGCCTCCAACCTTGTGTTTTATGCCGAAGATAATGTTACAATGCTCCCGGTTGGCTTTTAAATGAACTGGAATAGAAAAATCGTTGAAATCCGGGTTCTGCTCGGACTGGGCCTGAAGGCCTTCAGCGCGAACGCGCCGCGTGGCAGCGTGAACGCGTGGATGATGTCAACACACTTCTCTACTTCAGCGCGATTGCGTAACATACTGGCGCGAACGCGTAGAGTCACCGACATGCGTGGGCGCGATCGTGTGACTTACCTGCGCAAACGTGCAGGCTAATTTTCCACCAAAATTTCCAGAATCTCCAGTTTTTCCTATGATCAACTTTTTTTCTCTTTTTCGCTTGTTTTCCACACTTAGGCTCTAGGGACCTCGTATTACCTGAAACATAATAAAAACCACATAAAATCACATAGACTTGTTTAAAAACAAGTAAAACTTATAGCCAAAAAACATCGATTGTGGCGTAAAATCACACCACATTAGTATGCCGTTTCGAAGAGTATTCGTACTCTCAAAGACATGAAGCCGGACGGAGCCTCTGCGAACGGTAGAGGTAAAGATATTGAAGAAATATCTTACTTTGTAATAGCGAAAGAGTTATCTTAGATTCATTTTATTTTTCTCAGGTCCTTCGAAAAAGGTGAAACATATAGCAAAGAAACGACTGACTCTTCCGCGTGACGAAGGGTCGGCGTTGGAAAAGATAATATCTCTTACTGGTAAGAGGTCTAATGCCAAAATTAAGGATTCCAAGGTTGTTGACAAGCCTTCCTTGAAGAAGAAAAGATTGAGAACACAATCTCTTTCGGAATAATCCGTTATTGTTTCCGAGAAGACGGGAGGTACGCCAAGTGAGTTTAGGCTAATTGATGAGAGTACTGATTCTGAAGAAGAAACTTCTTTAGTTTTACGTCGTAAAAGGTGGGTTGAGTTTCCAACTTCTTCTGATATTGTTGTCATTTCAAATGAATCTCCGGTGAAGGAGATAGAGAAATTAACGACGGTTACTGAGAGCCATAATGAAGGCGATACGGCGGTTCTCGAGGTGGATATCACCGATAATATTATTTCTGGAGTTGCCGATAAAACTGGGACATGCCTTCCTGGTAGTATTGATGAGGCTGAAGTTGAAGTTCCTTCTCGTGAAGCGGCTGTAGCTGATGTCGAGGACTTGATCGATACTGAAAACATTGATGCCAGTGCTGCTGATATCCCTACTGTTACTTCTACTTCTCCTTTTCAACGGCGAGGAACAAGTACCCCTACTGTTCCTTACAATACCGCTCAGCCCGTTTCTCACTTTACCATGGCCGACAAAGGGAAAAACGCTAGGAAAGAAGGCAACATTTTGCACGGGGTTGATCCTCGAGCACAACTTCTTCAGGCGGATGATCCCGCCACCACGTGGATGAAGTCCTTTGTTTCTCTCACCGTCAATCGTAATCGTTCATTTAAGCTATCGGATGAGGACAATCTTTTGGCCAATCCTCACGTGATTAGTCGTTTTGCTCATAACTATATTGGTCCCAAGGAGAATATGATTTTGAAAGATATGCTTACTCATCAAATGGACATGGTTGCCCTCAGGCTTATGATTCAGGTATATGTTTTCACTTCCTGTCTTCTTTTTTCTTCTTACTTCTCTTCATTGTATATTCTGACCCTTATTAATTTTGATAAAGGCCTAAAAATATTTGTGCGGGAGTCTTGAACGTGCCGAAGGTGAGGCTAAACTCATTTAAAAGCTTCGCGAGGAGAATGCCATACTCACTCAGGAAGTGAAGATCTTGAATGCGGAACGCAATTCTTCTGTCGGGGAGTTAGAAAGGGCCAAAGCCGAAATTGTGGCACATCGGGCTGATGAAAGAAATTTTCGGAAGCAAATTGCTGATCTCGAAAAGGAAAAAGCTGAAGCTTTTCGCATAGCAAAGCAGGAAGAGTTGGCCATTGCGATTTGAAGCAAAAATTAATGGAATCGAATCAGCTAAAAGTTGATCTCCAAAACAAATTGTGGGATCAAAATGCCAAACTCAGCAAACTTGAATCTGACTTCAATGCTTTGAAAGTGAAGAATGTCAAAAACTCCGGAGAGCTTGCACAGGACTTGATTGATCTAAACCAGAGTAAACATGATATTCAAGCTTTCCAAAAAGAGTTGACGGATAAAGATCGGGATCTCAGCAAGAAAAATGTTATGTTGGCGGAAAGCCACAAAAAATTCTCGGAGCTTATGAATTGTGCTAAGAAATTGCGTGAATTCGTAAAGCAACTCCAGAGTCAGAAAGATAGGTACAAATAAAGAATTGAAGA
This sequence comes from Lycium ferocissimum, assembly GCF_029784015.1. Classification (NCBI taxonomy): domain Eukaryota; kingdom Viridiplantae; phylum Streptophyta; class Magnoliopsida; order Solanales; family Solanaceae; genus Lycium; species Lycium ferocissimum. Next base: position 56,659,226 of record NC_081346.1, on the reverse strand, counting down.
CATGGAGAAGGGTTTTGAAGATAAAAAATAGAAAATTCTCAGTTGGGCTGTTATCAAAGCTCGACATGACTTTTTGAAGACTTTCAACCCTTCTTCCTTTGATCATGCTCAGGCTCTCGCTGTTGTTGAGTAGAACATGAAAGAAGCCAATGCAATCCTTGGATATCATGCAGAGGATGAATATTTGGCTAAAGAGGAAATGACTGAAGATGGAGATGATGTCGGTACCTCAGATGAAGTGGATGTGTTATCCGGAGATGCTACTACTCCTGCCCCTGAGGATAATGTAATCGGGGAGGATCCAAATATTGATTCCAACACCGGGGATGTTTATGGGGATCTTCCTTTGCAAATTGTCAAAGATGCCTCTCTTCCTTCTTCATCGCCAGTTTCTTCTTTTCATGTTTAAATGTTTGTATTTTATGTCTTCCTCTTGTAAGGCTTTTGCTTTTATGAACATTTTTTTTTTCTTATTCATGTTTTTCCTTCATTATAAACAACCTCTTGGAAGTTTTCTTCAATTAAACCTTTCACGAGTGATCAATCCGATTAAGAATTTGAATATCAGAATCCTTGAAAGTGGATTTGTCATTTTGATGTTGCTTTTTTGGGAAGTTTGCTATAGTTTATTGAGTAGCTCAAATGATTTGAAGAATTCAAATCATTGACTTTGACTTTCAACACAAATAAGAAATCTTAACTGATTTGTTTCTTTGTCAACAAGAAATCTTAGTTCAAAAAACTAGAATATGAGATGTTGTAAACAGACTTACATGTCAAAATTCTGCCATTGTTAACTCGGAGGTGTTTTTAACGGAATCAAAATCTTCCGGCATTATGAATTTCATTTAAATGATCTATATTACTATTGTGTATGTTTGTTAGGAATCATGGATACATCATTTGTATAATTAGAAACAGTGATATGTGTGTATGATCGGAATCATAAATATACCATACAAACTTATAACACACAAAGATCATGTAATAATCAATTTTATTGCTAACACGATTATAAGTTTACAAATCGAGCCCGGAGGCCTTTTCCATACATTTTTGGAGCGATAGCCTCTATTGTCAGTCCCTAGTGATAGTCCCCCATTGTTTTGTTTTGAGGTACGAAGAACTAAGCAATGATGCACGTAATCCATTCCCGTACATTCTACTTACTGCCTCGTTACAAACCTCCCCGGTAAAACCCAAATGGGATAAAACCCGGGTAAGGGAAAAAATCAGTTTGTCGAATGCAACTAGATGTTAGGAATAGAAGAGCTTTAAATTGCTTATGTTGTAGTTGTTGGAGACAAGCTTCCCATTCAAAGTTTCTAATTGAAATGCTCATTTTCCTGCATCAGCTATAACCTTATAGGGCCCTTCCCAATTCGCTCCTAGTTTGCCCTCGTTCGGTATTTTGGTGGCTGGAGTTACCATTCGCATGACCAAATCTCCAATTTTAATTTGACACAATTTGGTCTTATTGTTGTAGTATCTTTCCACATGTTGTTTCTGCGCTGTTAACTTGATCAGAGCCAATTCTCGGTGTTCTTCTAATAGATCAAGTCCATCCTTCATTGCTTCCATGTTCTCTGCATCTGTAGCATGTGCATATCTTATGCTTGGCTCCATTACTTCAATTGGCACCAATGCCTCTGCTCCATAAACTAATGAAAAAGGTGTTTCTCCGGTACTAGTTTTGTGCGTAACTCGATAAGACCAAAGAACCTCGGGGAGGACATCAGGCCAACTTCTTTTTGCGTTGCCAATTCATCTTTTCAATACTTTGAGTATTGTTTTGTTTGTTGATTCTGCCTGTCCATTGCCGGATGGATGATATGGTGAAGATGTTATCTGTTTGATCCAGAGATTTTGGAGAAAATTTGTTATCTCCGCTCCAATAAATTGCTTCCCATTATCACAGCTTATTTCCTTTGGAATACCGAATCAACATATGATGTCTTTCCGGAGGAAATTAATAACCTGCTCTTGTCCAATTTTTGCGTATGCCCCTGCTTCAACCCACTTAGAAAAATAGTCAGTTGCAACAAGTAAAAATTTAACTTTACCTTTGGCTTCTGGGAATGGTCCCATGATATCGAGTCCCCATTTCATGAACGGCCATGGGGTACTGACTGAATGAAGAGGCTCTGCAGGTTGATGTATTACAGATGCATATGCTTGATATTCTTTGCATCGTCGTGCAAAGTTTTGTGAATCTTTGCCCATTGTATTCCAATAATAACCTGCACGCAGCAAACATCGGGCTAATGATCTTCCACCGGAGTGATTTTCATAATATCCACTATACACTTGTTGCATAGCGGGTTCTGTATCCGTTGGGCCTAAACACTTACCAAGCAATATCTAGCTGCTTTTACTCATAATTTTTGTGCTTCTTTCTTATCTACGGATAGAGTCCCTTGTTGCAAATAATCAAGTATCTCATTTCTCCAATCATGTGTTGATCCTATTGTACGTACTTCAATTTCGCAACCAATTGGATGCAATAAATGGATCACACTTCTGCTTCCTGGTTCTGCGGGATCAGCAGCTGATGCCAATTTTGCTAAGCCGTCGGCCTCCACGTTGCTTTCCTGTGGAACCTACTCTACTCCCCAGTCTTTGAATCTTGCAAAGAGGTCTGATATCTGCGTTTGGTACTTCTGCATTCGTGGTTCTTTTATACTGAAAGTTCCATTCACCTGATTGACCACCAATTGTGAATCACAGTGTACTTTGATGCTTTCTGCTCCATATTCCCAAGCAAGTTTTAAACTTGCAATAACAGCCTCATACTCGACTTCATTGTTAGTAATTTTTGGGCATTTGATGGCTTCGCGGACAATTTCTCCGCTGGGTACTTTAAGTACTAAGCCTAATCCCGATCCACTTTCATTAGATACCCTATCCGTGTATAGGGTCCATATCCCGAAGGATGACTCTGAAGTTGCGATGGTTTCTTTTTCTACATCCAAAGTTAACTTTGAACTAAAGTTTGCTACAAAATCGGCAAGAATTTTCAATTTTATAGCGTTTCTGGGTTAATAAGTAATATCAAATTCACTAAGCTCAATCGCCCATTTAGCCAATCTGCCTGATAATTCCGGCCGTGGAGAATACTCCGTAGGGGGAATGTTGTTACCACGGCAATTGGGTGACTTTGAGAATAATGTCTTAATTTTCTAGCAGCATGCATTAAAGCTAGAGCTAATTTTTCTAAATGTGGATATCTTGTTTCGGCGTCTAAAAGTGTTTTACTAACATAATAAATTGGAGATTGTTACCTTCTTCTTCTCATACCAGAACTGCGCTTACCGATACCTCTGAAACGGCAAGATATAGAAATAGCTTTTTCTCGAGGTTGGGTTTTGACAGCAATGACGCACTTGATAGATATCTTTTGAGCTCCTGCAATGCTTGTTTACATTCTGGGGTCCATTCAAAATCTTGTTGCTTTTTTAGTATCGTGAAGAATTTGTGGCACCTCTTCGATGATCTTGAAATAAATCGAGATAGCGCTGCTACTCAACCAGTCAAACTTTGAACCTCCTTTTTGCTATTAATATCATCAGGAATGTTTTCTATTGCCTTTATCTGGTCTGGATTTACCTCTATTCCTCACTTTGAAACCATGAATCCCAAAAACTTTCCTGAGGCCACGCCGAATGTGCATTTCTCGGGGTTCAACTTCATGTTGAATTGCCTTAATATTCCAAAGGCTTCTTTTAAATGAATCGAGTGATCTTCAGCCCTTTCCGACTTCACAACCATATTGTCAATGTACATTTCCATTGTTTTTTCCAATTGATGTTTGAACATTGTTGTCATTAACTGTTGATATGTTGCACCGACATTCTTGAGTCCAAATGGCATCACATTATAACAATGTAAACCCCTCGGTGTTATAAATGTTGTTTTTGTTTGATCCGCAGGATTCATCTTGATTTGATTGTATCCTGAATATGCATCAAGAAAACTCAACAACTCATGGCCAGCTGTTGCGTCTATCATTTGATCTATATGAGGGAGTGGAAACGGATTCTTTGGGCATGCTTTGTTTAGAACTGTGAAATCCACATACATTCGCAACTTTCCGTTCTTCTTTGGCACCACAACTACATTCGACACCCACTCTGTATGCTTTACTGGCCTTATGGATCCGGCATCTAACAATCTTTGTACTTCTTCCTCTATGAAGTTACTTCTATCCTCGGGGAATCTTCTTTGAGGTTGTTTTACGGGTCTGTGATAAGGATCAATGTGCAGCTTATACATTGCTACTTCCGGCGCTATCCCTGTCATGTCAGCATGGCAAAAGGCAAAATATCTAAATTGTCATATAAAAATGAAATATACTTACTTGGTTGATGTAGTTTGCATCCAAGGAATGTACGTTTTTTTGGCAATGCATCATCAAACGGCATTGGGTTGAGATCCTCAACTACGGCCGTTGATTGCTCCCCCGTTAAAGGATCTTGTATAGCTTTTTTTTCAGCATCATTATTTCTTGATTTCGTTTGTTACAGTATTTGATATACTTGTTTATCCTTTTTACCTTCGCTTTCCGGTTGGAAATGTTCTACCTTAGGCACACCCTTCTTTAACGCCACGGCGTAGCAGTCTCTGAAAATTCTTTGCTCTTCACGAACTTTGCCTATACCCTATGGCGTTGGAAATTTGATTACTTGGTGATATGTTGATGGTACTTCTTTCATGGTGTGAATCCATGGATGTCCAACTATATTGTTGTAAGCCATTGCAGAGGACATGATTGAAAAAACAGTTTGTAGCTCCACTCCACCCGCTACTACTGATAAAATGATTTCACCCAGAGTTCTTTTTGTTGAATTATTGAACCCAGTGAGAATGATGGATTTATGGATTATTTTGCTTGTCAATTTTATCTCCTCTATGACCCTGATGTTTATGATGTTGGCTGCACTTCCCTGATCAACAAAAACACGCTTAATATCAGTATCTAAGATGCGCAAAGTAATTACTAACCCATCATTATGCGAAAATTCCATATTATCGGCGTTGGCTTCATCAAAGGTGATACAATCCTCGATGAGAGATAGCCTATCCCTTTTTTCATTTCTAGTTGTTATTCTTTTGAACTTCACGCCTGAAGTGTAAGTGACTTTGTTGACGTCCAATCCCCCGGTGATGTTGACATCTACGCCACATGTAATAAAATTAACCACTCTCTTTGGCTCGAGAAATGGTGGCGGCGCTCCTTACTCCCTGTTCCGATAGTATGCTTGTTTGCCTTTCTCCGAAAGCAACTCTGTCAAATATCCTTGCTCTAAGAGATCGGCGACTGCGAATCGTAATGTATGGCAATCCTCGGTTTTGTGACCATGTCCTTTGTGAAATTCACAAAAATGTTTTGGATTTCTTTTACTCGGATCTGATTTCATTTTTCTAGGCCATTTGACCACATTACCCAATTTGTCCAATGCTGCAACTACCTCTTGTTGACACCTAATTTTCACCTCGTAAGATGCGCATTTTAATTTTCAAAATTCCCGAGTCAAAGATGGAGCAAGGATGCACCTTCAAAATTAAAATTTCAAAATCCCGAGAAAATTACAAAAATTGACATTTAATTAATCATTCTGTGAAAATTAACAATTACAAGAAATTACGAGTTATTTACTTTCACAAACGTGTTTTGAAAAGAAGATACATATTCCGCTCCGTCTAACTCGGGAAAATTGTTAATTAAAAATGACATATGAATTACGGCTCATTTTGATCGCGTTTTTTCATATTTTTAAATATTGTTCTGAAGTATATCAATATTGGGCTCATTTTGAAGCTCGTATTTTAAAATGACGTATTATAATTTTTATTTAGTCAAAATATTATTTTACAAGGGGCGTATTAAACTAATTAACCTAAAACTATATAAAGACTATGCTACATTTTTATAAAAAATAAGAAGGGGATTTTATCCATTTGTACCATTGTTGGTACTATTTGGATAAGGTCTTTTTGGGGGGGAAAGTACGGCCAAGTGGCCTATTTTTATCTATAGAATTCTAAATGCTTAGTTGGATGATTTTGAAAATTTGAATAAGGATTTTGGGGGGAAAAGTACGGCCAAGTGACCTATTTTTGTCCATAGAATTCTAAATGCTTAGTTGAATGATTTTGAAAATTTGAATAAGGATTTTGGGGGGAAAAGTACGGCCAAGTGACCTATTTTTGTCCATAGAATTCTAATTGCTTAGTTGGATGATTTTTGAAAATTTGAATAAGGATTTTGGGGGGAAAAAAGGGATGGCCACATGGCCTATTTTTGTCTATGGAATTCTAAATTGGCTTGCCTACAAATAGAAGGGATGGACATTGAGAAAAGAGGATCATTTTTTTCTTGGGGGGATGTTTTTTGAGAGAAAAAAAAAAGGGGGGAATCTTCTTCTTCTATTTTTGGGAAAAAGAGAGAAAAAAGAAAAAGAAAAAAGTAACGGAAAAAAAAAGAAAAAAGAAAAAAGGGAAAAACAAAAAAAAAAGAGTTCAAATTTGGCATTCTAAAAGCTAAAGTTTGATTTGTATATTCAAAGCTTAGCAACAAAAGATACAAATATAAGATATACCTATAGAAAGAGAAAAAAAAATTAAAAGAAAAAGGGGGTTAAATATTTGTGAAGTATTTGGTGCTTTAAGTAGATTGAATCAATCCTCATTTTGATCTGTAGGTTGCCCCATCAAAAGGTAACCTCTCATTCTATCCTTTATTTCATTTCTAGTTATAATTATATATTTATTATGATACTTGTGTTAGTTAAAAATAATTCTTTGCTAGCTTAGTCTTGTTTGATGATTCAGTGGATATTATGTGAATTTGATACCATTTGAAAAAAATGAAAATAAATTAGAAGTTTGATTTAGACAATGTTAAGTGATTTTAGGTTAGTTAAATTGATATCCTTTATTTCATTTCTAGTTATGATTATATATTTATCATGATACTTGTGTTAGTTAAAAATAATTCTTTGCTAGCTTAGTCTTCTTTGAATGATTAAGTGGATATTATGTGAATTTGATACCATTTGAAAAAATGAAAATAAATTAGAAGTTTGATTTAGACAATGTTAAGTGATTTTAGGTTAGTTAAATTGATAAAAAATAAGAAACAATTCCATCCTTTATTTCATTTTAAGTTATGATTATATATTGTTTATGATGCTTGTGTAGTTGAAAAGGATTAGGTGCTAGCTAACTTTGTTTACATGATTAAGTGAGTATTCTATCGATTTATTACTATTTGAAAAAATGAAAATAAATTAGAAGTTTGCTTTAGACAATGTTAAGTGATTTAGGTTAGTTAAATCGATAAAAATAAGAAAAAGAGATTCCATCCCTTATTTCATTTTAAGTTATGATTATATATTATTTATGATGCTTGTGTAGTTGAAAAGGACTATGTGCTAGCTTAACTTTGTTTACATGATTAAGTGAGTATCCTATGAATTTATTACTATTTGAAAAAAATAAAAATAAATTAGAAATTTGATTTAGACAATGTTAAGTGATTTAAGGTTAGTTAAATCGATAAAAATAAGAAAAAGAGATTTCATCCCTTATTTCATTTTAAGTTATGATTATATGTTATTTATGATGCTTGTGTAGTTGAAAAGGACTATGTGCTAGCCTAACTTTGTTTACATGATTAAGTGAGTATCCTATGGATTTATTACTATTTTTGACAATGTTAAGTGATTTTAGGTTAATTAAAATTGATAAAAATAGTAGCTTAAGTTAGAATTTTGACTTTGTGTTGATAGGTTTAGTGTGAATTATTCATTCTTGTTAGCTTTTGATAAAAAAAGAATTAAAAAAAAAAAAAAAACTTAGTTCTTGTGAGTTTGTTACTAATTCGTAGCAACTATTGTGCCTTTTGCATAAATTGTCCATTTATTTATAAGTATGATAATTATGAGCTTGGTTTAAAAATATTGTAATTCATTTTTTTTTTGCTTTGTAAATTAAATAATTGATCTCAGCCTATTACTAATATTTTGTACACCTATCTTTTGTGACCTCCCCAATTTGTTGGTGGATCTTTCGAGGCCCACTAACATTTCTAGATCGAGTCAACCCCTATCATGGAAGGACTAAGGCATTGGAGCATAATTTGGAGCGGAAATATTTATTTATGCATTTTTCTATTGGGCTTGATCGGCTCAATTCCCTACTCTTTATATTATTTACTTAATTATATATATGTATGCTTGTTGGAACCCCGAATGAGATTATCACGCCTAAGAGTTGCTAAAATTGATTTTCAAATATTTTTTTTAAAAAAAAAAAAACCATTTAGGCAAATTTAGGATTGCGGATGATTTTGAGGATTTTGGATACCTTTGATATGATTTTGAACTTATAGGCAAACTCTAAGATTACTATGATTGATTTGAAATTTGAGTTGGAAACGATGTTTTGTTAAACTTTAATTATCATTTTGGGTGAACTATTTTGACTATTAAAAAGGCTAATGAGTTAACTTTGAGACTTTTTGTAAAGATTAAAATCAAGAATTGGATAAAAGTTCTAAAAATATGGCTAACCTATGGAGTATATTAGTATGTGTCACGACCCTAATTACCGATCGTACGGGCACCTACTTTATTATTACTAGTAGGCGAACCCTTACCCGTTAACCCATTAATCATTAGCCAATTTTAACTTCTTTAATCATTTATTAACAGCCAATGTGAATGAATAAATAAATATAACAAGTCATCATTAATAGATAATATAAGTGCAGAAGTCTTAACTATTACACCCCCAAAATCTGAAAGTCATCGTACAAAGACTGTAACTAATAATGTCTAAAGAATGAAGTATATCTCAAATATGATAACAAAGAATGTCTGGAATAAAAATAGACATCTGGAAAGAGAGATCTTCAGGTGGCATGGCATGGATAGAAGCTCACCCTTGGATCTGATCAAGCAAACTAGCTTCAAGCTAGAGATGTAATCTGGATGAAATCTCTGGAACACAATCTGCACTCAAAAAGGGTGCAACAAGGTAGTATCAGTACAAACACTATGTACTGGTAAGCATCATAGGTCGACTAAGATTAGTTCACGCATATAAATATAAAATCAACAAGATAAACAGACTTAATACTCAATTCCAATTTACAGAATATCCCATAACAGAGTCACAACCTAAGATGAAGCTCCTAGCCCACAAGTCTATCAAGTTCCAATGATCTCACCTGATAATCACAAGCCCAAGTTCCTTCCCTGGGTAGAGTCACTAATCTACAATTTAACTCAGCCAATGATCATATCTATACCACAACAGCCGTTTCAGCAAACACACCAAAATCAGAACTAAACGAGCCAGATAATAATGCAAAATACAATGTAATGATGTGCAATGCAAAATATGATGATGTGCAATGCAATGCACTAGCCCAATACATACTGTACACACATGCTACTGATGTCATAGCTCAGTAGTCATGACCTGCAAGGGACCCATGGTGTCCATGTACCCTCGTTCCGGATCCACTTCTCGGACCCGAGTCATAAATCCTCCGCCCCGGAAATAACCTCGATCGCGGCCATATCAATATGCCTCTCGTCTCTGGAACGGACCTCAGACCACGAGCCCATAATTCAGGTCATATTTGTGCCTTTTCATATATATATATATATATATATATATATATATATATACACCACTCGTTTTCGGAACGAACCTCGGACCACGAGCTCACAACTAGCCTCAAATAGCATCACCGGTTCAACAAGAAGATTATATTAACTTCTTCACTAATTACACATCACAATGTATGTCTCAATGTATTTCAGTTCATTAGTATGTATGGACTATGAACAATTAGCAATATCAATGTCAACACAAGGCATTATACCACAAGTCTTCCAAACCATTTCCATCATGTATGAGTGTATGAATGCATAAATGAGTGAAAACGTGATAAATCAATGCAAACCAATAAAGCAATAGTGAAGGTACAAGTCACAAAGCCATAAGTTATATCAAGACTTGGATCAACTCAACCATGAAATGAATCATACAAACCGTCTCAACCAACATAAGAGTTTATGCCCCTCTTTACTTCCTCATATTGCAAGTACACCTCATAACTGAGTCTTGTATCCCCAAGAAACTGCACTTTTCTATATATTATCATCAACAGTAAATCATACATCAAGTGTTCATTTACGTACTATCATAAATATATAAACCACAATTCAGGTCTAAACTTAGTATCCTTCCTTTCTCCGATAATATATGTCACAATAAGAGAGAACTGAGTGCAACACGACAATTTAGGCAATAAGCCTAATCACAATAATAGGGCAACAAGCCACCATCAACAATAATCAACATAGTAGAAATCCATCCCGAATTACCACAGTATGAATACAACTACACCTCATATTTCAATACATAACGTAATGGCGACGAGCCCAGAAATTTAGAAGTCATACCAACCTAGCTAATATCCAACCAAAACACCATGTCCGAAGACCTAATCATGCTTTCTCCCATCAATTCTACACAATACATACGTTTCGCTAATCAAAGTCTAACTAAAGTAAGCCATAACCTACCTCGAATGCAGAGCAGGAGCCACGAACTACTCCGTACGAGCCTTCTGTTTCCGAAGCGCCTCATAACGGTCAAAGTCTAGCAATATGATGTTGAGTAAGCAACAAACCATGTATTTAAACAAGAACAATAATTTGGGGAAGAAGACCCACTTACTTCTACCCTTTTTAATTGGTGAGACGATCCATTAATGGTGAATTTATCATAACTTCTATCTCTACAATCATTAACCTTCAATTCATGGGGTTTCTAATCAATTTTACCCCTTTCAAACATATTTTAGGACAAAGCTTTCAATTTTATTAGAACCCTAAGTCTCAATTCACTTAGTATATGGTTCTAAGGACTCAATTCATGATTAGGAGGAGTTAATCCAAGCCATTAGAGGATAAATAAGTGATAACTACCATAACCCATCAAGTTTAGAAGGTTTATAAATTTCTAGGGTTTCTATTACAATTCCACCATTAAAGACCCACAGAGGGGATGACAATCATGACAGAGAAACGGAATGATAGAAAGGGATAGATGAGACTTACCTCTCAAGAGTTTCTTGCCCTAGCTTGGAATTTCTCCCTAGGTGTTTGTTGAGAACTGTATTGGTGTTTTATGAATCGAGAATGGGAGACTAAGTGTTATAAAACCGGGCTACTGTTTTCCGTCGACTGCTACAGCGGTCGTTTCACAGCTGTAGCGGTCCCGCTATGGCGGTCAAGTGACTGCTATAGCGGACCAAGGGAATTCGCATTACCGCTATGGTGGCCCGTCCACCGCTATGGCGGTATCGCCATAGGGGCCAACTGCCCGCCACAGCGGCCACCGAGAAAATGGATGGCCGCTGGCAGCGATCCACCCACCGCTATAGCGGTACGCCGCGCGTACTCCCCCGCCACGGCGGTCCCATTTGGGCGTGAGCTTGACTTTTTATCCGAGTTTTCCCCTATCACCTAACATTTCATTTGAGGCCTCAAAAACATAAACAAAACATGCACATATACATAAAGATGTCATACGAATTCACCCTTAGCCTCGAAATTCCCAACGGAGTTCTAATTCTCTACGTCACCCCCCGACGGACTCGATAAAATCAAACAACAACCATAAACAAGTCAAGTTTCAGCTCTTAGGCTTACACAATCGAGTTTCTATTAGCTCGTTCTACCCTTGGACAGGTTCTATTTGGTGGGATGATCCTACATTTTCCATAACGACCGGAAGGGTTGTTACAGTATGCCTATAAAAACTATTTTCTATACTTAAAAATATTTTTTCTAAAAACCTTTTTCTAAACTCGGGTGGGCTTACGTAGTGTTCTACTTAGGTTAATGCCTCCGGGTTTTAACCTAGGTGTTCTAGTCCAAAATTTAAAAAATGCTCAATTTTGGGCAAAACTCTACCATTTTTCGTTTCCTTGAAAAGGAGTGTGTTTGGCATGAATGACTAATTTCTATTTGCGGAAATATGAAACAAAAACTGTTTTTATCACAAGCAATTTATATCTACAAAGGCATACTAGTAGAACCTGTAGGTCAACCGTATTTTACGGATCAATCTTGGGGTGCCTAACACCTTCCCAGGGGGATCACGGAAACTTACCGAACTTTGGTTAGATTAGGATTCTTTTAAAATTTAACTGTTTTAAATGAACCCTTTTCGAACTGGTTTTCCTAATTTCCTAAAAATTAGGTGGCGACTCTAAAATAATATCCATTTAGAGTACCATCCACGTAGAAGTATATTTTTTTCTTTTTTCCGGTACGATTGACAACCGTACTTTTCCGGGACACTTTCCTTTTTAAATGAGGCAAGTGCAAACATGAATCGGAAAAAATATCGAACTGCTACACCTTTGATGTCGAAACGCAGAAATTATGGTCTGTGATTTTCGGAGCTCTGGTGTTGTAATTTCCTCGGGAAGTCCCTGCTGCTAGTGGTGATCTACGCCGATATTGATTATTTCTTCATGTACCTTCATGACTTCCTCGTGAATAATATGGATCATAACGTTCTCTTCTATACATTCGATCTCCGTCACTTTTGTGGAATAGCTCCTACTTGATTTATCCTTATTTGATGATGATGATTTCCTTATGATCGGACTAATGATATCCTGCCCTATCTGAATTTTTGAACAATATTGATAATATATATTATCCCATGTCTTTGCCGGATACTCAACTAAGTATTTGGCTAGATCCTTCATTGTCGGAGTTCCATCGGGATGTAATGCATGTCGGAATGCAATCCTAGCCCATTTGTCTTCGATTTGCGGCAAGGTGTTGCAATGTTTCTGGAAGCGATGAAAAAATTCTTATAGAGTTTCATCCCTCTGTTGTTTGATGTTGAATATATCTTCCATTCTTTTCTCTGCTTTCCTTGCTCCAGTGTGTGCCTTCTTGAATTTATCTACCAAATCTGCAAAGGATTCAAGTGAATTTGGGGGTAAGCTCGCATACCAATCTAATGCTCCTCCCGTCAACACTTGACCAAATCGTTTGATCATAACAGACCGAGTCATCTTTGGCCCAAGATCACAGGCTCGAATAGCGGATGCATATGCCGTGATGTGATCCTGAGGGTCGGTAGTTCCGTCATACTTTTTGATTTTTGGTAATTTGAAACTTTCTGGAACGTGTTCCAAATCTGCAGAATCTTTCCATGGATGATATATGTATTCACTGTCATCTTCTTTTTTTATGGCGGGTGGTGCCCCAGGCATTCTGCTGATTCTCTCTTCGTGTTCTTTGATTTTTTTCATATGCTCCTCGAACCGCTGTAGTATTGGTTTGGGTATGATTGGATTGACGTCAACATCACCGTGACCCGTTTCTTTTGTTGTTACGCCGAAATCACCGGTAATGGTTGGATCGACATTTAAGTTTCTCTGCTCAAGGGGTATTGACCGGCTTGAACCAGCAATCCCGTTCGGTGGAGATGGTCTTCAGGGATTTTGTCACACTTCAACCATTATTTGTTTCATCACCTCTGCCATCTCTCCTTTCAAGAATTCTCGTAAATCACCTATTAGGATTGAAGCTTGATTTGGATCCACCATTGATGTGTCTCCTGTTGTTCCGTTAGTTGCGTCGATCATTCCTTCATCATTGACATTGCTATTTTCGTCAACGGGTGTAGGTGTAGATCCTGTCATTTCTGAAATGTAAAAACAAAAGAGAATACCAAAGTAATAACGCTTGCGTAAACAAAGATCAACCTACAAGGCCAACTGTAGAATTCCCACAGACGGCGTCAAACTGTTTAAGTCAAAAATCGTACTTTGCCCAAATAGTTAAGAAGTTAAATAAGGTTAACCACCGTTGGTAGTAATTTGATAAAAATAGTTGAATTGTCAAAAGCGAGTTATTGACAGTTGATAAATAATAAATAAAATAAGGGAGAAAGTAAACTTATTCCAATTGTGATGAATAGTAGCAATAGATTTCTCCTTTGCCAAGAGTGAGCAAGAGCTTAATGATCAGAGAATCAGAACACTAATAATAAGCAAAAAGTAATTGATAATAATCTATTTTTTAGTAAGTATCCGATGCCTAGATATACAAGCAAAAGTACTATTTATAGGTATTTGGTCCTATCGTGTCCCTTTCCCGTTGTGTGTATGTAACAGCAATCATTAATTGTTGAATTAATGATTATTATTTAATTCCTTGATTCTGGCTGTCAGAAACCGTTTCGCTGTTCTTTGCATTAATTTTTTTTAATGCGCAATCAATAGGATCTCGTATGGTGTTCCCGTTGATGTTCTCTTCGTTGACCATGTTGTCGGGTATCAACTACCTCTTCGTGAATGCTATGCTCGGCATTGCCATTAGATCTTTCTACGCCATTGTCTTAGCCGACACGTGTCAACCACATGTTAGTCCACGTGTTAGGCGCAGTTTTTATCCATACAGGTGTGCTTATTGACACAGTGATTTGATGTTTTCCTTTATTAATCTCAAAATAGAAGGCCTATTATTTTAAAGATATCATTTACAATCCTCTATTTGTTATGTAATTAATGAAAGAATTTTTATGCATGAATTATTTATTTTAAGGATATTTTTATTTTTAATAATATAGTTCCTGTTTAGCTTATGCGTGCATTTTTGTTCCATATTCTGCCATGTATAAAATAATACATAACTTCCTAATAACTCAATGGCGTATATATATATATATATATATATATATATATATATATATATATATATATATATATATATATATATATATATATATATATATAATCCATTATTTAATATTACTGATAACGTTGCATTATTTTATGTAATATTTTCTATTAAATTACTTATAATAATGCAATCAACCAAACCAACCATAAATCTATGTGCTAAGGACCCGTTTGGCCATAAGACTTATTCACTTTTTTCAAGAATTTTTTTTCACTTTTTTCAAAAATTAGTGATTGGTCATGAAATTTGGAATTTGAAAAACAAGAAAAACTTTTATTTCACTTTTTTCACAACCAAAACCTTGTTGAAAAAGTACATTTCAACAAAAAATACTATTTGCAAAAACTATGGCCAAACAAAACTCCAACTTCAAAATTCCAAAAAAAAAAAAAGTGAAAAAGTTTTTGGTTTCTATGGCCAAGCGCCTACTAAGTCTGCTGTTCCTTTAATTTTTTTTCTTTAGCTAAATGAGTAACATTAGGGATCGTGTGGTAGCTGGTAAGGAGCTAAGTTATTCATCTATTGAATTTATGTATTAAATCCTGCATAAATAATATCATGTTTGATACTCCCTCTGTCCCAATTTATGTGATATACTTTTATTTTAATCTGTCCCAAAAAGAATGATACATTTTTATAGTTAGAAATAATTTAACTTGAAACTTCCCTTTTTACCCTCAATGAAATTATTTGACCACACAAATATCTATGACTTATTTTAGACCACAAGTTTCAAAATTCTTTCTTTCTTTCTTAAACTCGGTGACTAGTCAAACTATATCACATAAATTGGGACGGAGGGGGTAGTATTTTTTTGCTATGTATAAAATTCAACACACCTAATACGGTGTTTGGTCTACAATTTAGAAACATGCATAACTAATACATGTATATAAGATATGAAGGAATCTATGTATTACGGTGTTTGGTCTGCAATTTAGAAACATGCATAACTAATACCTGTATAACTCATGAAGGAATCTATGTATTGTTTTATGCAGGATAGAAGATGAAATAACTAATACATGAATAATAAATAGATGAATAACTAAATCCTGCATAAATAATCTCTTCATAAAATAATATTTATATAAATTCTCATTTAACAAATCCCTCAATTATTAATAACTACGTAACTCTAACCAAACGTTGGTTTTAGAATTGAATAATGTAAAGAAGCTGAATTGAAACTCTGTGTTGGAAGTAGTTTGAAGAAGAAAGGAGGACCCCCTTGGCTTCCTACGGGCAAAACTGCAGGGTAGTGGGGCATACACCATCACAGTATATATTAATGAAGGAGTGGGCTGGAGAGAAAGAGAGATGTTATTGGAATTTGAACCCTTCCTTTCTTTTACTGACTCTCATTATTCCTCAGACTTGCAAGTTGCAAGCACAGTAATAATTATAAGTAAAATGAAAGTGGCAGGTCAATGCAGAGAAAATATTTACTCCTGTTATTATATGATGCATGCAGATTTGCAGAGAACACAAAACTCAAAGACCACTGCCCTCGAGCTGCCTCACTCAGCTTTTGTGACGGGGTATAGGTCACTACCATAGGCCAAACTAGCATCCAAGGGACTTTTGTGTTATCTTGTGACAGGGTACAAGTGAATTTCAATACAGAAAGTATTATTTAATGTATAAATTATACTATAACAATTAATGTAGCAATTATAATATAGGAGTAAATATTATAATGTAACTAAGGGGATTATTTTACGAGTCTTATTCCCTCTGTCACAATTTATGTGATACACTTTTCTTTTTAGTTTATTAAAAAAAGAATGATACATTTTTATATGTAGAAATAATTTAACTTAAAACTTTTCATTTTACCTGAATGAAATATTTAGAGTCACGCAAATATTTATGGCTTGTTTTAGACCACAAGTTCCAAATGTCTTCTTTTCATTCTTAAACTCCGTGCCTAGTCAAACTGTATCACATAAATTGCGACTGAGGGAGTATTAGATTTTCCTTCGGGGAAAATCCCCCAACGCCCCTGCCAACTCAGCCCTTCGACTTAGTGCGCCGACAAATTGGTTTGTTTAGGCTTGTACTCAAAGATCATGCCTAATCCTGCATCAATGTCTTGTACAAATGTGTTAGTAGAAAAAATACTTGTACAAATATTTTTCTAGCCAATCAATTCATTTTCAGCTTCAATTCTGAAAGCTTAACTCAATGTATCCTTTCTGATTTCTCCCCTCCGCTATTATTGGAGCTCTATTGTTGTCTAGAATTTGACAATCTAGAAGGAAAATATAAATATCTTCCGTATTTGGTTAATATTTTTTTGGAGCAGACGATTTTGTACTTTTAGAAATTGAGAATTCTTCTTTTTGCCTTATGGTTGGATAGTCTTGTTTAAAGGTAGAATTTTCTCTCGATTTTTTTTTAAATCATTTTTATTTTTGGTTAAACAGATACTACTGATATATATTCATAGCAACATATATCTACATCTTAGTTACATTAGAGTTAACGGCCCCATGGCCATTTAGTTGTCCAAAATCATCACCCCCATGGGTGGTACCAAAATTTACACACCGGTTAAAAAGAGTACCACATTAGTCATCAAAATATACATTTTCTAACAAAAACAGGAGGAGCTTCCAATAACTTCACTTCATCAAACAAAAGTTGCTTCCCCCTTCTTTGGCTCGCAAGTTCGCCACCTTGTTTTGCTCCCTGAAGCTATGCCTTAGCTCCGGATGACCCAGCCTTCCCATTAAGTACACGCATTCAAAGATGATAGACATGTAAGGTAGATGGCCCTCTTTAATCATCTTAATTACCTCCATTAGTCGAGTTGATTTCTAATGGTGCTAGATTATGATCACATCAATTGCTCGAGTCCTGTAACTTTGTTGTTAGTTTAACAAGTGTATTGGTAGTGTGAGCTAATCCTTTCATGAAACCAATTACCCAATTCCCAATTCCATCTCTAAACACTCCTCCTATCCCCCTATTCCAGGATTTTTTTGACAAGCTCCATCAGTATTTAGCTTGAATCTATTACCATTGGGGGGTTCCCACTTAATAGAGATAGTTATTTTCGGTTTAGGGGTATTATTGTTCTTGCCTAGCATATTAAACTCAATAACATGGTTATAAATAGTCACGAAGGAGGGATAATGTCTTGTTTGATTGAAGAGGTTCTGGTTTCTAGTTAACCATATTCCCCACCCAGAGACAGAAAGGCATTAAGATTTCCCAATGGATTAGGTTATCAAAGTCCTTCTTCTTTAGGCTATTCCAGGTAGTGATCCAGTTACTAGCACTAATAAATTAAAGGAGGAAGGATGAATAGGGGGATTACATTTTTGTGCCAAACAGTTCCAGCCTTTTGTCTACTACTATAGTAGTCAAAAAATACGTGATTGATATCTTCAGGTTGTTGCCCACACGAAGCACAGGCAGGGTTGATATTTAAGCCTATAGAGTGAAGGTGGGAGGCTGTTGGAAGTCTATTATGGTTCAAGAGCTAAAAAAAGTATTTTATTTTGTTGGGGGCCTTGAGATTCCATATTTCCTTAAAATTCATAAAGAGGCCATTACCACCATGGTCATTTCTACTGTCTAGCATTTTATAGGTTGAGCTTGAACTAAACTTACCATTGCTAGTGAGTTTCCAATAACTAAAGTCTTCCACAGTACTGTAGGGGTTGATATAGGTGATGGTTATCACCTCTTTTATGTTATTAGGTAATTCAAATGAGAGGCTGGTTAGATGCCAAGTTCCATTGTGGTGTATGTCACAGACTTTTTTTAGATCTTCTTCTCTGGTTAAGGATCCCTCAATAACTTCTCTAAGACTAGGGCAGTGAGGAATCCAGTTATCATGCCAAAGATTCACAGTATTGCCTTTATTAACCACCCATTGAGTAGCTTTCCTACAGTGTTTGTAACCTTCTAGAATGTTATTCCAAGTCCTAGATGGGTGTCTAATGGGATTTGGTCTACAATTTTTAGCTATTAGGGTAGAGACCCAAAGAGAATCAGGATTGTTCAGGAGTCTCCAAGTCAGACTAGTGAGATTTGTTTCGTTTTTAACTTCAGCTTTTTGAATGCCCAGTTCCCTATCTATTTTGGGTTTGGTTACATTCTGCCAACCTATCATATGAAGCTTCTTTTTTTCAGCTGTGTTTCTCCAGATGAAATTCCTTTGGACTCTATTGATTTGTTGGGTAATTTTTGTGGGAAGCTTAATATATTGCATAACATAGTTAGGGATGCTACAAAGACAAACTTTAGCGAGGACTGTCTTACCAGCTATGTTAAGGAATTTAGTTTTCTAGCCATCTAGTCTTGTAACGGTTCGCATTTTTCGCGGGCGGGGTTAGCGCTCAGAAAAAGCTACTTCGAAATCGTTGGTGCTCTTTCGGACTTTGTTTTAAAAGAGTCGCCATCTACTTTTTAGGAAATTAGGAAAACCAGTTTTGAAGAGTTTATTCATACACCGTGAAAAATCCTTCGTAATTCAAAGTTCTAGGGTTCTGGTGATCCCCTAGGGAAGGTGTTAGGTACCCTAGTATTAAGGATCCGTACTACGGTTGACCTTCGAGTTCCAATGTGTGGGTATTTGCATGAACTGTTTATTTAGTGTAAATTCCCGTAAAATCTGTCTTGTTATTTGCATATCAAGTTCTTTTCTTGGAAAATTTGAGTGTAGTTCCCTTATATATGGGCTATTTTTTAGTTTAAATCTATCATATATAAAGAATATGTTTCCTCTTATATATGAGGATAAATAATCTTTTGCAAAGAGGAAAATGTATTGTAATGAAGTATATATGTTTTTAGTTCATGCTTTACTCCACACTTATTCCGGGTCAAATGCATACGTACGCTAAGAACCTCTCACCTATTACTTCTATTGAAGGACGTTTTAATAAGTTTGAAAGAGATTATTTTTTATTATGCATTGGGCCATAAAACAAGTCGAATTGTTGAAGGATAATCACCTACTATATATTTTGGACTTAAAATCTTATAAGTTTAAAAAGGGAAGGACAATGACTTTTTGATGAGATGT
>NC_081346.1:56588923-56639293 GCF_029784015.1 Lycium ferocissimum | reverse complement strand
GGAGTAGTAAATAAAAGGCAAATAATTAATTACATAAACTATTTAAAATATCCAAAGTTTAGAGGTGAAAATAAAAGAGAAATGTTAAACAAAATAATTTTAAATGATTAAACCAGAATAATTCAACCATATATCTTGAAAATTATTATTATTCTCTAAATAAAATATGATGCGTGAAAAATCTTTTTACTGATTTAAAAGGAAGAAATGTTGACCTAGGCATTTTTTTGTAAAGATCATTTAAAGCCATTAGAGATATTCAGCTTATTCACTTATTACCCAGGGGCCCTGAGTGATTAAAATGACTTACGGGAGGTCAAAAATTAGGTGTCAAGAAGTCTAACTTTTAGATTATTAAGAATAAATTGGAAATCAGCATTACAAGGCCTATTCTGAAGAATGGGAAGACCTAGGTACTTACCAAAGTGATCACTAGTTTTTATGGACATGTAGTTAGAAAGATCAGTTTTGTCCCTAGTATTGTAATTCTTGGAAAAGACCATTTTGGATTTGGCATAGTTGATCTTTTGACCAGAAACAGAGCTAAAACTATTAAGAGTAGTCATGATAGTATGGCAATTTTTATAATTGGCCCTAGCAAACAAAGTTAGATCATCTGCAAAGAACAAATGGGAGAGTTTGGGGCCATTTCTACTAATGGAGATAGGATTCCAGTTAAGAATATCAACTTCATGATTAATACTTCTAGATAATCTTTCCATGCACAAGATGAATAGGTAGGGGGATAAGGGATCACCTTGCCTAATACCCCTAGTAGGCTTAAAGAAGTCAGCCCTTCATCCATTCACTAATATAGAAATAGAGGAGGTGGAGATACATGAAAGGATGAGATTTGTGAGGTTGTGAGGAAAATTAAAGAAATTCAGAGTGTCCTTAATAAAGGACCATTCAATTCTATCAAAAGCTTTCTCTAGGTCAATTTTAAGAGCCATATTAGCCTATTTACCTTTCATATTCTTAAAGTGGCTAATATACTCTTGGACTATAATGGCATTGTCAGATGCCCTTCTACCAGTTAGGAAGCTAGCTTGAGTAGGTCCTATGATATTAGGAAGGAGAGGTTTAATTCTATGAACAATGATCTTTGTGATGATCTTGTACTGGGTGTTGCAAAGACCAATGGGTCTAAAGTTTTTAAGGGAGGTAGCATTAGCAGATCTTGTACTGGATGAGATTTGTGAGGTTGTGAGGAAAATCAATTATTGTTTCATCTATGAGTCAATTGAGCAAATCATAGTTATTTATTATTCATGTTTTGATAGATTTTTCAGTGTTATCTTGTTTATCGTTGTTTAAAATTTGAATGATTAAATTCGGAATAGTACCTGATTATTTCTATCTCAACATAAATATCAAAAGATAAATTTAACGCCATAGTAACTTTCAAGAACCTACACTCCATATTAAAGTATATACTGGAATAGTAATTATTGCTTGGTCAATTGGCCAGTCAAGAACGCTCACATCCAGAAGATGAGTGTAGCGAAGATGAGGATGCTTAGTGTGTGGGTATACTAGATGGATATGCTGAAGTTATACGGAGGTGGAAGTGGCACAAACGGTGACGGACGAGAGCGAGATTCAGATGGTTCGGGCATGCGGAGGATCAGGTGTGTGGATGCGCCAGTAAGGAGGTGTGAGAGGTTGGCTATAATAGGAGTTAAGAAGGGTAGAGGTAGACCGAAGAAGAACTGGAGGGGGGGGGGGTGGAGGTGATTAGACAAGACATGATACAACTCCAGCTTACTGTGGACATGACCCTAGATAGGAAAGTGTGGAGGTCGAGGATTAGGATAGGAGGTTAGTGGTAGCCTAGTATTCTCCTTATTAGTAGTATTATGAGTTAATAATCTCATAAATTCTTTTCTTCGAGGCGTGTTACTATATGTTTCCTCTTTTGCTTTTATCTGGCTACTTTGTTGCCATATTTTTCTTTATATCATGCTTCAGATCCTTCTTTTTTTCTCGAGCCGAGGGTCTATAGGAAAGAATCTCCCTACCTTACAAAGGTAAGGGTAAGGTCTGAGTACATCCTACCCTCCCCAGACCCTACTTGTGAGAATACACTGGGTATGTTGTTGTTGTTGTTACTTTTCTTTTTTGCCTCCAAAAAAGAGCGTTTTCTGTAATATTTAGCAAGTTGACAATTCAAACATCCTACATGGCAAGTTTAAAATCACAAAATTCAAAAGATATTTTAATATATTATATACACCTTTAATTTAGAACCACGAAATGAAAAATAAAATAAAAAAGAAGAAGAAAGAATTTATTACTTAAAATATGTAAACTAAGACAATTAAAATAAGATGGAAGAGGTATAATATAGAAACAAGGGTTGTACAGTTATTGTGATGGCAAGAACGGTCACGGTGATGATGATAGCCGCCCTCTCTTTCTTATTCATCATTAACGTGCCACGTCAAATTGTTGCATCTACTTCAGTATATTTACAGCTGCTTCCCTTCACACCCTCAATAAACATTTAACTGCAGTAACTGACGAGGGCAAAATAGAGTAGAATTTTTTAAGCGTTTTGCTAATCAAAGATAATATAGAACAATAATGATCTTCATAAAGATTGATACAAATAATCATTCAAATAAAACTTTGCTCGATCAGTATTATTCAGAAAAATAATAACTTTAGATTGGTATGGTTTTAAACCATGAATAACGACTAAAAGTGTAATTAGTGAGACGATTGAGAATGAGAACACTAAGAGAAACAATGATTACTATCAATTGGAGAAATAAGAGCAAATGACAAGACAGGTGCAAAGGAAGAAATAAGGATAAACTTATATTCGAGGTTCATATCCAAGGCTTTGTTGCTTCTGGCGAATTCAACTACTGCTTAGCATATTCACAATATTAAGAATCGTCTTTCGAATGAACGTAATATCTTCATAATAAACTAATTAAACGATCAAGAACAATTGCAAGAAATAAGCCAATGAATTTAATTTAAGGAAAACGTCTCGCGAATATTTTCCTATTCTAACTTGAAGAATGACTCAAGAAGCTCTTTCGATTAGTGAAAAGAATTTCTATTGAAACCATAACATAATAGCATAGACATTCAATATAAAACTTCTCTTTCGATTAAGATAACTATACATGTCATTCAAAACTCCATAAGCAAATCTAGCAATAGAACAAAGTCGAATCCATGATTAAATCCAACTACGCCATATATGTCAAAATGCTACAGGAAACTACTTCATAATACTAATGATCCAAACTTTCGTATTGAATCAATTGAAGATGAAAGTAGTGAAATTCGTTGTCTTGAACCCTTAGCCGTTCTCACGAACTTCATAAAGTCAAAAGTCCCCTAAATTATGTGTTTTTGATGTATTTATACCACGTACCAAAAGATTCCGCACCGTCGGACCAAAAAAATTCTGCCTAAATTGACATGACGCAGGGTGGGCCACATAGCGTGGCGCGTCGCGCTAGAAATATTTTTCAGTGCCTTTGAGTTTCTCGACTGGGCTTGCTGGTTTGTGCAGTCCTGGCGCGTCGTGCCAATGCCTTTTTGAAGCACTTGTTCAGTTTCTTCATTTTTTTCATATGCATCTCAGTCCACGAACCCCGAAATCTATCCTGATTGAATTCTCTTGGGCTACTCCTTAGACTCCAAAGTACCAAGGCATCTATTTTCGCTCCAAAATTGCTCAAAAGTCGGAAACAAGTCCTACAAACAAAACACACGTAAAATGTACGAAATATGAATATTATTATTCAAACATAATAAAAGTATAGTTAATAAAAAGTGAAATATAACCAAAAATCTGTATTTTAAGCCTATCATAAATAACTCCTAGGCCAAACTATCATGCATGTCACATCCGCTTATTTCTTTATATATTCAAATTGTAGCATAAATTATTACTACTATCTTTTTTACCAGTACTGGTGGCAAATTCTGAAACTTAAAATACTCCATACTATTAAATTTATGGCTTATGAAGGTAGTTAGAAGGAGAAAAGAAAAAGGCGTTCGGAGATAATATATAACCTTAAATTTTAAAATAAGGTAATAGTTGAAATTAAGTCAACAAATATAGCAATATTTAAAAATTGAAGTCATGTTTCAATATGCAACTTAGCAAGTTAGCACTATGTAGTGGTGCTACTACTACTTCTGCTACTTCCTCAACCATGCTTCCGTTATGTAAATATGGCACAGGGTTAAATCCCCAAGTGTGTAACCGCGGTTAGTTTTTTGTTTAATGTAAAGTGCTTGTTTGACAAAACAAAAAAAAAAAAAAAAAAAAAATTGGGTATATAATATGGACTTTTATAATTTTTTCATGTTTGGAGTTTGATTGGACAAAATATTTTGAAAAATATTTTCTCTAAAAGGACATGTTCCTTAAGAGTTAAGAGTTTGTTTCTAAAATTTTACTTGCCTCCAATCATACATGACACGCTTAACACTTAATCATAGTTAATTGACATGCATTCTCACTCATTAAATTACGACAATGATAAATTTGTATTATTTGGTGTAAACACCAAGTGCGACTAAGTATTTAATCTTATACCTATATGCGACCAGTTTTTCCCACTATTTATAGTAATTGATTTATTTCTTTTTATGTATAACATTTTTACGTTACTAGTGTACTTTTATCTATTACAACAAAGTGTTTATTTTATTCTTTAAATTACCAAATTAGATTTACTATAAACAATTACCTAGGGCTGGGCATGATATTGTTCAAACCGAAAAAACCTACCGAACCGAACCAAAGTTAATTTTGGTTTCGGTTTTTTGGTTTATTTGGTCCAGTCCAGTTTAAATTTATAAGATTTCAACAATTCGATTCGGTTTTCGGTTTATGCAAAATTTAATTCAGTTAAACCGAAAAACCGAATTTTAACAAGCCACTTTTTTCTTGAAACATATATTATATATTCCTTGTAAATTTTTAATAAATTTCCTCAACAATTTATCTTAGAACACCCATTAGCATATTTTCTTGTGACAATGGGTGTTATCTTAGTAATATTAACATTGCAAATTGTAAATAAAAAACTCCTCTTGGTTAGTGGTAGGAAGATGTGATACAACAAAGTTTGACAAGTAGGAACTACTTATAATCTCCATTCCCTCTGTCATATCTCTTGCATTATAGAGAATATGTTGGCTGATAAACAAGAAATACTAGTAATAAAGGACTTAAGTGAAATGTGGGGAAAAGTTCTGTCACTGCATTAATTTGTATTTTGGCTAATGAAGTGATTACTATGCAGTCAAAACTTCTACTGTCTCACACTGAGCTCTATTAGGATTTTCTGGAATGATGAAGTATCGGCTTGATGCTTAACTATGCCATCCATATCTAAACCGAATAAACCGAACCGAAATTGCAAAAACCGAATTGAACCGAAGTTATTTCAGTTTGGTTTCGGTTCTCATTTTTTACGAACCGAAAAACCGAACCGACCGAACGCCCAGCCCTACAATTACCTGTTGTTACGGTAACTTTAACTTGATTGTGCAAGAAAATTTTACAGTGTCAATGTTTAGAGGTCAAATTGCTTATTTAGGAAATTTTTTATTCAGAGCCGATGTTTGCAGTAAATTATTATTAATTTACTTATGATTAAGTAATATATTAAGATGGGAATATTATCTAATTAACTACAATTTAGTAAAAATAGTTTATATAAAGATATATGACATATTTTTATTGAGTTGATCATATAAACATCTGGGACTAATAAAAGTTTTATCATTTATTCATTCCTTCCTGTATTTTTGGCTTATCCAGAGAAATTCAACTGTTTTAAACGTCATAACCGATGGTACCACCATACCAGTTTGAATACGTAACATATTCCTCCACTTTACTTCCTCATTTTCAATTTGTTTGTCTGGTTTCGACTTGACATGAAATGAAATTTAAAAAAGTAAAGAGACTTTTGAATCTTGTTCTCTTAAATTAAAAATGTGTATGATGTACCAAAATGTACTTTAATCTTATGATTTTAGATATTCTATGTAGAAAATTGAAATGAAAGAATTGATTTTTTTTTCTTTTTAAACGGACTTGAAATGAAGATAGAATAAACAAATTGACTATGAAATTAAAAAAAATCTTTCTTTCGATCTTTTTAAACTTCGTTCCCCACTCAAATACCCTCACATAATTGCGGTAGAGGAAGTACGTAAAGAGAAAAGATAATGAAAAAAATTTATGGTGTAAGAGACACAACTACTAGGTAGCAGACAATACTTGTGTGGATTGCTCTCATACTTTGCCAAGTAGAATTTTGGGTCCTACTTTCAGAAAAGATGGGCCAGAGTCCCAGCTGTCCAATTTCTCTCTCTATTTCTTTCTTTTTCCATTTTTTTGGTCCAGCTGCTTTCTAAATTCTGTTTTTCTTTACTTTTTCCCCTGAAATAGATGCTTTATTTGTTTACTCAAAGAAACGTGTTTCTTCCCTATTTTAATGTTTTTATTAACTGAAAGTCCTTAATATATACCTTTTTATAATTATTTTATATTTAGTATATTATTTTTATAAATAATTTTTAAGTATTTTATATTATTTCATCAAAATTTTATTTTTTCTATTAATTTTATCTCTAGTAGACTAATAGGTTTTAGGCGTTAAGCCCATTTCTTAAAAGAAAAAACATGAATCAGAATCAATTTATGTAAGAAAAACTATGAGATATTTAGCTATACGTTTTTATATTTCTTATAAACATTATTCACCTAATTAAAGCTCAAAGATCTCAAGACATTCTTCACAATTCAAGAAAATTACAGCTACAATAATAAAAGGGCAGTAAATGATTATAGTTAGCAAATAATGAAAAATTCTTTTTCTTATTGTAAGAAAGAAAAAATTAATATCATTAGATTTTTAAAAAATTAAAAGATCGACCCAAACCAACAACAACCAAACGTGATAAGTGTGTATTATATCAGCTTTTCGATCCATATCAGCATTTCGTATAGAAGTTATTATCTCAACAATAGTGTCCCTACCCATGATGAACTAAAATTATTGGGGTCTCCAAATTTGATATAATCAACGTGTTTTTTACTTATTTATTTTTGAATATGATATGAATTATTAAAGATATATGCGTGAGACACAATCTACTAATTAATCTATTTCTTTCAAATACCCCACTAGAAACAGATCACAATTTCATTTTATAATACCTCGGGAGCTAATGAAACTATTTTAGTAAAATTTAATTCTCTCAATTCCCGGGCGATTGCACCAAAAATTCGAGTTCCTTTTGGATTTCCTTCTTGATCAATAACAACTGCAGCACATCTTCCTCTCCAGGACTTCGGAAAGGAACTTTTGGAACACCAATAGGCATTAAATGAAAGAAAGAACTAAATACTATATTTCACTTTGAGGTGGAAACGTAACAAATTTTTTTTTATTGTCTTTATATTATTCATATTGGTTTTTATCGCATTTATTTTATCCATAGAGTCTCAAAATTCATAAAGAAAGACAGAATGAATAAACTCAAATTATTACGAATAGGTCTTTCTAATGATAAATAAGTATGGACTCATTCGCTCATAGAAAATGGGATCAACTCCCCCATTGCGTATTGGTACTTATCGAGTATAGAATAAATCTGCTTCTCTTTGTTCCTACGAACGAATTGTTCCATTATTACTAACGAATAGAACACACCTTGTTCGGAAATAATCGACTGAACAAGAGTTGTCCATAGGATAGTCATATTATAGTCTTTTCCAATGCAATAAAGTTACGTAGTGTCCATTTATCTTTGATATAAGGGGTATTTCCATGGGTTTGCCTTGGTATCGTGTTCATACCGTTGTATTGAATGATCCCGGTCGGTTGCTTTCTCATATAATGCATACGGCTACGGTCATTGGTTGGGCCGGCTTCGATGGCTCGTATGAATTAGCGGTTTTTGATCCTTCGATCTCGTTCTTGATCCAATGTGGAGACGGGGTATGTTCGTTATACCCTTCATGACTCGTTTAGGAATAACCAATTCATGGGGCGGTTGGAGTATCACGGGGGGAGTCGTAACAATTGTGTTTTACCGGTATTTGGAGTTACGAAGGTGTAAAGATCGGAGCACATATTGTGTTTTGGTTTTCTTATGCTTTATGGTCTATCACGGGTGTCCTATCTAACGGCATTGGGGGCGTGGAAGGTTTGGTTTTAATAATTAAAAATCGATTAAAATTGATTTGATCTTAATTTTAACCAAAAAGCGACCCAAATTGATTTGATGCTTGGTATAGTCAATGGACACTATAACATTTACCGTAAGTTTTATGCATTCACATTTTAAAGTTCTCATTGCAATTATTATATATTCTCTCCGTTTCAATCTATGTGAACCCTTTTGACTTTGCACGGAGTTTAAAAAAGTAGAGAAGACTTTTAAACTTGTGGTGTTAAATGAGTCACATATATTTTGTGTCGTTATAAATCATTGCATAAAGATAAATTGTTTCCAAATATAGAAGAGGTCATTCTTTTTTGCACGAACTAATAAGGAAATAGGTTCACATAAATTAAAACGAAGGAGTATTAAAAATTATGGGTTTATATATACTCTTTATTTTAATTTTTAGTTAATTCTTACATATAAATTTATATTTCGTGTAAAAAATACTGAGTTAAAAGATAATCCGATATCAAAAGGCTACATCCGCCTTTGCGTACAATGATACTCCGGTGCACTGCGTTGGCATAATGGCTGGAAGGTTACTTTAGTTGATGTTTATTCTCACTCACGGTAAATTCAACATTTTTATTCTTTTCATTATCTTTCTACATTTTAAATGACTTTCATTAATTAATTGCGAAAATAAAAATTCTTTTTTTAGAAATACTTCCACAGTCTCTTACTTTGTTGTTTAGATTTGTGTAATTAACTGATATTATGTGTAAACTAACTAAAAGAGATACGGAAAAGTTAAATTGAAATAGGACCCACAATGTGCACTTGTCAATTAATGAAACCCTTACACAACTATGACATGGCGTGCCTCACCCACCATAAAAATATGTATGATATATGTAACATAATGTACTTTAATCTTATGATCTTAGCTATGCTATGTAGAAAGCTGAAATAAAAAAATTGAAAAAAAAAAATTAAACAAACTTGAAATGAAGATAGAATAAACAAATTGACTATAAAATTAAAAAAATATTTCTTCTTTTTGAAACTTCGTGCCCCACTCAAATACCCTCACATAATTGTGATGGAAGAAGTACGTAAAGAGAAAAGATAATATAGAAAGAAAAGAATTGAAAGTCAAAGTAGAAAGTAGAAACAAGACTATGGTAAACAAGTAATAAATGGATATTGATGGTAGGTCCAAATTAGGTTGAAGAGAAATGATGAGTAGATATTAAGAGTGTGAGGTTGTCGCAAGGCAGCTTAACGGGAGATCCGGATCCGGCACCCCCTGCCATAACTCACACAAGGACAATTGCACGGCTGCGCCGAGGACAACCCCATTGGGCCCCCACTCACCACCCCATTATTGATGCACAAAATTCAATTCATGAACAATATATTCTTGGGAGTAGTTTGATTCGCAAACTAAATTATCTTGAGATTATAATCTTACGATTATAATTTTAGGACTAATTTATTTCACCCGGGAGGTGGTTAAAATAATCTCAAATTAATAGGATAAGTTGAGATATTTAGAATTAAGTCTAAGATTTGATTTATCCAAACAACCCCTTTAGTTACTAGGCTCACAATGCGTGCAGTTTAATCATTTGTGTCTATAAACATTTTTGAAAATTATTTAATATATGTGTATACATGATTCGTATAGATGCGAAGCAAATTCAAGATTTTGTCAAACACTATTATTTTTGTAATCCAAAATTTACTAGCTCGACTAATTCGAATTTCCTCCAAATGATAAAGCGTCCCCATCAAAAAGTTCTTCATATTTGGGACTCGAATGATAATCTCTAATTAAGGTAGAAGGAGCCTTAATCATTGCACCACACCGTTAGATGGTAGATACTATCATTCTTAATTCTAACAAAAGATATTTATTAGATAATTGTTTTATTTGAGAGGTGAATAAGAGAACAGAGCATAAGTGATTTCTCTCCTTCATTTTCTAGAAATCACTCTTTAAGCATGATGACAAAAAACCAATATACAACAATAATAATATATCAGTATAATTTCATTAGTGGGGTCTAAGGAGAACAAGATATAAATTAACATAATGAGTGAATATACTTTGCCTAAGGGAATGATCAATAACGAAATGAGAAGATGAGGTGCCTCAAACACTCATTTAGAAAGAAGCTAAGGGTTGAAGGTTTTGGGCTTTTAGGTTTTTCCATCCTCTTTGTGAGGTAGTACTTATGTGGAGGTTGCGCCATCAGAAATCAAGCTTGAAGCTCTTAATTTAGGGCAATTTGCACGATTGCCCTTATTCAGGGGTAGTCTTTAATTTTTGTCCCTCAAATTGCTAGTCTTTAATTTTTGCCCTTCGCCTAAAATACCCCGACGTTTTTGTTTCGAACCCCGGCTCAGTAAAAAAAAAAAAGAATCGCAAGACAGAATTTCGTAGCAAATTAAGGCCTATTCGGGCAAAAGTTACACCTAATTCTGGCAGAGTTTAAAAAAAAAAAATTCTGCCTTACAAAATTTCGCAAGGCAAAGAATTTTCGCTAAGCCTTGCCTTGAGATTTTTTTTTTTGACTGAGCGGGTTTGAACCCAAAACTTCGGGATATTTTCGGCCACTTTTTTAAGCGAAGGGAGAAAATTAAAGACTAGCAATTTGTGTTGAAGATAGCAAGGTTTCTACTTCCATTTTAGGTGAATCAAGTACAGAGATGAAGAAGAGAGGGAAACCCCTAAGTTTGAACGAGATTGCAAAATTGGGAAAGTGTTCAAGTGTGTGTGAAGTGGAACAAAATAATGGGCCAACTCAGACGTGTGAAGTGGAACAAAATAGTGGGCCAACTCAGAATTTTGAACTTAAGGGTTTTGGGCCCAAAATGTCACATGCTCATCGAGGTCCAAGCTAAATCAGCAAGCATCCAACACAAAATGTGTTGGAGGAATTTCAGCCTTTAGATTAAATTTCCATACAGCTGTACATAGATAAATTAGAATATTCTATAGCTGCTAGAGTTAGTTACAATAGGAACCAATAGGAAAATAGCAAGTGTAAAGATTTATTATTCTTTTTTTTACATAGTTTTGTATAAATAGGTGCACATTGAATGAATGAAATCATACGGAAATTTTTACATTCTTGTGTTTTTATTCTATGCTTTCTAACATGGTATTTGTCACGATCCAACTAGTGAGCCATGACGGGTACCCGGAGCTGGCTACCGAGCACCACTCATCATGCTATCTATCATACTTAACCTGGACATATATCATTTTCAACATAAAACTTGTCATAAACCAATTTCTAAATCTCCCAAAACATGTATATATGCATCAGCCCACGAGGCTACAAAATGATGTACAAAATATACACTGGAGAAGTCTCATAACATCTACAACCCACATATAAGTATCTACGAGCCTCTAACTGGAGTACTGAAGTCATAAGGGCGGGACAGGACCCCCCCATGCCCCAAATATGTGCACAAAAGAATATATCAATATGTAGCACCTCCGGAGTAGTGGAGTGCTCCTGTGTAGCTGCTGGTAGGCTCTTATGAATCTGTACCGCCTCACTGTCTACCTGTGGGCATGAACACAACGTCCATAAAAGAAAGGACGTCAGTACGAACAATGTACTGAGTATGTAAGGCATATATGATAACATGATAAGGAAATATAGAAAACATAAGAAGAAAGTATAACTACAACTGCTTGCCTCCTGAGGCGGAATCATGCATGCTCATTTTTATCTTTAAAACAAATCACACATACATATATAAGCTGTCCGAATAAATAACATCATTAGCCCACGTCCGGGGTAGTCATTTCACGCCGCCCACTAGTGGTGTCTGCCCATGCCATATAGACACGGTGTAATAAGCCGCCCGCCTTAGCGTTGCTGCCCGGCCATCTAGGCACGGTGTTATCATCATCATTTACTTAACATGAAGCATGCATAAGAGCTCAAGTAAAAGTTGTAACTCTATCGGAGTGACGTAAGGTCGGTAACCTCCGATCATCTTATGGGACCATCATAATCATCATGTCTCGCCTTGAAGGAACTAGAATTATGAGGTGAGACTATCAATAATAAAGAACAATCAAGGAAATCATACATCAAGATCATTAATCCCATACTAGCATCCTTTCATAAGCGTTAGAATCTCTAGACATGGAATCATCATTATCATTATCATAATGCATCTCTATATTTATCTCAGGAAAAGCACTTAAATCATAGACTTATAGCTTTCGGGATGTAAGAAAGTCATGGAAAAGTAGGGGGAATCATGCTGTAAGAGTCATGCCTTAGAAAGAAGGGGGAATAGCCTTACATACCTTTATGCCTCTCTAACCTTGTCGACTAAACGTTTCCCTCCAAGTTCACTATTCTATATTCAAGAGAATTCCTGCTAAGATTAGATAACCGGAATCATACTTTAGGTCTCAACTAGCACAACTAAGAGCTAACGAAAATTGGGCAGCATCTCCTTTGTTTCAACAACTTCCTCCATATAATAAACAACTCCTAAACTTCAATAACAACACCCACAATATCATAATCCATAAACTTCACCAAGCTAGACATTATTCAATTCTCAAAATCCCCTTTCAAAGTCATCCATAACCATGATTGTGACACAACATCATATTCATTCACATATAATGCTTCTACAACATCTTTAATATAATTCATAACAAGATTACATTCATGATATATCAAGAGCTATGATTCAAGTCAAGTTACTATTCAAGAATACAACTATTTCCATATTTAAACCTCATACTCCACCTCCTTCCATAATCCAAGTCTTTCAACCACTCAATATCCTTAATAACATGAAATAAACATAAAACTCACCTTTGATTATGTAGGAATGAGCTTTGGATGAAGATACTTCACTTGAAGAAAACCCTAACTTCCATTCCTAAGGAATTTCTAGCTTCCATTAACCCTAATGAACACCCATACACTTGATTTCCTTTGATTATTAGTATTTGATCTTTGATCTCCCTTGAATTTGTGTTACTAAGATGTTGGAATATTCTAGAGTTCTTGGGAGGAGTGGAGAAGATGGGAAAATGAAAAATTAGAACATAGAACTTATATTTATACTTGGAAATTAACTCAGCCCGATGGGAATATACGGACCCTTATACGGTCCGTATAAGTGACCATGTAACTCCATCAGTGATGGCCCTTCACTGTAACCGTTATACAGATCATTATACGGACCGTATAAATGATCGTATAACCCACCTTCTTCCCGAACTTGCTCTCGTCGATTCGTTTGATATCCAACCCTTATGGGACCTTCTTAACACTTGTTTAACACTTCATTAACAATTTAAATATTCTCATAACTCCTGTCCAAGGAATTACCAATCAATCCTTAACTCGGTAGTTTGCAAAATCTTTCCCAAACACAACTTATACTTCACCTTCGTTCGACGAACTTAGTTTCACTAATTCATATAACTTCAAAATCTTATCGTATGCACTCTAAAGCCACCAAATACCCTTCTTATAACCATAAGAGCCTCAAGTTCACCTTAAGATCGCGTTAGTCTATTTACGACACAACGAGATGAAATTTTTGAAGTGTAACACTCCTTCCCCCCCCCCCCCCCCCCAAGAACATTCGTCCTCGAATGTTAAGTTCTCGGGAATTCTACAGAAATTTCGCCAGAGTTTCCCCTGTAATATGGCACTACCATCCTGTCACAACAACCCAAAATAACATCGCCTCATAGGGCTACAACAACAACAAAGAAGAAAACATAGCCACACACGACCAAAAACATTAAAAAAAAAAGCATTACATACCTTATGCCAATGGCATCTCATCTTGAACCTCTTCTGGGGGTGGAAACAATTGCGGATATATGGACTTCATATCTTTTTCTTCTTCCCAAGTCATCTCTTCTCTATTTTTATTATTCCATAGAACCTTAACTAAGGCTACATCTTTATTCTGAGTCTCCGCACTTACCCATCTAGTATGGCAATGGGTACATCTTCATAAGCCAACTTCTCGGTAACTTGAACATCTTCCACTGGCACAATTCTAGATGGATCTCCAACACATTTGCGGAGCATTGACACATGAAAAACTGGGTGGACTGATTCAAGCTCTGGAGGTAAATCTAGTTCATAAGCCACTTGGCCCACCTTGCGTACAATCTTATAAGGCCCAATATACCGGGGACTGAGCTTGCCCTTCTTGCCGAATCTCATTACGCCTTTCATCGGCGACACTTTTAAGAACACCCAATCATTAATTTGGAATTTCAAGTTCCGTCGGTGATTATTCGCATAAGATTTTTGGCGACTTTGGGCTGTCAACAACCGGTCTCTGATAAGCTTGATCTTTTCCACCACTTGCTGAATTAATTTTGGACCTATCAGTTGTGTCTCCCCGACCTCAAACCATCCAATTGGCGATCTACACTTCCTTCCGTATAGAGCTTCATACGGGGCCATCTTAATACTGGAATGATAACTGTTATTGTATGCAAACTCAATAAGTGGCAAATGATCATCCCAAATACCTCCGAAATCTAGTACACATGCTCTCAACATATCTTCTAAGGTCTGAATAGTACGTTCAGCTTGTCTATCCGTCTGTGGGTGGAATGTTGTGCTGAGTTTCACTTGAGTTCCCAAACCTTCTTGAAAGACTTCCAGAATTTTATTGTAAACTGTGCCCCTTTATCTATAATTATGGATACTGGAACACTATGAAGTCGCCCTACCTCTTGAAGATACAACTTTGCATAATCTTCTGTTGAATATGTGGTTTTGACAGGAAGAAAATGGGTTGATTTCGTAAGTCTATCCACGATTACCCATATGGAATCATACTTACCCCGAGAACGAGGCAAACCTACAATAAAATTCGTGTTGATCACCTCCCATTTTCAGGTTGGAATTTCCATGACTTGTAACAATCCTCCTGCCTTTTGATGCTCGATTTTCACTTGTTGGCAATTTGGGCATTGAGCTATAAATTCTGCTATATCATTCTTCATTCCATTCCACCAATACATTAACTTAAGATCGTGGTACATCTTTGTCACTCCTGGGTGGATAGAATACCGGGAGTAATGAGCTTCTTCCAGAATCTGACGACGCAGTCCTGTAATATCTGGAACACATAGCTTGCCTCGGTACCTGAGAATCCCATCTGCAAAAATCTCAAATGGGGACTTTTCTTTCTAAGGAAGTGTATCTCTATAGTGAATCAACTGGGGATCTTCATATTGGTGCCTTTTCACTTCCATGTCTAAGGATGAAACAAGTGGGTTATGAACGACGACTCCTGCATTGCCCGAATCGATTAAACTCAATTCCTTGGTGAATTCTATGTTTGAAGGGAAAGTCCATACTTTCTTCACCCTTTAGACTCACCAGGCATGTCCTTGGTGAATTCTATGTTTGAAGGGAAAGAATATGGTGGCTGGAAAAGGACTGTTTTCATTGCTCTATCAGCTAAGAATAAGCTTGGCTTCATTGATGATAGAAACAAATATCCTGCTGCCACTGGCACTGATTTCAAACTCTGGAACAGGTGCAATGACATGGTGACTTCGTGGTTACTCAATTCCCTGTCCAGAGATATTTCAGATAGTGTTATTTATTCAAAATCTGCTGAAGAACTTTGGAATGAACTTGAGGCTCCGTTTGGTCATCCCAATGGTGCTAAACTGTACCACCTACAAAAACAAATGAGTGATTTAATTCAGGATTCAAACAATGTTGCAACTTACTAAACTAAAATGAAAGCTCTATGGGATGAATTGGACACTTTGTATGCTAAGACAATGTGCTCATATGCTTGTGAATATGGAGGAAAGGACAAGATTGTCAAGTCTGTACAAGATGAAAGGTTGATTCAATTCCTTATGGGACTAAGACACCTATGCAGCTGTGAAGAGCAACATCATCACGATGAGTCCTCTCCCTTCTGTTAGTCAAGCATATGCCTCTAATGAATCCTCATCTTTCTTGGCTGCTGGTGGTAACAACCCAGGTGGACAATACTCCAGACTTAAGTCTCAGAACTCCGATTTTAAGGGAAAGAAGAAAAATATGATTTTTTCTTTTTGTAAGAAAGTGGGACACACAATTGATAAGTGCTATAGAGTGATTAGTTTTCCGGTTGATTTCAAATTCACAAAGACCAGAGTTACCAGAGGAATGCTAAGAGCAATTTTGCTCAGCCTACTACAGAGGGTGGTTACACTAATCATATCACCTGTGAGAATCTGAATCAACTTAGTCCAACACAGTTTACTCAACAGGTTCAGTTGCTGAATCAGGCTAAGGTGAACCAACCAGGATCTTCAAACTCAGATGCTAGTGCCAATGCTGCACTTGTTGATAATGTGGTGAATAAATCCATTTTTTGTTTGATTTCAATCAATTCTAACCCTTGGATTTTAGATTCACGGGCAACTCAACATATGTGTTTTGACTCTAGAATTCTTACTAATTTTAGAGCTTTACCTTTTCCTGTTGTTGACACCTAATTTTTTCCCTCGAATAATTTTATTTAATTATTCAGAGTTCTTGAATCACAAATGGAGTGAAATATACATTTTACAAGTCAAAAGTGATTTTATAAAATTATTCTGATGACATTTTTTCATTTCATTTGGCAAAATATTTTCAAACATATATTGCATATCATCTTGTGTGTTTTGTATGTTTTGTATATTTTCTATAATTTTCAAAGTATATTTGTCAAGATTTAATTCAAAAATAGTTTAAAACAATTGTTAAATTAATTGATTGAACTACCAATATCAAATTGACAAATATTTTACTCTGTTAAATCAAGAAAATTGATTAATTAAATAGATAATCAATTACATCTCAATTTTATAATTTATTAGGCTATAATTGCAATTATTACCAAAAAATTAATTACTATTGAATATTTGTTAATTGCATGAGTTAATTATGGCTATAATTGAAATGGCCAATTGTTTTCTATGTTGTAATTAGGGCTATAATTGAAATAATCAATTTATCTTTTGCACTGGTCATGTTTGAAATGGTTAATTAGATTTTACTTTTAACATGACTATAATTAAAATGATAATTCGGCTATTTGTTAAATTAACTGGTGGCCACATTTTTAACGAAATTGCCCTTTTGCATATATATATTTATACACACATGTGAATATACATATATATGTGTGTCTATATATATGCGTTTGGTCCTTTTCTTCCTTTTCTTTCAAAACTGACCGGGCCTAGTCCAATTCGGGCTGACCCGGCCCAACATCATAAACACACAAACATATACACACGCACAGACCTCATAAGGTCTCATTCGAGTAGAAGGGTTTCTATACCCTTCAAAACCCTAGCCGCCAGGTGGAGATTTCCTCTCTCCTCATCATTGTTGCCTGAAATGGCAAGAGTACAGCGTACGATCACTTTTTACAGTGGTTGTTTAGCCGATTTGGACAAACCAATTAATATTTTATCCTCACTCTGTTGATACACCACCCAAACACGGTATAACTCCTTTTTTTTCTTTGCTTTTCTGCATTTTACAGTCAAACAAGGACAAATCCCTTAATGAGATTTGTCTCATTTCAATTTTGAATGATCGATTCTCATTGATTCGCTGAGTTTCGGCGGGATTCAAGATGAATCCCCAAAGAATTTCAGTGTCCCACGTCGATTCGTAAGAAAAAGCTAGGGTTTTGGGGTTTTATATAAAGAACCCCACCCTTCACTTATTCACACACCTTACATGCCTCAAATTCGAAATTACACAAGTATTTTTCGAATAGACCAAAAACAGTCTGCAATTTAATTAGGGTTTTAGCTTTAAGCTTAAATCTTTAGCTAATTGGAACTTTAGTCTAAAATTTTATTTCTTTTTATGGCTGAGCATCGGAGGTGGGGGAATTGAGGTTTACAAGTCCATTTTCGACCAGAGGCTGTGCAAAGAACATGTAAACCTTCTTCCTTTTATTTATTTTTAGTATTTTGCGTGCTTTAGTTTAATTTGTGTTTGTGTGTTAGTTAATATCTGTGTCAGTGTTTGATTAGTTTAGTTTAGCTTAGTCTTACTTAATATAGCATAGCATCAATTAATCATGTAGTTTAGTTTAAGAATCATATATGTTAGATTTGTTCATTTATTAACTTGTTCTATGTGTTAGTATATTCTTAAATCTTGTTAGTTATTGTTAAACATGTGCTAAGTGAGTTTATCTAGTCATTAGCATGCCTATAAGGTGGTTAGTTTATACTATCTAATCATGTGCTTGTTTAAATGTCTGCGAGTTCATTTGGATGCTAAGTATGGTTCAATGCAATCATGGTCAGCAATAGTTTTTGTTAGTTTGACTTAGTTAACATGTCTCATGCCTTGCTTATATCAGTTTAGTGGTTGTTTAACTAGGAGCATGTTGTATTAATCATTAACATGTCTGTTAGCTTAACTCACTCACCATCCAACTATTCAATTATCCAATTAATCAAGTTATGAGTACACTGTATAGCTTGATTTAGTTTAGTTCAGGGTTAACAATGTGTGTAATAATGTTACGACCCATTTTGCTAGGACGTGAGGACACCTATCATTCCCACCACGATAGGCGAACCCTTATCCCAATATAACCAATTTAAGTAAAGGCGGAAGAAATAAATATAGAATGATTCTCAAATCATCCATATAAGATAAAGTGCGGAAATACTAAATACAACCCCATAGATCTGGTCTAGTCATACAAGAGCACTAACTACATACTACAAGTCTGAAAGATGATAAAGTCTCATAATACAACTGTCTCGAAATAAGAGTAAGACAAGTAAGTAAAGGAGGGAACATCTGGGCAGTGGCCGTCATCGTGCTCGCCCTGGAATGACTCTACAGCACCTTCGCCAATCAACCACGAGGAAAAAGAGTAGAATCTGTCTAATACTCTGCATCCATAAAAGAATATAGCAAGTGCAGGTCAGTACAAAGCCACAGTACTGGTAGGTATCATAGGCAGACTAAGTATAGCTAACATAATTCAGACAATAAAGCAAGATAGGCAGATAAATCAACAAGTATAAGCCAAACATAATCAGAACCAAGTACACGTCATCACCTAAGTAGAACATCTAAACCCAAATGTGCCAAGCCTCAATATATCAAATCCGAATCCAACATCACAAGTACAACACCAAATCATCTCAATGTAAGCTGTGATGCAATGCAATAATGTATGGATGCAATGCAATGCTATGCAAATGATGTGTACACATGTACTCCGGACGGAAGTATTGATGTCTCGGTACCACAACCCAA
The DNA here is from genome assembly GCF_029784015.1 of Lycium ferocissimum. Classification (NCBI taxonomy): domain Eukaryota; kingdom Viridiplantae; phylum Streptophyta; class Magnoliopsida; order Solanales; family Solanaceae; genus Lycium; species Lycium ferocissimum. The sequence continues at coordinate 56,619,800 of NC_081346.1, read as the reverse complement.
AGTGACTCGCGAAGTCTGAGTGCCACTCATCCCGGATCTTTGCCTACGGGGGGTTCTCACCGGCACCACCCTGGGGGACCCGCAGAGTCGATGTACTATGTCGCTCCGTATCACGCAAAGATAGAGACGACCTTTCCACCCTTCGAGCTTGCCGACCATCCCGTATCACACAGCATAGAATGGTTGCGCAATTAGTATAAAACCTCCCAAGTATTTCAAAACAACATAGGCCACATCGTCACCGCCCTGTCAAATGTGCCTTATATATATGCAAGATGAGTGCTCAATGAATGATTCAAGTATGCTGATGACAACAACAAGATCTCTTATCACACTCATTCCGCTCCGGTACATGACCTCGGATCACGGACTATCATCTCTCTTTCACACAATCCACGATTCCGGTACTATCATCGGATATCAGACTCTCACGTCACTTCTCATTTAAAAATCGAGCCCAGCTCATCACAATGTTACATCAAGTACCAACAGTGTATCTACAGTATCTCATGAGAATGAGAGTGCGTGCAATGTATGTATCAATATCAATAATTAGATCAATATCACAAGTGCTAACATGGGTACGCCAACAAAGATATCAGTATCACAAGTACCAACGTGGGTACGCTAACAATATATCAATGTCACAAGTACCAACATGGGTACGCCAACAATATATGAAAGACTACACAAGTCATATGGAACTCTATCCTCATATCAACATCAACCCGTAATATACTACAATATCACAATCAATATGGAACAACATATCCCAATATATACTTACAACACGTGGCATGAAGCCAACACAATAGAACAAACAAGTCACAACACAACAGAACAAACAAGTCACAACACAAAGGGTGGCTAGCCCCAATCACGCAACAGGGCCCAACCTAAGACAATATCTAACCCAACTTCATACCCGAAGGTTTACATGCTTTCTCCGACAATATCATCTAAATATATGCTTCGCTACATAAATTTGCACCAAGGGTAAGCCATAACCTACCTGGAAGGGCGAACAACAATATCACCAACAACCACACCTTAGTCTTTCCTTTCCTTGAGCCTTGAGATTAAGAAAGTCTATTCATATTTAAAATCTAGATTAGAAATCATGAAGATCGATACCTATATTACTATCATTCAAATTGGGTCAAAATCAACCCTAGAATTTGGGGAAATGGGGCCCACAAGGGCAAAACGGGAAATTCGGAGGGTAAATTATCCAATTAAACACTAGGTGATCAAAACCCATCAACTAATTGCTAAATTAACTCAAGGATTCATTCAATTTTGAAATCCAAGCAAAATCTTCAATTTTGGGTATAAACCCTAACTCTTAAATTCAAGAATTCATCACTAATAATGCAAGGTATATAATTATCAACCTTAGATACATCATAATCTAACATAAACCCAATCAATTTTATCATTTAAAGCAACTTAGGAAGTCTAATCAATTTTATGAACTTCTCAAGAAAGACCCATTAAACCTTCTTCATGAAAAATCCCAATTTTCTCACTTTAGAAATCATGGATTAAAGCTTAAACCAAGGGAATGAATCAAAGGGAAATACTTAGATTATGGTTTAGACCTTACCCCATGGAAGAAACTTGAAGAACAACCTTGAATTCTCCCAAACCCAAGCTCTCAAGATGAGAGAAACTCCAAACAACAATAAATAGCAAAAACGCCCAGCTGTTCTGCCTCGTTTCTTATGCCAAATGATCCCTAAAATTTCTTTTGATGCCTCCAATGGATATCTTGTGAAATTCCAGTCAAGTTAGGCTTTTGAATCACTCCATTTGACCTTATAATGAAGGAGATATGGAAGTTTCGATATTTGGCAATTTCTTAATTAAACAGAAAAATCTGACAACCCAATTCTTAGTAAAATGACCATAATCCCCTCATACAATGTCGAAACTTGATGATTTCAGTCGAAACGCGAATCAAAGGCCGTTTGCTCAATATAGTACCCTTTATGCTCAAATTGACGTCGAAACCGAAAACAATCACCATACGTACCCAAACTTATCCAAAACTCATCAGAATCTAACCAAACTTTGTGGACATGTCCAAAATCATAATCAAAACTTATTGGAACTTTCAAAACATTGACACGGGATCATCTTGACCCAATGTTGACCGTAGTCAACTCCCATTCTAACTTAACCCGTTTCTCAACCAATGACCCAAATCACACTCGAACCCTTCGAAAACCAACCAATGATACCACTAAGTCATAAATCACCCTCCGAACCTAATGGAACTATCGAAATTCGATTACGGGCACGCTTACCTAAATGTCAACTTCGAGTCAAATCGATTTTCGCTTTAAGACCCAATTTTCTAAAAGTCATTCCAAAACCCAAAATGATGCCTAGGGAACTGGTCCACCAGTCCTCGTGGATCAAAATAGTACTAACAAGGCTGGGGGAAGATTCGACGGGGGCAAAATGGTAAAAATGCAATAACAACCAAACAAGTCGTTACAAATAAGGTCTTTGCAATCATGTTTTGAGTTTTTCTACAATCCTATTCATTGTATGATTGTTAGGATAAGTTCTAAGCCATGAACAGGTTCAAATATCTCTTATATATTTTGTTTGGTCCAATTGCTACTTGATGGGGTGTTAGTAGGATTCCTTTTCATACTTATTTAGTGTAGCTGTTGCTCAAATCAATATGTGGAATTAGCGTAATAACTCTTGACCTTAGTCAATGCCTGTTAGTTTGGTTTAATACAACTCAGTTGGTGTATGATTAGTCTGCATAAATCTTGTTTCAAATCATCATCTCTGATAATAAAATGATAGCAGTGTCTGCTTGGATATTGTAGTGCTATTTCGCTTGTCAATATGAGGATACTGATTGCTTATGATAAATAATTTGACTAGAAATGATTCATGATTGCCACTGACCTATTTATTTGAGTAAGAATTGCTATTTTAAATAAATAGGAGTTGAAAATGTAAAATGTATGTCCTCATTATGGTAGATTGAATGTTTATAACTCATTAAGGGTAGATATTAAAATTGTTCATGATCTTTTAAGTATAGGTGAAGCCCAAGAAGTTTTCACTTGGATGTGATAAGGCAAGGGGTGATTTACCTGGGGCTAGGGAAAGGTTAGGAAAGACTTTGAGTTCACTTACTCTATTTAGTACTATTGATCCTAGGTTGCTGGGGTTCCTTCTTGTTGAATCATACTCTTATGGGACCCTCTAAGGTTTTCAATATGTGAAAAGGGGAGAATGCTGCGTAAAAATAACATGTTAAAGAGGACTGCTGGGGTCTGTGTGCAAAGACAATACTGAGCATGCATAGTCTTGTTTCTTCTTGGCATTTTAGTGTAATATTTTGTCCTGTTGTTCTTTTAAAATGATTACAGATTTAAGGGATTAGAATGTTGTTGCTCTTCTAGGATAGCCTAGTCTATGACATGTCTCTACTAGGTTATTTTTTTCTTCACTTAAGATACCTGCTCAATAATCTGAAATCATATGTTGTTTTTCCCCAAGTGCGAAAGAAAGATGTGAAAGCATAAGTGTGATCACCTTCTTCTTTTTCCCTTTTGCTGTTTGTATGGTTTTCTGGGATGTTAATGGTAGGATGTTGGTTCAAGTTGAGAGGAAAAGTCTCCTTTGATGTATAGATCTTTTGTCTGCTTAAACTACTTGTTCAGTCCACTCAGTACTTGAAATACTTAAAATTAGTATCTGTTCTTGTTAAATTGCCCTACCTAAAACCAAAACTTTAAGTGTAATTAAGATTTGAGATGGTTTGTGGGATTTGTGTGTTCTTTTCTCTTTCCAAAAATGAGATGAAAATGCTGGTTAAATTCATGAAGCTCTCATTGAGATGAATTCATATTTAATTTAAGACCAAACTGCTGTTTGAAAGTGACCTGAGATTTTTCTGTGTAGGACTAGCTATTTTACTGAGTGTTTACTCTTGAACTTTTGAGGAGTCTCTTGTCCAATAAATGTTTACGAGCCAATATGTGCGTATATCCGGTATATTGACATTGAACTGATGTGAAACCCTTCTACTCCCCTTCTTCCTCTTAGCTGTTGTGCTACTGCTATGTGATATACATAGGATATACACAATATACATAGCCCAGGTATACCTTAGTATATACTGGATTGTGTATCTTGTATACGGACGGTATATCACATAGGTGTTGTGCTTGAGTATTTGGTTGAATGATAATTTGGGCCTGCCATTTGTTGCCTTTATAAGAACCAGTTTGGGCCCTGTCTCACCTCATCTAAATAATGTTATTGTTTTGGACCTACTGTTTTCTCCCCTTAACCTATTTTGGTTTGTCTTTCCCCATTGGACCTCCTGGGCCTCTATTCTGTTTATTTCAACAACTATTCTATGTTACAATTGATGTACATTATTTATATATGTGTGGTTGTATGAGTGTTGTATTATACCAATTATTTTACTAAGTATAGGTGTCCTCTAACCGCATCCTTCTTTTTCCCCTCTTATCTTTTCGCATGAAACACGCTGTCGAGGGCCATTTGGGCCGAGTGCATTAGCCATAGTTGATTGGGCCATAGCCCCAACAAATCTTCTTTTCCTTTATCGAGTCCGGATCGTGTTGAGGGCCCAAACATGGGTGAAAATGGCAACTGGTGGGCTCGGTAGGCCCACCAGCCTTACTTTCTCTTTTCATTTCATACATGTATATGCGTATTTGTAAAAAGAATGCTTGTATATATTGAAACCCTACGGTTATGAACTTAGACATTTAGGCAAAAACGATACTTAGGTCGTTTAGCCTGTATAAGAACCCTGAAATGATTTTTCAAAACCAAGACCCAATAAAAGATAAGATGATCATGTCTCCAAGAGCTGAAACAAAGAAATGACTTTTTTTTTTTTTAACAAATCTTCCTTCTTTTTTTCCAAAAAAAATTGGAAACGGGAACATGCTAGTATATATATGCATCATTTTAAAACAAATTGATGTTTTAAAACTGGAAAAAATAAGTTAGTGACCGTTGTGTGTCTGACGATTTTTAAGATAAAAATTGGCAGTTTCTTTGGACTTAAAGGCAAAACTAAAAATTGATTTCATGAAATAGTAAGTGTTAAAGTGGGCTTAAAAGACTTAAGGATTTTCAAATCTTTTTGGGCCAAGCCCAACCTTAAGTTAATCATACAAAGGAAATACACTTAAACCTTAGTTTGAAGAAAGAGTTTAAAAGTGGGATATGGTTGACCTTCAAAATGATAAAAAATGGATAAATATGTTGCATTTGAAAAGAAACACTTTTCATACTTGTATGAACCCATGGTTTGTTTAGAAAGGAGATATACTCAAAATTTTCAATAAAATTTATAAGGACAAAAAGGCATAACATTGGACTAAATTTAAGTTGAACTCTACTTACGAGAAATCTTAAGTGTATTTTGGTCCAGAAATTAAATGACTTTAAACCTTATATACATTTTTTTTTCAGAGGAAAATTCAACGCTTTCATCTTCAAAACAAAGGGATTTTGCCAAAACATTTTATGATATGCCATGACAAGTTATACAAGAAACTAAACTATTTAAGCAAATAATTATAATAGTCGCACATTGAAGCTCGATGATCAATCGTATTTTACAGATTCTTAATATCGGGGTGTCTGAACGCCTTCCCTGAGGAATTACCAGAACCCTTACCTCGAACTGTGGTTTAAAAATGATTTACCTCTTCTTTGACTAAAACATTTTACTTGGTTTTCCAAATTTCCCTTATAAATTAGGTGGTGACTCTAAAAATACAAAAATCCAATAGAGTCCACAACCTCGAAGTAGTTTTTATGCCTCGCGTAAAAGTGAACTGTAACAGATGGCGACTCCGCTGGGGATTTTTTCAAATAGGTTCTAACCATGAGGGTTTTAATATAATGTGATTTTATTGTAATTATTTACTTATTTGTTTGTATGTAACTTCGGAAACAGCCGTCCTACCTTGGTAGGAGTCAGGTCTGCGTACACTCTACCCTCCCCAGACCTCACGTTGTGGGATTTCACTGGGTTGTTGTTGTTGTTGTTGTTGTTGTTTGTATGTAACTGTCACTTCATGCGTATCATAAATTCCACCAACACTGGCAAAAAATTGTATGATTTCAAAGGGGAGACGCGTGTTCGCGGTCTAGCCTTCACTAAGAAATAAAATAACTTTCTTTGGAACACGTTGAAGGCTGAGTTGGTTCGTGGTCGTCCAACAGCCGATAACGGTTCATCTTGAGTAGTCCGCTTGAGTCCTAGTCATTTGAAAATCCCACTTTAGTACTACCTAGGATAGAGCGAAGCCAAATCCCAACGGAGTAGCGCATGCTTACCTAGACGAGCTTGGATATTTGAGACGTAACTAAGCCCTTTACGAGACTGCCTTGTGTCAAGACAGTCTATGATCCGAAGAAATCGCATCCCACTATGTGCAAATTGAAAACATGTTTTGTGCCTATGTGCTAAACCATTGCCTCTAGGGGAGGGGGGGGGGGGTGGATTAATCGTGTTCTGTTTTGTAGATGCCGCCCAATCTAAAGTTCAACATGGTCCTCGAGGCTCCCGCTATGCTGGAAATTTGGTGGGGTTGGTTAAATAAGGAACGATAATAGACATTCACAAATTGTTTGGGACACCTACCCTCGTTGATGATTATGAAGGGTTGTAGGAAATTAATCGAAGTTTTTTCCTGGTATTGGGACTGTGACAGAATGGCGTTTAGGTTCGGAAACATAGTGATGACCCCGACTTTAGTGGAAATCTGAGATTGCATAGACAACGTTGGAACCTGTTTGAGAAGGTGGAAAAAACCTGACCATAACCTCTTAATTGCACATAAGCCTACCCCCAACCAAACTCCTGAAACTACCATCCTTATCCCATGCCAATTGGATCTTCGATCCGACCGTAGCCTTTAGGGATTTGTACAACCGATTTGGAACCAAAAGGGGATACATGGAGTATTCAACAGAATTCCGAACCTGTGCTGATTGGGAAGCTACCTAGACTTTAACATTTGACATATGCCTATTGGGACTCATGGTATTTCCCAAAGATAGACACCAAGCCATAGATACCCGAGTCATTTCTGTCACCCATGCTATCTTTCATGGCATAACCACAAATGAAAAAACCAAATGCTTTGAGTTGGTCCCCATCATCCTTGCCGATATGTACTGAGCCTTAAGCCTATGCTGAAACCACCATAGACAGTTCCAAGAGTGCAATAGGTTGTTACAATAGTGGATCATCAAATATTTGAACAAATCCGAAGGTCCTCAATGTAACAACCCGTTTGGTCGTTATAGTCCTTTCGGTATTTTTGCCCTTCTCCGAGCATTAACTAGCTCATTTTCTACCTGAGGGGACTGTTGGCACTCCTCCTGAGGTGTCTAGATCGGATTCGGGCAACTTTTGTGAAATATAGGCTTAAAGTGAGAAATGGTTGACCTAAAGTTGACTTTTGAGTAAACGGACCTTTTTCGAAATTTCGTCAATTTTGAGAGGTCCGGATGGTCATTAAGAACTTGTGTGTGTATTTGGTTCGATTCCCAATGCAATCGGATGCATTTTGGGACTTGGGTTAGGAAATTAAAATTAAGACATTGAGGGTTGACTCGGTCAATGAGACCTCTGTTGGGAATTCCGAGGCCACGGGCGCGTTCGTAGCATATTTTTTGTGCATTTATGTGTATGGTATGTGAGCAGATGGCCTCGGGAACTAGTTAGAAAATCGAATCAAATGGTGAAACTTAGGTAAGTTTCTGGTGTCTGGTGCCCGCTTTGGCGGCACCAGCACCGCAGCAACGGTACAGTTGGAGCAGTAGCCTTGCGGCTGGAGCGGTCCAGGGTTTTTTAGCTTGATCGCGGAAGCGGCATAGCTGGGGCGATCCCAGTGCCGCTAAAGCGGGTGACGGGCAGCGTGTATTATTAATGATGTGTTAAAAGCCTTTAGACCCTCATTTACTCCCATGTTGAAATTAGAGCTTCAGGAAACTGTTCTTAGAGATATTTGGAGGAGATTATTGGAGGTAAATATTCCTAATTCCTTTACTCTTCCTTTAATCATAATCATCTTAGATTCCCCCTTTCCTTTAATAATCCCTTATTAATGGAAGTTAGAAGAGGGTTTTGATGAACATTTTATCTAGGCTTATTAATGATAAATTGATGGGGTTTATGTTAGATTTTGAGGAATCTAAGCTTGTTAAACATATATCTTCCATTTCTAGTGTTGAATTTCGGAATCAAAGAGTTAGGGTTTATACCCAAATTGGGGGTTTTGCTTCAAATTCAAAATTGGGTAAATTTATGAGTTAATTTAGCAATCAGTGGTTGGGTTATGATCACCTAGTGCTTAATTTGACATTTTGCTTTCGAATTTTCTGTTTTGCCCTTGTGGGCCTGTTTTCCCAATTTCTAGGGTTAGAATTGACCTAAATATTCTTCATGATTTCTAATCTAGATTTCGATTATACTTAGAATACTTTGGTTCTGAGGTTCAGCAGAAAGGCAAGGCAAAGGAGTGAGTTGTTGGTGTTGCGGTTCGGCCATCCAAGTAGGTTATGGCTTACCCTTGGTGAGACTCCATATAGCGAAGCGCATATTTAGATAATATTGTCGGAGACAACATGTGAACCTTCGGGTATGAAGTTGGGTTGGATATTGCCTTAGGTTGGGCCCTGTTGTGTGTTTGGGGCTAGCCACCCCGTTATGTTGTGATTTGATTGTTCTATTGTGTTGGCTTGATGCCATGAGTTATTGATAGATATTGGATTTTGTTTATCATCTTGATTACGATATTGTTGGCATACCCACTGTTGGTATTTGTGATTCGGATATATTGTTGGTGTACCCATTGTTGGTACTTGTGATATTGAGCATGATTATTGATGTTGATATATGTATTGCACGCACTCTTATTTTCATGACACACTGTTAAGATACTGATGATATTGATGAAACACTTTGATGAGCTAGGCTCGGTTTTACTTGAGAGACGTGAGATGGCCGATATCCGATGTTCATTTTGGAATCATTGACTATGGCCGATATCCGATATTAGTCCCAGAATCATTGATTGAGGTAGTGCATGGACTTCACGGGTCCCCCAGAGTGGTGCCGGTGAGAACCTCCCGTGGGCAAAGATCCGAGGTCTTGTCTGTCTGTTGGGCAAAGATTCGGGACGCGTGGCACTTAAAATTCGCGAGTCACACTGGGTTGTACTACCGAGACGTTGATATTTCCGTCCGGAGTGCATGTGTACACAACATTTGCATGGCATTTCATTGCATTCATACACTATTGCATTGCATTGCATTATGACTTGATTTTGAGATGTTTTGGTGCTGTAATTGTGATGTTGGATTCGGACTTGATATATTCAGACTTGGTACAATTGGGATTAGATGCTTTACCTAGGCAATGACGTGTACTTAGTTCCGATTATATTTGATTTATACTTGTTAGTTTGTCTGCCTATCTGCTTTATTATCTGAATTGTGTTAGCTATGCTTAGTCGGCCGATAATACCTACCAGTGCCGTTGTTTTGTACTGCCCTGCAGTTGCTGCATTCTTTTATAAATGTAGAGTATCAGGTTGGATCCACTTCTGTGACGCGTGGCTGATAGTCGTTTCAGCATTATCTCCGAGTTTCCAGGGTGGGCATTGCCGTTCACCACCTTGAAGACTTCTCTATCTTTATGTCCTATTCTATTCAAAGACATAGACACCTTATGTATTATTATTCCAGACTTGTATTATTTCCCGTCTAGATACTCTTGTATTATTCAGAGTAGAGTCTCATGGATCGGTATGATGAGCTCCGTACTTCCCTGCGAGAGCCTATAAGAAATTTAGGAAACCTCACTTCCTTTTCTTCTTTCGTGCTACTTTATTCTAATTGGTATCTGAAAAGATCAAATTGGTATTTGACTCTTATCTCTTCTCTCACAGATGATGAAGACTCGAGCTACTATGGCCCGAGGTCAGCGACAGCCAGTGGGAGCGGCAGAGCGAGAGGCCGCGGGGCGCCCGCCCCAGGCTAAGGGCGGGGCTGCGCGGTGGGGGACGGGGCAATGAGAGATCGCCCGTCTCCCGAGCCGAGGATATGGCTCCGGCACACACGGCCGATCTGGTTACTTGGTTAGGCCATACGGGATACTATGGCCGAGGTCTTACTTCATCTTGATGCCCAGTAGACGGCAGTTAGTGTTACTACTCCCGATGGGGGTTCACAGACTAGGGTTGGGGCGCAGACCCCTGAGCAGGGACCTACGCGAGCAGCACATCCTGCCACAGCTATGGCTAATCGTATTGATGCGATACCCGCTCCTGGTGTTAATATTAGGCCCATGGAGGGCGCTGTTATGACGTTTTCTGATTAGGACCTTATTGGGAGATTTAGGAAGTTAGAGCCACTGAGGTTTGCTGGTATTTTATCTGAGGATGCTTATGAGTTTATTCTTGATATGTATGAGTTGCTACACCAGATGGGGATAGTGAAGACCCACGGCATTGATTATGTGTCCTACCAGTTTCGCGACGCGAAGACGTGGTGGAGGTATTTCGTGGCATACAGACCTGAGGGTTCCCCTCCTTTGACTTGAACTTATTTCTACCGGGACTTCCTTCAGAAGTATGTGACCTGATCTTTGTGAGAGGTGCGTAGGGAGAAGTTCTTGCATCTTGAGCAGAGGGGCGTGTCTTTGGAGTCCTATGTGACCCGTTTCCTATATCTGACCCGTTATTCCACTCCATTGATTCCTACTAAGGCCGATAGGATCAAGCGCTTTGTTAGGGGACTAGTGGGCTCTCTACAAATTCCTTGTCTTCAGATAGAGTCTATGGGGGCTTCCTTTCAGTCCATTATCGAGCATGCTTCTATGGTTGAGGACGCTAAGGCCCGTGCTTTCGGTGGTGGTGACAAGTGGACAATTCAGACTGGTAGTTATGGTGGTTCTGGTTCTAGAGGCGCCGGTCAGTTTTCGAGGCCGCATCAGCCATATTCCGGCCATCCTATGCATTCAGCGTTAGAGGCTTCCCCTAGTGAGCCGCCTAGGCAGAGAGCTCCCGAACTTCATCTGGTGATCGAGGTGGGACTTCTCAGAGAGGCGGTGCTCAGTCCGGTCGCGGTACTTCCCATGGTTCTATAGGTGGTTCCCAGCCAGCTAGAGGTAGTTCTCAGAGTATGAGGGGGGATCCCCGGGCCGGGTGTGTGGAGCCCGTTGTTATTCATTTCTGGTAGACCGGCGAGAGGCCTCGGATGCGTGATTTTAGGTACTATTTATGTCCGTCGTACGGCGGCATACGTATTTGATCCGGGATCCACCTATTCGTATGTATACGCATTTCATCTTTTGGTTGGGATTTGCCTTGTGATAGCATGTATATACCTGATCATGTGTCTACTCTGGTCGGAGATTCTGTGATTGTTGATCGAGTCTCTTAGGTCTTATTTGGTTACTTTTATGGGGTATGACACTTGGGTAGATTTGATGATTCTTGATATGGTCGACTTTGATATTATATTGGGGATGTTCTGGATTTCCCCTTATAATGCGATCTGGTACATCACGCAGAGATAGTCGCACCTTAGCCGTGTCGGGCATTCTAGGCTTGAGTGGAGAGGTACTCACAGTCAGCTCAGAAGAAGATCATTTCCTTCTTTAACTTTGCGAAGAAGTTAGTAAGTAAGGGGTGTCTAGCTTATTTGGCTCATGTTCGTGAAACGACTTTGCATCTCCACCCCTTGAGTCTGTCCCTGTTGTAAGCGAGTTCGCGGAGGTATTCCCATCGGATCTGCTGGGTATGCCACTCCATCACGACATTGATTTCTGTATTAACTTGGATCCGGTCACTCGTCCTATCTCTATTCCGCCATCTTGGATGGCACCTGTTAAGTTGAAGAGCTTAAGGAGCAGTTACAGGATTTGTTAAGCAAGGGGTTCATTAGACCGAGCGTCTCCCCTTGGGGTGCTTCTGTGTTATTTGTGAAGAAGAAAGATGGGACCATGAGGATGTGTATTGATTACTGCCAGTTGAACAAGGTCACTATCTGGAACAATTGCCCTATGCCTCGTATTGATGATTTATTTGACCAGCTTCAGGGTTCTTCAGTGTTTTCAAAGATTGATTTGCATTCCGACTATCACCAGTTGAAGATCAGGGCGGAGGATATTTCGAAGACAGCATTTCAGACAAGATATGGCCACTATGAGTTTCTAGTAATGTCTTTGGGCTTACCAATGCCCCGACTGCATTTATGACCTTGATGAATGGCATCTTTAGGCCATTCCTTGATTCCTTTTTTATTGTGTTTATTGATGACATCTTGGTGTATTCCAAAAGTAGAGAGGAGCATGAGAGCCATCTTCGTTCTATTCTTAGGTTCTTTGAAGAAACATAGCATTGTTTGCTAAGTTTTCTAAGTGTGAGTTCTGGTTGGAGTCTGTAGCATTCTTAGGCCATGTTGTGTCCAAGGATGGGATCATGGTTGATCCATAAAAGATTGAGGCTCTGAGGGGTTAGGCAAGGCCTACTACTGTTACTGAGATTCGTAGTTTTGTGGGTTTGGCCAGTTATTACCGTCGTTTCGTGAAGGGTTTTGCTAGTATTGCTTCGTCTTTGACCAGATTGACTCAGAAGAATGTTCCCTTCCAGTGGACGGATGATTGTGAGGAGAGCTTTCAAAAGTTCAAACTTCTTTTGGCTACAGCCTCGATCTTAGCATTACCTATGGAGGGTAAGTATTTCGCTGTCTATTGTGATACCTCCCGTATGGGCTTGGGTGTTGTATTGATGCAGGAGGGTAGAGTGATAGCTTATGCTTCCCATCAGTTGAAAGTTCATGAGAAGAATTACCCTACCCATGATTTGGAGTTGTTGGCCGTGGTCTTCGCTTTGAAGATGCATTATTTGTACGGTGTTCATTGTGAGGTTTTCACTTATCACCGTAGTCTTTAGCATGTTTTTACCCAGAGAGATCTTAATTCCAGACAGCGTCGATGGACGGAGCTCCTGAAGGACTATGACATCTCTATTCTGTATCATCCCGGGAAGGCCAATGTGGTGGTTGATGCCTTGAGTCGCAAGGCAGTGAGTATGGGGAGTTTAGCTCGATTGATTGTTTTTGAGCGTCCGTTGGACATGGAGGTTCAGACTCTGGCTAACAATTTCGTTTGTCTTGATATTTCAGTCCCGGGCAGGATTTTGGCTTGCATAGAGGCGAGGTCGTCTTTATTGGATTGGATCAGGACTCCTGCTCAGTTGAGCAAGATTCGAGATAGAGTTTTGAGAGGTGAGGCCAAGGAGGCCGTGATTGATTCTGAGGGCATTATGAGGATTAAAGGACGCGTGTGCGTTTCTCGTGTTGGTGATTTGATTCAGTTGATCTTATCTGAGGCTCATAGTTCTCGCTATTTCATTCATCCGGGGGTGAGTAAGATGTACCGTGATTTGCGACAACACTATTGGTGGTATCAGGTGAAGAGAGATATAGTTGATTTTGTGGCTAAGTGTAGGAATTGTCAGCAGGTAAAATATGAGCACCAGCGACTCGGTGGGGTGCTTCAGAGGATGCCCATTCCTGAGTAAAGGTGGGAGAGGATTACAATGAATTTTGTCACGGGTCTTCCGAAGACCCTTGGCAAGTTTGATTCTATTTGGGTGATAGTTGATCGGTTGACTAAGTCCGCTCACTTTGTTCCAGTTCAGGTTTTCTATAACATGAAGAAGTTAGCCAAGATGTACATTCGGGATATTGTGAGATTGCATGGGGTTCTTATTTCTGTTGTATCTAATCGGGGCACTATTTTCACTTCTCATTTATGGAGAGCGTTTCATAAGGAGTTGGGTACCCTATTGGATCTTAGTACAACTTTTCATCCCCAGACCGATGGCTAGTCCGAACGGATCATTCAAGTGCTCGAGGACATGTTGAGAGCGTGTGTTATTAATTTTGGTGGTCATTGGGATCAACACTTGCTCGTAGTGGAGAGTTTACGTACAATAACAGTTATCATTCGAGTATTGGTATGGCGCCTTTTGAGGCTTTGTATGGAAGGAGATGTAGATCTCCGATTAGTTGGTTTGATGGGTTCGAGGCTCGGCCTTAGAGTACAGATTTTTTTAGAGAGTCCCTTGATAGAGTGAGAGTTATTCAGGCCAAGCTTTTGGCAGCTCAAAGTCGGCAAAAGATGTATGCGGACCGAAAGGTCCGGGATTTGGAGTTTGCTATTGGTGACCAGGTTCTATTGAAGGTTTCACCCATGAAGGGTGTTATGATGTTCGATAAGAGGGGCAAGTTGAGCCCCAGGTATAGTGGTCCGTTTGAGATTATTGACTGTATGGGTGATGTAGCTTATGAGTTGGCATTGCCGCCAGGCTTAGTGGGAGTTCATCCGATTTTTCATGTTTCGATGCTGAAGAAGTATCATGCCACATTGCGGTGCCTACATTTTTCATTGGGATTCTATATTGCTTGATGACAATTTGACTTATGAGGAGGAGCCTATCGCGATCTTGGATAGACAGGTTCGAAAGTTGAGGTCGAAGGAGATTGCTTCTATGAAGGTGCAATGGAAGCACCGTCCTATTGAGGTGGCTACTTGAGAGATCGAGTCCGACATGCGTAGCCGATATCTCCAGTTGTTCACTGATTCAGGTATTCCTCGTCTCTTTTCTCTTAGTCGCTCGAGGACGAGCGATAGTTCAATTGGTACATGATGTAACGACCCATTTAGTCGTTATAGTCCTTTTGGCATTTTCGCCCTTCCCCAAGCATTGACTAGCTCATTTCTTAACCCGAGGGGACCGTTGGCACGCCTCCGGAGGTGTCTAGATCGGATTCGAGCAACTTTTGTGAAATATAGGCTTAAAGTGAGAAATGGTTGACCCAAAGTTGACTTTTGAGTAAACGGACCTTTTTCAAAATTTCATCGATTTCGAGAGGTCCGAATGGTCATTTAGAACTTGTGTATGTATTTGGTTTGGTTCCCAATGCACTCAGATGAATTTTGGGACTTGGGTTGGGAAATTGGAATTAAGGCGTCGGGGGTTGACTCGGTCAACGAGGCCTTCGTTGGGAATTCCGAGGCTACGGGCGCGTTCGTAGCATGTTTTTATATGTGCCTATGTGTATGGTATGTGAGCAGATGGCCTCAGGAACTAGTCGAAAAATCGGATCAGATGGTGAAACTTGGGTAAGTTTCTAGTGTCTGGTGCCCGCTTTGGCGGCACAAGCACCGCGGTAGCGGTATCGCTGGGGCGGTAGCCCTGCCACTGGAGCGGCACCTCTGGGGCGGTCCCAGTGCCGCTAAAGCGGGTGACGGGCAGTGTGTATTATTAATGATGTGTTAAAAGCCTTTAGACCCTCATTTACTCCCATTTCGAAATTAGAGCTTCAGGGAACTGTTCTTAGAGATATTTGGAGGAGATTCTTGGAGGTAAATATTGCTAATTCCTTTACTCTTCCTTTAATCATAATCATGTTAGATTCCCCCTTTCCTTTAATAATTCCCTAGTAATGGAAGTTGGAAGAGGGTTTTGATGAACATTTTACCTAGGCTTATTAATGATAAATTGGATTTGGGCTTGATATATTCAGACTTGGTACAATTGGGATTAGATGCTTTACCTAGGAAATGACGTGTACTTGGTTCCGATTATGTTTGATTTATACTTGTTGGTTTGTCTGCCTATCTGCTTTATTATTTGAATTGTGTTAGCTAAGCTTCGTCGGCCCCGTCTTTTTTGCCTACCGATCTGCCATTGTTTTGTCTTGACGCACTTCTTTGTATTCTTTTATGAATGCGAGTATCGAGTTGGATCCACTTACATGTTACGTGGCTGATAGTCATTTCATCTTTATCTCCGAGTTTCCAGGGTGAGCATGGCCATTCGCTGCCTTGAAGACTTCTCTATCTTTATGTTCTATTCTATTCAGAGACATAGACACCTTATGTATTATTATTCCAGACTTGTATTATTTCCCGTCTAGATCCTCTTGTATTATTCAAACTAGACCACAGGGTATTATTATTATTCGGATACTATTCTACTATATATATATATATATATATATATATATATATATATATATATATATATATATATATATATATATACCATATATATATATATATGAACTTACTTATCTATTCTCTTTCGCTTGATTAGTTATGTTTTGTGACTTTATTTATTGTTGGATTGAGGGTTCACTTACTGAGGTGGGAAGGTAAGTACCCGAACGGCTTAGGCAAAATAGGTCGTGCCACTCAATATCTAAGCGACCAAAATAGAAAGGATAGACTAAAATCCCACTGTCCAAATTTTGGGTATCAGATCAAACAGGGTTGGGCCTTCATTTTCTCAAGGCTTAAAAAAACAACATAGAAAGGATGTTCCCCGATTTCATATCCGCCCAGGTTGTAGTTAGAGGTAGAAAATGCCCATTCTAGCCACTTATGGGAATCCGAGGGATCCGCCCTTATGCACCTGCTAGAGTCTTGAGACAGTTTGGTAGAATCCAAATAATACCCCAAGTAGGGAACATGGGAGAGTATATGATGGACTATGAGGAGGATAATATTTGAAATGCTGGGGATATCGTCCGAGAGTGGAATGGTCGTAACTTGGGGTCCCGAAACTTTAGCTCATGATCGGTTTCACCCTGGATGTGACGAAGGCTACAAGGATTGGTTGAGGGCACATTTGCAAGGCACCCTCGCCCCTGAACCCAACCTTTATCACTGTGTTCAAGACAAGTCCTCAAGGCCGAGATCAAGGTCTGTTTGACTCAAAGGCGAGCTGATGACGGGATGCCAAATACTTGGAGAAGATCGAGCATGATCAAGCCATCACAGCTAGCTTGACACATGAGTTGAGGTTTACACATGAGTGCTTGGAGGATCTCGATGATCGAATGAAGAAAGCGATGGATGAGACCACACCCATGACATTCAAGGAGAAAGGGTTCTTGATGGATGCTTTGTTGACATCAACTCACCTCCGGATCTAGACCGCCCTTCGAAGGGCCAAGAAGGCTAGGACCGAGAGAGCTTCATCATCTGCCACTGGAGGCCACTTCTGCTAATTTTACTTTTATGATTTATCATCTTTAGTAACCCCTTTGGGGAAAATATTATTAATGAAAATTATGATTTATGGGGCAACGGTTTAATGTAAACGGCACAATTATGTTTCAAAGCGATTAGAAGGGCCTTAGCTTAAAAAGGTCTTAAGAACACGAGTTACATAATTTATTGCAATTATTGATTATATGATTATGTGATCCTGTGCTTATGTGCTTCATATATTTCATTTCAATGATTGATTGATCTTATATTCCGATCACTAGCCCAAAGAAAAACACAAAGAAATACCAAATAGCCAAATATCCTAAAAGGTTGACTTACTGTCATGGACGTTCAAGAGAACCAAATTGATACCACCCCCGTGGTCAACTCGCTTTGTAGGAAGATTCGTAGGCTAGAAGGAAAGATCAATTTGGTCAAGGCAAAGATCAAAGAGGCCGATCGAATCTTGTACTTGGCTGGGAGCCCACCAAAAGAGGCTACTGAGTTGGAACGCTATCGCGAGAACTTCTCAGACAAGGTCAAGGGAATGGTACAAAGCTATGTACCAACCTGGTCAAATCTGAGACACCTAAACAAAAGAGTGCGGATCCCAAAGTAGAATTCGAGCCTTACGAAGAAGAGCAAAACGGCCATCCAAAAAGGCCACCCCTGCTGCCTCTGCTGCCAAAGCTGATAGTTATGAGATACCTCAAGGATTCACTCGTCCACCGTCACCAACTTAGTGGGAAATTGTCCTCAAAGCCCATGCATGCCCCTATCGAGTCACACCAAAGCATGTGCGATGCGAGGAAATCTATGAGAAAATGAAAACTGTTGGAGCCACATGCTCCAGTTATGAGAAGCTACTGCCTTGCGCTCCGATCTATGCGCATAAAAGGTGTCCATTCCACAGGAATCAACCTAGCCACGCTGCTGATGAATGCATGGCCCTCAAGAGGAGGATCATAAGGTTAATCGATGACAAGACAGATCCGCAACTTATGGGGACCACAATCTTTGTTGGTCCATGACCAAATCATCCCAAGTGAGGTAATCACGCTAGACGCTCATATCTGGAGCTACGACTTCACCATTTTGAAGGACTCATACACGAGCATCTTTCAAAAGCTGGCGAGTATGCGGGAAAATCCGCCCAATTGAGGCTGCTTGGAAATCCTCGCCTAGCGGGTCAAGCCAAAGAAAGATTTGCTTATTTCACTCTGGCGCACGACATAGAAGAATGCGCAGGCTTCAAGTTCGAGTTAGAACATCTAGTCCATACTGGGGGAATTTGGGTAGTGCTCCCTCCCCGTTACTAAGAACTAGGGCCTTCGGCCAAATGCGTGGTTGTAAGGACAACAACCCACTTCGATCGTAAGGATAGGTTATCTTTTGGGTAGGTCTAGGCGTCCCTTTTTCAAAACAAATGTTATCCCCCTTTATTTAAATGTAAAAGAAACTACATACGACCTGATGTCCTAAGAAGGGATACGTAGGAAGCCCTTATCGAGCCTAGTCTGGGAAGACTTTTGGGTAGAACAAAATTAGGGGATATTTTATGTAAACCGATCTATGGAAAGGCCTGATTTCCCGCGGAGGGATATGCAGGCAGTCTATGTGAGACGCGGTCCCTATATTATATAAAATAAATATTTCCCCATTTTAATTAGAAGGAACCGTTTTGAGTCTACTTTCTACGCTTTATGTGATTATTTGTAAACTACGTGTGATATCTTGTATTGTTTATCACTGCCTAACGTACAAACATCGTTTGCCTTTAGAGTTTTTCTTTTCTTATATAAAAAGGTTGATCTGTGTTGTGTTACACTGGCCTACTTCATTAGATCAAAAGCTGCAATAGCATCCCTTTCCGAGCAAGACAAAGGCAAAGAAAAAAAGACTGGTAGTTCGGAAGACGAACACAATAGAAACGAACTCGTTATCAGGGATTCAACATCCCCAAACCCAAAAGAACCATCGCATTCCGAGGATGTGATCACTATGCTACTCAAGAAAGTTGGTGACCTTCAAGTGAAAGTCGCTAGAGCTGAGATAGCCAACACGACCAAAGAAACACCTGCTGAGGCTAGAAAACCTCCTCCACCTTTTCCATCTCTGAGTTCCCCACTACTTGATCACTTTCCCACCTACCCTACCAGCACCATGCCACCCACATAAAACCCACTCACTACTGAGCCACCCCACATTGGTACATGATACCACTCTCCACTACCCCTCAACACTACCCAAGACCCCCAGAACTACTCACTCTATGCCATCATACTAGGCACCACAACCCACTCACACCAACCCTGATATCCGCCCAAGCACCATCACTCTACCAACCTCGCGAACCACCTAAAAACCTAAAAGCCACCTCGCACATCCAATAATATCTTTTCATATTCCTACCACCCTAAATGTCTTTTCCCCAGAGCACCATGAGCTGGTCCACTACGAAGAGATGGAGAAGGCCTAGAGAACTGAACAAGACAGGAGCGATAAAGAAACGGAACAATCTACAAGAGCCACTCATAAGGTGACTGGCCTGATTTACGACGATCTCTGTATGCATTCGGACCTGGATATACCCAAGGGCTTCAAGGTGCCCAAATTTAAAATGTTCAACAGAACGGGAAATCCCAAAGCCCATATTCGGTCTTGTTGTGACCATCTGGTCGGTATAAAGGAGAATCAAGCACTTATCATGAGGCTGTTCAGCAAAAGCTTGACCGGAGAAGCCTCCGAGTGGTTCACCACACAAGACATGCGTCGACGTTGAGACTGTACTCGACCCACACTATCTGGAAAAGGTCAAATAGAAGTCCACTGAGATCTATCGTGAATACGCAAGTAGGTGGAGGGCCAAAGCTGCCCGAGTACAACCGCCAACGAGCGAAGAGGAGTTGGTCTCTGCCTTTATCTGATCACAAGAATCGAATTTCTATGACCGAATGTTGTCCATGGCCAGAAGGCCATTTTTTGAATTAGTAAAATGGGAAAGGCCATAGAGGACGGCCTCAAATCTGGAAGAATCATCAGTAACAAAGCTACCAATCGAAGCACTGTGGGACCTGTTAGGAAGAAAAAGGAGGACGTGGCAAACGTTTCCTACACACCTAGCCCAAAGCCCAAGAGGTGAGAGGAGCCATACACTTCCGTCGAATTCTATCAATCTACACCACCCAGTACCTACTTACTTGCACCATAGAGAACTATGCTTGTCTTTTACGAATAACCCAATTTCCAAACACCACCACCAAACTACAAAGCTCCACAAATAAATTTCCAAACGCTACAAGCAAATTACCAAGCTCCACAGACAAATTTCCAAGCACCCACACCAGCTTCACTGCCAAACTACTAAAGCACCCGCCTACCGAACTCCACAAAATAACCAACCAATGAACTACCAAAACTTACCACCCCCAAATACATACAATCTGCCGCGTCCTAACTTTGAGAAGGAGCCTCCTCGTGTGTTCACTCTACTGATTGAGAAACGAACCCGACTATTTGAGAGGTTAAGTGCTGCTGGCCTAATTTAGGCGGTCCCACCAAAGGTCGTCAACCCTAAAATCAATTCTTCCGACCTGATCAGACGTGTGCTTACCATTCTGGCGGGAATGGACATAGTACTGAATACTGTATCAATTTAATGCATAAGGTACAAGATCTGATTGAGAAAAAAGAGATCACTCTCAAAATCGCTGCACCAAATGTGAATACCAATCCTCCGCCTAACCATGGCAATAATACTATTCACATGATTAAGAGAGAAAAAGATTGGGTTGTGTGCAAGCCATTGGTTCGAGACCCTATTAAGACACTCGAGCAAACAGTGGCCTCACTCATAATTCTAGAGCACCCATAATTCAAGGTATTGATCCCCGCACCAATTATAGCACCAGTATCCTAAGAGGTGCTGCTAGCTACGAGAAAAGAATTTGTTGTCCAAGTGGCGGTCGCCAATGGAATGACTCAATTTGGGAGATGTTACACTCCCAAGGAATTGGTCCAGGAGTGCCAAGGAAAGAAGGAAACAAAAAAGGCCCATCACCGAAGGTGAGGCCGAAGATTTCTAGCACCGAATGCAACCAAAAGAATACTCCATTGTGGAGCATCTGAAGAGGAATCCAGCACAATAAATTTGCGTTGGCATTGTTACTGAGTTCCCCTCAACACCATCTAGTTCTAATGAGGGTATTAGACGAAGCTCATGTCCCCGCAGGCACGAGTAGCAAAAACCTAGCTGACATGGTGGCCCATGTCATAGGTGAACATCAAATCTCCTTCACCAAGGAAGAATTACCCAAAAAAGGCTCGACACACAACAAAGCATTGTATATCACCATCATGTGTCGACACAAGGTCGAGACTCGAGTATTGATTGATAACGGAGTTGGCCTCAATATTTGTCCTGAATGGGTTATGATCTCGAAAAGATCCGCCAAAGCCGCACAAATGTAAGAGCATTTGACGGCGCACAACGTGATCCCGTTGGAGAAGTCAACCTTTGTGTCCAGATGGGACTTGCTAAATTCAATACCTCGTTCCAAGTCATGGAAATCGCTGCTAATTAAAATCTATTGCTAGGAAGACCATGGATTCACATGGCTGGAGCCATGCCATCAGCTATCCACCAAGCTATGAAATTCATATGGGAAAGCCATGAGGTCATGATCCATGGAGAGGGTAGCATTCACAACTACCTGAACAATTTCGTACCTGTGATAGAAGAAACTCCAAAAGGGACAGACTTCCACGTAATGGAACTAGTAGGGGCTTCCCATAAAGAGGACTCTGCCCAAGTTCCCATGCCTACGATCAATAAAATGGTTGCATCCACAATGCTCCAAAATGGTTTCGAACCTGGATGAGGTTTGGGAAGGGATATGCACGGCATCATAGAGCCAATTCCAATCCCTCAAGAACTTTTTATTTTGGT
This sequence comes from Lycium ferocissimum, assembly GCF_029784015.1. Classification (NCBI taxonomy): domain Eukaryota; kingdom Viridiplantae; phylum Streptophyta; class Magnoliopsida; order Solanales; family Solanaceae; genus Lycium; species Lycium ferocissimum. The sequence goes on along the minus strand of NC_081346.1, from coordinate 56,597,745 downwards.
TTGGGGTATGTTTCCAATGATGATGAGGCTTTCGAAGCCAACAAAAACATGAGGAGTCCTCCGAATCTACGCAAGCGGATTCCGAGCTTGTGCCAGTCATTCTCGGTCTGAATGCCCATGCCTAATGATGGAGACTCTGAGGAAGGGTTAGGGATTCTATTCAAAGAGAAAGATTTCCAGGTGATATTGGAAGAGTGCAAGGAAGTGCCCACTATCCGCGATGTCGATTGTTGACACCGAATTTTTGACCTCCCATAATTTATTTTAGTTGCTCAGAGTACTTGAATGTTAAATGGAGTAAAATTAGTATTCTTTTAGAAATCAAAATGATTTTATAAACTATGCAGATAATATTTTACCATTATCATTTGGTAAAATAATTTCTATAATATTATAAACCATTTGAAAATTAATTTACAACAATTATGATGCTTTGCTAAATTCAATCAAGAAAATAGTTCAAAACAACTATTTATCTAATTGTTTAAATTATCAGAAATTAATTAGCAAATATTTTACTCCATTTAATTCGAGGAAATTGATTAATTAAAATAAATGATCATTTTTGCCTCTCAAACTTTAATTTTTGCATAATCAAATTATATTGATAATTCTCAAATTAATTATAATTGATTTAAATGATTAATTATGGTTATATTTGTGAATCTGCTTATTAAGTGTTTAATTACGGCTACAATTGAAACAATCAATTGATTAGTCAAATTGAGGCCATAATTAAAATAATCAATCTCATGATTTGGTTTAATCGAGGCCATATTTGCAATTCAAGTCCTTTTGTGTATTTAAACATATCCATTAATTTGGCTAATTGGTTAATTAAGTTGATTTGGTCATTAATTAAAGGTTAAAATCATTAATCGGTTTAGTCGTGGCCATTTATTAAATTTAGTATTTTATATATATATATATACATCTATATATATATATATACATACATATATATATATATATATATATATACATACCGAATATACATATATATATATATATATACATGTATATATATATATATATATATATATATATATATATATATATATACCCCCTCCCTTATTCCTTTTATTTTAGGATCGGGCCCAGTCCATTAAAGAGCCTGGCCCACTACGCTACTAAAGGGTGAAGACCCCTCTTCAGTTCCTATATCTTGTCTTCAATAACCAAACGACCCCTTAAGCGTAGAGAAGAGTTTCTCTAGTGAGAAACCCTAGCCGTCGCAGTGATTTTCTCTCTCTTATGTCGTCATCGTTGCCATTCATGGCAAAATCGCGGTAGGTAATTGCTTTTACAGTCCTTTGCACCACCATTTGGAGCAAACATTTAATGCTCCTTATCTCTCTCTACCGTGTTTTGACCAAACAAGGTATAGTTCGCATTTTTTATTTGCTTTTCTGCATTTCCATGGTCAAAGACTGAGATTTCTTAATGGTTTTGTCTCAAAGCGAATTTGAACTCTCAACCCTCATTGGTTCATTCAAGAACTATCTGGATCGAGCCGTTGAGAGTCAAATCTGACCCTCCAAACCTTATTTTGCTTGAATCGTGGCTGTTGATGCTTGAACGGAGACTTGGTTTTCAAAAACTTGCATTTTGTCCCACATCGGATTCGATTAGGATTTGGGGATTCTTTTGGGGTTCTATATAAAGAACCCCCAATTCACAGTTTTAAAGGAGAGCAATTGAAAAACATCACTTGCATATTAAAAAATTGAAATAGCTAGGGTTTTGGCAATTTTGCTTAGAAACCTTTAATTTTTCGATTTAGTTAAAGTTTTAAATATTTTGTTCTTTGCATGTGGCCGAGGGTGGAAGAAGACCTTCTTAAAGTTCATTCTTGACTAGGCTGCGCATCAAAGAGGTGATTTTCCTTCCCTAGTTATTTTAGTTCATTTTAGTCATTTAGGTGTTTACTGCTTATATGGCTTGATGTTATGGTTATTTGTGATGTTTTAGTTTTATGATGCTGGTTTTATTGTAGGTTAATCCTATTTTATTTAATTATGTAATTATCTAGTCTTGTGTGCACTTAAAGATTAACTATATAGGCTTTAAGCACTCACTTGTATGTCATTTGATTAGTTATGAGTTAGTATAGATGTATAACCTGTTAATTATGTAGATGTGTGTTCAAATTCTTCATAATCAGTTGTTCTGAGTTAGCTTGTTAGGCCATGCCCCTTTTGGTTTATGATTGCTTAAAGTATGACCTATGTGTTCAAATTTAACCAAAACCAAATCGACATTTGGTTTGGTTTGAGTTTGGTTTGGTTTGGTTTTAAATTTTAGAAATATTTGGTTTGGTTATGGTTATGTTATAATAACCGAACCAAACCGATAATTATATACATAAAATTTATAATTATTTATATGTATAATATTAACTTTTCATAAATAATTAAAGATATTTTATACCTTTTAATTATTAATTTAATTTTAGGTCTACTTATTTTTAAGGCCCATGAAAAGAATATGTCCAAGTCCAACAATCAAGCCCAACTCTAATAAGTTGTTGTAAAAAGTAAAAATCCTACTATCTCTTTTCATTTTACATTGCCATCGGCATGTCTTTCCCTAGGTATGCATTCGCCCCGTTTGGATGACTTGTTATAAAAAGAGCTTCATAAGAAATTTGAAGAATGTAGAGAGAGAGAATATTTGAATTGTCATGGATAGTCATAAATTGAAAAACCTATATTTGAACCGAACCAAACCATGACAATAACCAAACCGGTGGTTATTATTTTAATTGGTCTTTATGGTTTTAGACATTTAAAAACCGACTAAATTGGTTTGGTTATGGTTTAACAAATAACCGACCCAGCCATTATGAACACCCCTGACATATTTAATTAATCATGAGTAAGTTTAATTTAGAATTTCTTAGCTTAATTGTATCTATTCAACTTTGGTCAATCATGTGGGACCTAGCCTAGAAATCATGTTTTCACAGTCCTGAATTTCTGAGTATCATTTGTTGTTTTAGCTCATACATGTGTTTGGATGTTGATCATCTAATAGGTATGCTCCTTGTTCGTGGCTAAGTGATGACTTGGCTTATGGTTTTCTTTTCTATCCTATGACTAGGTTTTGTTACTAATCATTCACTTAAATATGTGGGGTTTGATATTATCACATAGTATTTTGAATAAAAGTAATATGACACGACTAGCCTGTTAGGGTCCCAGCTTGTGGATCTTGTTTGCTTTTAATATAACTACTGAGTGCTTGAGATAGTTTTGTAGTATTGGATCCTAGTTACATATTAACTTATGAGCCTGAAAAGGCATGTTAGTCTAATCTTGTGAATGATAACTTGCTAGGTGTCTTGCTTAATCACTTTGTTTGTCTTAAATGGATTCATCTATTCACTAAGATTAAAATAAGCACTTACCCTTTATAAAAATATTGGTTTGAACCAAGCTTCACAAATCCACCACAAAGATAACTAAAATTGCAATGTCTCCTTTTTGTTCATTTTTTACTTTTTTTTAAGTAAATGTAGAGTTTATTACCATTTCACTCTTTCCTTTTATTGAGTGTAAGTTTGTTTAAAAGTTGGCTTCTTTAGGTGTAAGCTAATCTTACTTGGTCAATTCTTTTGATAAGCGGTGTGTGACACCTAATAGCTATTAGTTTTTTCTCTTTGAAGTCTATTCACTAATTACTTAAGTTCATTTATCTACCTTGTGTTGCTTGCTTGGAGAATGCCTTCCTAAATTGATTAAGTGTTGATGCTATGTAGGGATTAGATACATTGGTCCTATATTTATATAACTATGGATTATCTTTGGTTTTGTCTTGGCTGTGTGACAGAATTACTTAAGCATCTCATTAGTCATGTTTGAATTCAATAGGATATTGATGTCAATGTCAAGATAGCCAAATCTGTTAGACATATACCCAGATATCTTGTTATGGGTTGTTTGTTGTCACCATTAGATATACACTTCCTCTCCTATAATACTATGAGCTTCACACATAAGTGGAGAGGAAAAATAGCACTTAGGGATTGAGCTTAAGCCTTCCCTGGTGTCTACCATGCCTGGGGTTTCTGGAAACCCCTTGAATCTTGTGTGGCATCAGGAACAAAAGGGTGAAAGCTTTCCCTTTTGGGCTGTTTTAGTATCTCTATGGGTGTGTAAATCCATGGTATGTTGGCTGATGGTTGTGTATGTCTATTTGATTGGCAATGCTCATTTTTGCTTAAGGAAATAACATTATGTGTCTGTTTTATTATCCTTCAGTTCTGGGCTCTGAATCTATTACTGTTGGCTTATATAAGTTAAATAAGAACCTTGAGTAGTATATTTTCCTATAGCTCCTCTCAATGTATTAGTTTTCTCCCCCATATACCAGGTGATATACCAAGGTATACAGAGCATATTCACCTCTATACCCTCACAGGTGTATAGGAGTGGATATATTCAATATACTTAAGGTATATCACTCCTATCATTTATGAACATGAGCCAACATTGTGCCAGTTTGGTCTCTTGGGACGACTATTTTTATTTAATGTTTGGGCCTTCTCTGGCATTTTAAACAAATTTTGTACTTGGGCTGAATGTTCTTTCTTTCTTTCTAAATCTGGTTAAGTAGCCCATGTGGGCTTTGGGATTTTTCTTTATCATTTTGGGCCTTATGCTGTTTCTTCTAAAAAACTATGTTATCACTTAATGATTTACTTGTTTAACTTATGTACTTGTTTGGCTTGAATGTAAATTGTTTATGACTTAGTATCCCTACTTAGACAAATACTAATCCTAGTCTTCTTATGTGCTTTTTGGGAACCAATTCTGGGCCATTCTGGCCATCTCTTGCATCAAGACTTGTTGGGCCTAAGGCCCAACCTCCCTCTCTTTGATCGAGTCCTCTAAAGAATGGAAAGGAAAGCAAATATTCGTGTTAGAAGGCCCAGCCAATGGGTGAAAATGGCACTGATGGGCTTGGGTAGGCCCATCAGTTTAAAAATTTACTTTTCTTCTCCTCTCTATTTTTACTTGACATGTATATATGTTGTATATGTACCAAACATGTGAATAATGAAACCCTCATGCATAGAACTTAGGAAACGCATAGTATTTTAGGGAAGTCGCCTCAAATATCATTTTTTCTGAAAACCCTTGATAATTGAATTACTTAATTTAATACGGTCAAGATCAAATTGATTTTAATTGACAAGTTTGAATGATCTTCAAGGAAAATGACCAAGTACTAGTTTTTGGGCCTTCCGCCCTGTAGCTGAAATTTGATAAATGCTTTATTTTGGGCCTTAAAGCCAATGATTAAAATGAAACTACCTAATGTTTTGGAGTTGGCAAAAGAACTGATTTCAAACAAAGTGTATTGAAGGAATAATAGGAGATAGCTTTAAAATATGAGTTAATCACCAAAAAGAGGTACAAAAACTTGGATATCTTCAGGACTTAAAAGAAACAATGTTGGACCGAAAATGAATTTGGAAGAGATTTGACATTTTAACTTGGGTTTAAAAACCAACTTTGGCAAAAATTTTTTAAAAGATCTTTTGGGCACAAGCCCAAAACCAAATATATACTTGAAAAATAACCAAATAAAACCCGCATGTTGGGCCAATTTTTTAGGGAATGATGGATTTGGAAGTTGGAATATGACTTGACCCTATTTTACTTCAAAAAATAAATTGGCCCTTATTAAAATTAAAAATCAATAAAATAGAATTGGACTTTTCTTAATTTTTATATATCATATATAAGATATAGGAGAATACTCCATATTTTCTTATATATAAATAAAACCCACTATGTACTAAACCCATTTTATTAAGACGAATTAAGACGTATGAATTACGGCTCATTTTGACCGCATTTTCACATTTTTAAATACTGCTCGGAACTATGTCAATATTAGGTTCGTTTTAAAGCTGGCATTTTAACTTTATGAGTTTTAATTTTTATTTAGCCTAAATAATTAATATATTTAGCTATATATACATTTATAATATATAGTCTATTAAATAGAGTGGGGGTTCATTTGTATTTTGTCAAAATAAAAGGGAGGGGAAATAAATAAAAAAGGGGATGAAAGTTTGTAAAAACAAACTTCCACCAACCCCCCCCCCCCCCACTTCATTTTTCATTTTTCACCCACACCCTTTCTCGTTGAAGAAGGCGATTTGGGGCGATTTCTAGGGTTTCGCCTCCATGGCTAATCCACGACCATTTTTGGCCAGATTTGAGAGGGCTTTTGTGCCCTATCACGAGTTCTCGTGATTCCCAGGTTCAATTTCATGTAAATTATTAATTATTTGTCCCAAATTGAGTCATTTTTGGGGATGTTACTTGGGTTCTCACAAGTATATGGTTGCCATGGGAGGGGCCTAGAGCCTTTAGCCAACTTGTGCACCATATGCACTCCATGAGAGAACCTAGGGCAATTTCCTAGAAGGTTCTTCGAGTCAGTACTAATGTTGGGGATTTTATCTTGTTTATACGATTTTGGTACTATTGTACCATTGGAATGTGATAAATTTGTTATTTGATGACGAGGCGTACGATCCTAGTATTTTCTGATTTTTGTTTGTATTTTTTAGGTACAATTTGTTGGCATTTTAGTTGTGTTATATGATTATTGTGACATTTTTGTTGGATAAGGTACGAATTGGTACAATTTGTTGAAATTCGTTTTTGTCCTTTACAAAATTTGAATTTGTTAAGGATAGGGTTTTTGGAATTGGGGGGAAATTCGGTTAAGTGATCTAAAATATTTCCATTTCTATCCCTAGCATCATTTTTAGGCTATAAATAGAAGAGTTGATTGTCATTCGAAAGGGGCTTTTTCCTTATTTTTTTTTGGAGAATTTCGAAAGGTTCTCTGAGAATTTAAACCCTCCATCACTAAAATACTAGCAATATATCAAATATACTATCATTATACTATAAAAACCAATACAATATACCAATATACTATATTATACTATTCAAAAATGCTACAATATACTAGCAAAAAATAAAAAACAAAGGGTTGTTTTTCAAAGGATAAGTGTTGGTGTTTGAAGTCTATGATTCAACCCCTCCTTTTGATCTTTAGGTTGCCCTTCAAAAAGGTAATACTCCTATTCCACCTTATGTACTCTATTTTAAGTTGTCTTTATGTGTTGAAATCTGTTTATTGAAGTTTGGATTATGTTTAGTATTTTCCTGTGTTATAAACTGTTGAATAGCTTATCTATGTTATGATGATGATATTAGGTAGTTTGGGTTGTTGTTAGTTGACATTGGTGTTTGAAAAGGGTTTAAAATGAGGAGAAAGTGCATTTTAGCTTATAGTTCTTCGTTATATTGGATTTTAAGATATGAACTTGTCATGTGATTTTTAAATGAAGTTTTTACTGTTATTTGTATTGAAGGACATTAAGGTGGTTCTTCTCTGATCCTTGTTGTGTTGTTACTATTTCATTAGATTCTTAAGTCCTTTGGTTTGTGGTAGCTTTTGGTCTCTTGAGTTTGATCATCTTACTTACTGATTCTAGTTTAAAGAAAAGAGATTGATACTTGCTTATTATAGCTTAGAGTTTAAGAAATGAGTATTAAGGGTCAAAAAGTTTAAGAAATGGTTTTTTTTTTAAAATAAATCCTTTCATTCTTTGTTTGAAACTGTTTTGAGACCAAAAATGAGTTTGTTTTCCTTCACTTGTTGATAATGATTAAAATCTGGTCCAAAAGATGTCTTGTAATACTTTGTGTCTTTTTGGAATGACTTGAAAAACCTTAGGTATAAAACTGGATGAAAATGGTTTTCAAACATTAGTTGCTTATGCTTTGATATGCTTTGCTTTGGACCTATCTATTTGATTCTGGGATTGAAACTAAGTTAAACCATCATTTTAAAATTCTGCAGATATTCCTATAAGACTGTTTATAGATTAAAGTGATCCTTGAATATTAATTAGAACCTCATGATCAAATGATGGAACTTAGACTAGGATTTAGGGACTAGGGAATATTGAAAGGGACACCGTATGAATGCAGCAATACCTAGACTTATTTAAGTTAAAACTGACGTAAGAATGACTTTAAACTTGCCTTTGTGAATTCCAGTAAAAAGGGGAATCGGGTTAGAGAAATGGTTTTCTAGCACTTGATTTAGTTTCTTCTTGGCTAAAAATGAACTTTTGACTAGACCATTCATTGCCCTATTTTTTTTTATTAACTACTGATTTCCTAAAAAGAACTAAAAACCAAGATTTTGAGCATGTTAATTGTGGACTTTGCCTTGCCTTGCCTCCTTTACCTCTTAATCCTGTGCTGCTTTGTCTACCTTAATCTCCTGTTGTTGCTATTTGTTTGCCATCTCTTTATTACTTATGCCTTCAAATTCTTATCTGCGTATTTATTTATAAATTGGAACCCTTCAAAAATTATCTCACATTTAAAGTTGCTAAACTTGATTTAAAAGCTTGTACAAAACTAATTTTGAAACTTTAATATAACTTGTGACATATCGATGGGATTTAGTATAATTTGGACTAAAAATGATCAATTTCATAAATTATGGGACTAATTTGGACATTTTTGAAACCTATGGACTGATATAAACATGTGGACTATTTAGTATATATGGACTGATTTAAGACTTGTAGACTGATTTGGACTTCCAAAAACTTGGACTATCTAAAAAGACTAAAATTGGATTAAAATTGATAAAAATGTAAATATAGTTGACAAATGGACAATAATAGTATGCCTGAAACTATTTTCTATGCTTAAATAAAAATTCTTTAACAAACTTAAACTAAAAATTTTTTTTAAAACCCGGGGGGGCCT
>NC_081346.1:56573856-56588823 GCF_029784015.1 Lycium ferocissimum | reverse complement strand
TGGTTTGTTAATTTTTAAGACTCAAAACAATAGTTCTCTTGCTTTAAAATTAGATAAACGCTTACTATATACGGGATCATACCAAGAAAATAAAGGATAACCATTACGTACCTAACGTCGTCAAAAGCGACTCAACCACGAACTTCGCGTTAATGTGCAATCTATAACAATGGAATACATATATCACTTAGATGGCTTTCATATATCATGTATATCAATCGATAACTTTATCCTAAAATAAAGCGGCCATCTCTACTATGTACTAGTCCCGATTATCTATATCTACTTGATGAAAAACACCATAAAATATCAACATGAAGACATATATATATATATATATATCATATGACTTAGCTTATGTAACCATACTCCGATTGAAATGATGATATAACCCACATCATCTTTTATAGCTTCCTTTCTTAACTTAACAACATCCTTAACATGATAACAAAATCATTTACTATTGATTCCAGCTTATACCGTATAATCATATCAAGAAATAAACCCACAAGCTCAACTCTTTCCAAATAACAACTCTATTCTCGGAGTTCATGTTTATTTCATCAATTCACCTTAACCAACATCAAAATAATCATAAGCACGACTTGGAACATAACATACACAAAGCCTCCATCAGTGGCCTCGGAAGTCAAGTTCCAATATTCTCCTAGCTAGTGTTCACCCATATGCTGTCTGATATAATAGAAGTGATTTCCTTTCACTTAAGTTGATTCCCAAGGTGAAACTTGCATCAAATTTTTATGTTTGGTTCTTGAATGACTATGAACTGTTGGGGAGGGTTTTAAGGAGCCTTGGGATGAGTTTTGGTTGAAGAATAATGAAAAAATTAGGTAGGAAATGAATATATTGTAAAGCAAAGTTGGCCACCGCCTCAAGTGGGTCCCAGTGAGGCTGATTGCGTAGTCTCGCTAAAACGCAAATATCTCTCTATTGACACCTAAGTTTTACCTCATAAGATGCGTATATTAATTTTTCAAATTTCACGAGTCAAAACGAATGAGGATATTCCCTTTCAATTTTAAAATTTTAAAAAATTCTGAGAAAATTACAAAAATGACATTTAATTATGATTTCCTGAAAAAATTGACAAATATAAAAAATGTGAGTTATTTACTTTTATTCCGCTCCGCCTAGTCCGGGAAAATTGTTTATTTAAACAATGTATTAATTACGGCTCAATTTTGACTGCATTTTTCCACATTTAAAATATTCTTCGGAACTATGTCGGTGTTAAGCTTGTTTTAAAGCTAATATTTTAAATTTGAGTTTTAAAATTTGATTAACTTCCATATAATTTAACTTAATACGCGTATTTATAATATATAGTTTCTAATTGATTTAAATTAGGGAGAGGGGTTCCTATTTATTACTTTAAAAACTAAGGGGGTTTAGTGTTAAAAAAAAAAGGGGTGTGAAGTTTGTTACCCACTTTATTATTTCCTCCCACCCGGCTCCCTCGTCTCCTTCACCAAGCGATTTGCGATTTGTTAGGGTTTCCCTAACCACGGCTAAGTCATGGCGATTTGAGGCCAGTTTTAGCCAAATTCTTGAGGGCTTTTATGCCCAATCATGAATACTGTGATTTCCGGAGTTTATTTTCGTTTGAATTTTGTTTTTTTTCATGCCTAAATTGAATTACTAGGTTTGTTACTCTGGACCCTTACGTGTGTATGGTTGCCATGGGCGGCGCGCTTGAGCCATAGCATCTTGTGTACCTGTGCATTTAAAATAAGGAATCTAGGGGGAACACTAGATGCTTCACGGTTAAGGTGTAAATTTCGGAATTTTATCTTCATTGTACTATTTGGTATAATTGTACCGTTAGAATGGTACAAAATTTGTTGTATTCGTACTATCCTAGTATTTCTAATTTTATTGAATTTTTTGTGGATTTTAGGGTACAATTAGTTGTATTTTTGTGGATTTTAGGGTATAATTAGTTGTCATTTTTGTGGTCTTATCTAGTGGAAATTCGAATTTTAGGAGAGATACGAAAAAATCTAGGGGTTTTGGTGGAAAATCTAGGGCTAGGTGTCCATTTTCCATTCCTAGGATTCCCTAAAATGTGAAGTCTATAAATAGAAAGAGGGAAGATGAAGAGGGGATCCTTTTTTTTTTTTTTTTTGAAATTCAGGAGCATAAGCCCTAAAAAAATCCTAAGAGATATACCAAATCATATACTATATATATTCTACTATACATAGGCAGTCAAGAAAAATACTATAAAATACTAGTAATATTCAATCAATATACATAGACATATGTATAAAAAGGGAAGTATTAAAAAGTGGATTTTTGAAGAGAAAGAAGGGTTTTTGATTGCTTGAAGTTAAGGGTTTGAATCCTTTGCTTTTGTCTTGGCGGGGTTGCCCTACAAGAGAACTACTTCTATTTCACCTTATTTACTCTGTTTAAGTTGTTTTTATGTGTTGAAATGTTTGTTTATTGAAGTTTGGATTATATTTGGTATTTTTACGTATTTATTAATTTGTTGAATAGCTTATCTATGTTATAAGGATGATATTATGTAGTTTGGGGGTGTTTTTAGTTGATATTGGTGTTTGTAAAGGGTTTAAAATGAGGAGAATGGTCTGTTTTAGCTTATAGTTTACCGTTACATTGGATTTTCTGAGATATGAACTTGTCATGTGGGTTTTTCTATGAAGTTTAGTGTTGTATTGAAGGATATTAAGGTGGTTCTTCTCTGATCCTTGTTGTGTTGTTACTGTTTCATTAGATTCTTAAGTCCTTTGGTTTGTGGTAGCTTTTGGTTTCTTGAGTTTGATCATCTTAGTTACTGATTCTAGTTTAAAGGAAGACATTATTACTTGCTTATTATAGCTTAGAGTTTAAGAAATGAGTATTAAGGGTCAAAAAGTTTGAAAATGGTTTTTTTATGAAAATAAATCCTTTCATTCTTTGTTTAAGCCCCATTTTGAGACCAAAAATGAGGTTGTTTTCCTTTACTTGTTGATAACGGCTAAAATCTAGTCCAAACAATGTCTTGTAATACTTTGAGTCTTTTTGGAATGACTTGAAAAACCTTAGGTATAAAACTAGTTAAAAAATGGTTTTCAAACGATAGGTTGCTTATGCTTTGGTATGTTTAAGTATTCCTTATATAGTTTCTTGTATATGGACTTTTTCTAGTATCTAGCTTAACGTGACTTTGAAAATGCAGAATATATGCTGGACACCATGGCTGCTCTAAGAAGAGCAAAGAAAAAATAATTTTTGAAAAATCTAAAATATACCCTTGTTTTCTTATTACGTCATGTGATTACTAGACTATAAGAGAAAGGCTTGTGTCCTTTACTTTATGGTGTAATAATGGATCTAGGAAAGGATCAGTATTGTTCTATTTTGAAACCTACGACCTTGTTATTTGTTTCAGAAAAAATGACCTTTCAATAGCTTGCTTAGTCCCTCTTGCTTAACATGATCACCTAGTAGACTAAAATGAATCTTCGGGACTTGAAAGGTGTTTGGAAAGTAATGTTCGGAACTTAGCTTGTTTGTTTCAATCAAGTCTGTCTAATGAACCATCCTTGATTTCGGTGCCATGAACCCCTTTGTCTCGGTTGATTCTTGAAACCTATCACTCACTATCAAAGAAATCTTGTGTTCTGACTTACGGTAATTTGTAAATAATGGTTACTTGTTTACAATGTTCATGGGTTATTATTGTTTTACACTTGGATTGCTTATCTTAGTTCTCTTCCTAATATGATCACCTAATAGACTAGGTTGCCTACTTGTTTGTAAAGGATTAAGTGTGGTACTTACTTTTGTGACACGCACTCCTTATGTCGTTGCTTATAGCTTGTATTCTTCTCTTTACCTAACATGAACCACGCACGATGCGTAGACCTAAAAGTTTCACCTTTGACATGATTTAACCATGTTTGTGGTGATCAACATTTGTATGATTCTTGACCCCCTGCTGACACAGGAATACCTCGGTTACTTTTGAACCGGCTGGCGTTTCATTTCCGTTAGGTTTGAATCAATTTATGTGATCCCTGCGCCATCTCTTGCACCTAGGACGTGCACGCTAAAATAGAACAAGCTTATTGTCTCGGTTTGGAATTCTTGCTATATCTTGACCGTGATTTTGCGGGACTAGAAATGGCTAGAAGTTGAAATCTCTTTTCACTTGTGACTTGCTATGACTGTAGTTTGAGATGTATCTGCACCTAGGATAAGTTCCATGTTTCTTCTGCTACCTGTGAATTTACTGATCCTGTCTTGACTACCCTTTATGGCCTATAAAGATCTGGCTTGATCCTGCATTTGTGTTTGGACCTATCTATTTCATTCTGGGATTGAAACTAAGCTAAACCATCATTTTAAAATTCTGCAGATGTTCCTATGAGACTGTTTATAGATTAAAGTGATCCTTGACTATTAGTTGAGACCTCTGTGATCAAATGATAGAACTTAGACTAGGATTTAGGGTCTAGGGAATATTGAGGAACTTGTATTATGAATCTTCTTAATACCTAGACTTATTTAAGTTAAAACTGACATAAGAATAACTCAAAACTTGCCTCTGTGACTTCCAGTAAAATAGGGGATGGGGTTAGAGAAATGGTTTTCTAGCACTTGATTTAGTTTCTTCTTGGCTAAAAATCAACTTTTGACTAGACCATTCATTGCCCTCTTTTTTATTAACTATTGATTTCCTAAAAAGAACTAAAAACCAAGATTTTGAGTATGTTGATTGTGGTCTTTGCCTTGCCTTGCCTTTCCTCCTTTACCTTTAATCCTGCGCTACTTTGTCTTCGTTAAATCCACCACTATTGTTGCTATTTGTTTGCCATCTTGAAACTTGTCATGCTCTTCTTCACTGTTCTATTGCTGTTTTCTGAGTTTTAACACTTGTTGTGCCGTTGCACTACTTTTCTTTGCATTGCTTGAACTCTGTAGAATTCTAATTGTCTCTGAGATTAGTAATGAGACCCTAGACTTAAGATTAAGTAAACTGCAATGGTTCTTCTAAGTATTGTTGAATCACTGATTGTTTATGTTAGTTTCTTTTGAAATTTTGAGTCTGTTAAAACCAAATAGAAATTTAAGATTAGCTAAAAAATGAGATGTTGAGAATTTTGGTTATAGTTTTGGTCCTTCTTGAAGTGGGGATTGATTGAGAATAAGTATATATTAGGTATATTTGAGAGTATACGAATGTTGACTTACCTTTCCATTAGGTGGATAAAGGGTATGCCCTTCATGGAGTTTTGCTCTTTATCTTGGTAGGTATATTGGTGGTATATTATGTGTACCACAGTTTGACATTTAAAAATATTTTAAAGAAGAAGACAGTTTTTGGGCCACAACGCTGGGCCTGCTTCCTGGGCTCTCTTTATTTGTTAAAATTCAGCTTTTTGGGTGATTTATTACATATGGGCTTGGCCCAATAGTGTTGTAATTCATTTTTTGGCTATGTAACAGTTATGTAGGCTTTTAATTTTGTAGTTAGCTTAATTCATGAATGTATTCTAATGTCATGTATACCCGTTTGTATTTTTTGTCCACCCAAACCCGTTGGTGGGCCCTAACTGGGCCCACTAACGTATCTAGATTGAGTCTACCAACTTGGAGCAAAAAATGGAGCACGTTTTGGACCCGAGGTTACCCCGTTGCATAGCATCTCTATTTGGGCTTGGTCGGCCAAATTTCCCATCTCTTTATTACTTATGCCTTTAAATTCTTATTTGCGTATTTATTTATAAATTGGAACCCTTAAAGATTATCTCACATTTAAAGTTGCCTAAACTTGATTTTAAAACTGTACAAAACTAATTTTTGAAACTTTAATATAACTTGTGACCTTAAACGGACTGATTTAGTATAATTTGGACTAAAAATGATCAATTTCATAAATTATGGGACTGATTTGGACATTTTTGAAACCTATGGATTGATATAAACCTGTGGACTATTTACTATATATTGACTGATTTAAGACTTGTAGACTGATTTGGACTTCCAAAAACATGGACTATCTAAAAGGACTAAAATTGGATTGAAATTGATAAAAATGTAAATATAGTTGACAAATGGACAATAATAGTATGCCTTAAACTATTTTCTACACTTAAATAACTATTCTTTAAAACACTTAAACCAAAAACCTTTTTCTAAACTCAAGTGGGCTTAGGTAGTATTCTACTTAGGTTAACGCCTTCGGGTTTTAACCTAGGTGTTCAAGTCTGAAACCAAAAACGCCCAATTTTGGGCAAAACTCTACCATTTTTATTTCTTGAAAATGAGTAGTTTTTGCATGAATGACTAACCTTTATTTGCGGAAACATAAAACAAAAGCAGTTTTTATCAAAAATAATTTATATCTACAAGGCATACTAATAGAACCCGTAGGTCAACCGTATTTTGCGGATCGTTAATACCGGGGTGCCTAGCACCTTCCCTGAGGGATCACCAGAACCCTTACCCATACTTTGGTATAGATTGATTTCTTTTAAAATATAACCATTTTAAAAGAACCCTTTCAAACTGGTTTGCCTAACTTACCTATAAGTTCGGTGGCGACTCTAAAACAATGTCCATTTAGAGCACCATCCACGTAGAAGTATATTTTTTTCTTTTTCCCGGTACGATTGACAACCGTACTTCCCGGGACACTTTCCTTTTAAAATGAGGCAAGTGCGAATCCGAATCGAAAAAAATACGACCCGCTACATGTCCTAGTCCGGCAACAAAGTGAGTTGTACCCTTACGCGGATTTTCCGAATCAAAAGGCCATTTATAAAGGGGATTTTTTCCCAAATTATTTTCTTGAAGTTATGATATGAATAAAAATGACATTTTGCAGAAAGTTAAACACTTTTAAACACATAAATACAGTTAAATCACGCATTGAAGCTCGTAGGTGTAACGGTTCGCATTTTTTGGATGGCGGGGTTAGCGCTCAGAAAAAGCTACTTCAAAATCGTATGTGCTCTTTCGGACTTTGTTTTAAAAGAGTCGCCACCTAATTTTTAGGAAATTAGGAAAACCAGTTTTGAAGGGTTTATTCATACACCGTAAAAATCCTTCTTAATCCAAAATTCTAGGTAAGGGTTCTGGTGATCCCCTAGGGAAGGTGTTAGGCACCCTAGTATTAAGGATCCGTACCATACGGTTGACCTTCGAGTTCCAATGTGTGGGTATTTGCATGAACTGTTTATTTAGTGTAAATTTCCGTAAAATCTGTCTTGTTATTTGCATATCAAGTTCTTTTCTTGGAAAATTTGAGTGTAGTTCCCTTATATATGGGCTATTTTTTAGTTTAAATCTATCATATATAAAGAATATGTTTCCTCTTATATATGAGGATAAATAACCTTTTGCAAAGAGGAAAACGTATTGTAATGAAGTATATATGTTTTTAGTTCATGCTTTACTGCACACTTGGTCCGGGTCAAACGCATACATACGCTAACAACCTCTCACCTATTACTTCTATTGAAGGACGTTTTAATAAGTTTGAAAGAGATTATTTTTTATTCAGCATTGGGCCATAAAACAAGTCGAATTGGTGAAGGATAATCACCTACTATATATTTTGGACTTAAAATCTTATAAGTTTAAAAAGGGAAGGATAATGACTTTTTTTTTATGAGATGTTGATGGATTCTAACCCAAAACTTATTTCTTTTGGTTTTTCAAAAAAAATCTCAAGACTAACTTTGAAATTGAAATCTGGTCTTATAACAGTTTAATGGGCCGTGGCCCAAAAATCCGATTTTTTGTTGGTTTGAGATTTATCAAAAATCACGGCAGTTTTCAAGAGCAAAGCACAATACACATTTTGATTTGTCTTCGAGTTTACCATGACACTAAGAACCTTTTTATTGCTATTTTTTACAAAGGCGGATTTATTATGAAAAGAGTCATGTCCCTTTTAATGCTAAATGAAAACTTTGACGAATAATTTCAATAGAAAATCTTTTAAGTGTTAATGTCTACCCGAATTCCTAATTCCAGTTTATCTCTTTATAGAAAACACATGTTTTGCCTTTATTTTAGAAATTCTTTTGAAAGTGAAAAATAGGTTTTTGGAAATTCGCAAAAAAAGGGGCCTAAAGTCCAACTAAACGGCTTAAGTACCGTTTGCCTAAAACGTCTAGTTCCAACCATTTGGTTTCCAATAATGTTGTGAGTTTTACAAATACAAATGAAGATAAACATATCATATCACAAGAATAAAACAAAATTTGGGGTGTACCAAGCCCCTTAACCATTTTCACCCATGGTTGGGCCTTCATAGACATATATATTAGCTTCCCCTTTTTTTCTCGTACTCGGCAGAATTTGAAAGAGTTGTCCTATTGGGCCTGAGGCCCAATAGGGAGGTTGTATCCCCGGCCCAAGTGGCCATGCGAAGAGTGAGAGGGGGGGGGGGGGGGGGAAGAAAAGGAAATAGGTTAGACTGAATCCTATGAAAATTCACATAATATACGCTGAAAATATACACATATAATAATAACATTTAGATAGAAATAGTGCCATGACCCTAATTACCGATCGTGCGGGCACCTACCTTATTATCACTAGTAGGCGAACCCTTACCCGTTAACCCATTAATCATTAGCCAATTTCAACTTCTTTAATCATTTATTAATAGTCAATAGATAAGTGAATGAATGAATAAATAAAACAAGTCAAAAATTAATAGATAATATGCAGAAGTCTTAACTATTACACCCCCAAGATCCGAAAGTCATCGTACAAGGACTCTAACCAACAATTCTAAAGAGTGAAGTATATCTCAAATATGATAACAATAATGTCTGAATAAAAATAGACATCCGGAAAAGAGAGATCTTCAGGTGGCATGGAATGGATAGAAGCTCACCCTCGGATTTGATCGAGCAAACGAGCTTCAAGCTAGAGATGTAATCTGGATGAAATCCCTGGAACACAATCTGCACTCAAAAAGGGTGCAACAAAGTAGGATCAGTACAAACACTATGTAATTAGGCAAGCATCATAGGCCGACTAAGATTAGCTCACGTATATAAGCATAAAATCAACAAAATAAACAGACTTAATACTTAATTCCAAGTTACAAAATATCCCATAATAGAGTCACAACCTAAGATGAAGCTTCTAACCCACAAGTCTATCAAGTTCCAATGATCTCACCTGATAATCACAAGCCCAAGTTCCTTCCCTAGGTAGAGTCACTAATCCACAATTTAACTCAGTCAATGATCATATCTATACCACAACAGCCGTTTCAACAAACACACCAAAATCAAAACTAAACGAGCCATATAATAATGCAGAATAAAATGTAATGATGTGCAATGCAAAATATGATGATATGCAATGTAATGTAATGCAATGCACTGGCAAATACACACCGTACACATATGCTACTGATGTCATAGCTCAGTAGTCATGACCTGCAGGGGACCCATGGTGTCCATGTACCCTCGTTCCGAATTCACTCCTCGGACCTGAGCCATAAATCCTCCGCCTCGGAAAGAACCTCGGTCACGGATCCACATCATGTACCACTCGTTTCCGAAACGAACCTTGGACCACGAGCTCACAGCTAGGCCATATCCTCACCCTTGGTCAAATATGCCTTTTCATATGTATTGTAACACTATCACATCACTCTCAATGATCAATTCATCAAGTACCATGTATCAAATAGCATCACAAGTTCAACAAGAAGATTATATTAACTTCTTCACTAATTTCACTTCACATGTATGTCTCAACATTTTCCGGTTCATTAGTATGTAGGGACTATGAACAATTAGCAATAGCAATGTCAAACACAAGTCATCGTGCCAAAAGTCTTCATGAATCGTTTCCGAACCATTTCTATCATGTATGAGTGTATGAATGCATAACTGAGTGTAAACATGGTAAATCAATGCAAACTAATAAAGCAACAGTGAAGTTACAAGTCATAAAACCACAAGTCATATCAAGACTTGGATCAACTCACCCATGAAATGAATCATACAAATAGTCTCAACCAACATATTAGTCTATGTCCCCCTTTACTTCCTCATATAGCAAGTATGCCTCACACTAAGTCTTGTATCACCAAGAAGCTCCACTTTTCTATATATTATCATCAACAGTAATTCATACATCAAGTTTTCATCGACGTCCTGTCATAATTTTATATCACAATTCAAGCATAAACTCATTATCCATCCTTTCTGCGATAATACGTGTCACAATAAGAGAGAGCCTAGTACAACCCGACAATTTAGGCAATAAGTCAAATCACAATAATGGGGAAGGGACAAAGCCACCATCAACTACAATCAACCTAATAGAAATCCATCCCGAATCACCACAATAAGAATACAACTACACCTCATATTTCAGTACATAACGTAATGGCGATGAGCCCACAAAATCAGAAGTCATACCAACCTAGCTAATATCCAGCCAAAACACCATGTCCGAAGACCTAATCATGCTTTCTCCCATCAATTCTACATAATACATACGTTTCGCTAATCCAAGTCTAACTAAAGTAAGCCATAACCTACTTGGAATGTAGAACATGAGCCACGAACTACTCCACACGAGCCTTCTATTTACAAGCGCCTCATAACGATCAAGGTCTAACAATATGATGCTAAGTAAGCAACAAACCATGTATTTAAACAAGAACAACAATTTGGGAAAGAAGACCCACTTACTTCTACCCTCTTCAATGCATGAAACCATCCTTTAACGGTGAATTTATCATAACTTCTATCTCTACACTTATTAACCTTCAATCCATGGGTTTCTATTCAATTTACACTTTCAAACAGATTTTTTTAGGACAAAATTTTCATTTTTATTAGAACCACAAGTCTCGACAATTTCAACCATAAGAAATCAAATTCCCTTTCTAGAAAGTGATAATCTATACTCCTAGATGATTAATCAACAACAAAATTAACAACCCACCAATTATTTAAGGGTTTACTAATTCAAGGGTTCTAGGATTTTCACCCACCATTGATGGACCTTAAAATAATCATGGAACTTAAAGAAGAAGAAAGGAAAAGGAACAAATAAAGATCGGGACTTACCCTCCAAGATGCTTTCACAAAAGAATGGAATGAATTTTGCCTCTTTCTCTCGAAAACTAACTTTGGGGTCTTGGGAATAATGGTACGGAGTTAAAATTCAAAAATAGGGCATTCTGCCCCCATCGGTCTTTATAGGGGTCACCATGGCCGCTACGCCGTCCCGGTATAGCGGCCAAATTCGGAACGCCACACTAAAAACGAGCATAACTCTCTCACACGGAGTACAAACGCGGCGATTCTTTTTCCTATAGCTTCATAATTTTGATCGGATCTAATGTTTCAAACCTCTCACCCAAAACAAAGGTTGGATGATCAACTGGAGCCATTTCTACATCCACAAATTCTCCGGCGAAAAAACACCGAAGACGAGCGCGACAAAACTCAAACCTATCCGAAACTCTTCGTAACTCACCAAAACTTGTGGACAAGTTAAAATCATCATAATAACATGTTGGAACTTACAAAACATTGACACGAGGTCATCACAACCCGACGTTGACCGTGGTCAACTCGATTCGCTAACTTAACTAGCTTCCAAATCAACGACTCAATTTACCTCAAACCTTGCGGAAACCAACTCAATGACTTCATTAAGTCATATATCATACTAACGGGACTTGGGGGAAGGTCAACAAGGTTAAAATGGTCCAAACACTATAACGATCCGAACGGTCGTTACAAATAGCCAAGCTATCCTAGCATGATATTTTTCCATGATGCATTTTAGTGATGTGGGTTGAGTCTATTGGAGTAGTATTAAGGTGGTCGCTACCTCTTTGTTCCCAATGTGGCCTTGAAGATCAAAGGGTTTCATCAAACCCGGGCATGGACAATAGCACCGGGGGAAGGTTTGGCCAACCCCAAGTGATCCTCAACCTTACCTCAATCAAGCACAAGTGCATAGCAAGGATCCAATATCACTTAACAGCTTTAGCTTTCATCCCAGGATGGAGTACAAATATGACTCTTAAGAAAAGAATCTTGCTTTCACTATATATTCATTAAATGCCATTTAACCACCAAAGAAACAGGAGCATGTTCATCACATTAGGTATTGTATTTGGGCTAAAAGTGGTTTATGCCAAGTAAATTTATCAGTTACTATATATAAAATGTATAGCAAATATCAATACTGAAATTCGGCATACAAACCGCACATGTATAGTGAATCAAAACGCACCCTAGTAAATGAAAATGTACCACCAAGTCACCGCATCAGAGGCCAAGTATAGGCGGAACGAAGATAATATCATCATAATAGGAGGGATCATCTTAAAGTCAAGGTTAAGATACATGAAACACAGAGATAGGTGGGGAATTCCGTCCCGTTTGGACCAAATAAGATGAAGACGCTGAAGAATAATGCAAGGCTTCACTTATAATGCAAAGGGGTATGCATGGAATCATTTATGTCTCTTTAGGTGGTGTTCCTTTTTAAAAGGAAAATTATATGATCTTCAACAATCTTAATAACCTCTATTTCAGCTTTAACCCCCGATTATTCAAGTTTCTATTTTTCTTTAAAGTCTTTCCATTGGTATTCAATCGTATCATGCACGATGTTCATTGGTTCATCGCAAGTCTTTACTATACACTTATCAATGCATGTCCGATTTAGCTTATTCCTATAGTTCTCGTAGAAATCTACATGATTTTGGAAGGTATTTATCACTAACATACACCACCATAGGCCTGGGGAAAATGCCATGGTGCCGTTTATACTAGAAGATGCAAAAGGATCCAACAGTTGTTATGATCACCCTTCTTTAGATCCTCTCAAAGCACCTCTTTTTAAAAAGACTTTTCCTGGGTCTACGGGTTTTAGTTTGCCTTCAACCCCTTCTAATTATAAAGGCTATTTACTACCAAGAATCGTTTTCTTATAGCCAGTGTTTCTTAATAAGTTCAATTACAAGAACGTATAGATGGTTAGGATTATTTAAAGCTAGAGTCAAGATCATTTCAACACTGTAAAAGAAGTTCAGCGCAGTCACAACACAAGTCAAATGTCAAAGAAATTCTTTAGTCACTCTACAAAATCGCCCTGTCACTTTCCAGAAACGAACAATGTTGTGTTGTATTGTAAACCTACTTAGACAGACCATGGAAAATGTACATGCAGACAAATCAAGGAAATAAAGACAATCAAACATCTCATGACATTAAAGACCAAGTCGAGACATAAATTACTTCAAGTAGTAGACATGAGGCACTTTTAACTTAAGTCGGGCCATATTCCTCCAACAACCCATGCAAAGCATTTCATGTTTTAATAACACCGGCCAAAGCGGGGTAGTTTGACTGATAGCAATCACTTTAAGAAGACAAGATTCGCAGTCTCTACGGAGCACAAGGAACTCAAACTACCATTTACCAAATGTCCATGAACTAAACATTTTTATGTTTTAAGTAAAGGTCCTCCATTTCCCCTAACAAGACCAAATCTGAAAGCTTTCAAACATAATCAAGATTCATGTAAGAGAAAAATAAAAAAAGGAAAGAAGAAAGATACGCATTAACTGCAAACGAAGCAAACTCCTAAAACTAACATACAAGGGAAAAGAACAGGATGGCATCTCATTAACAAAGCTATAGGGCAAATATTTTGTGTTTCTAGTCCAATTTTAAAAGGCTAGTCAATTAGCAAAAAAGGTTGACTTAAACCCTCCTTGTTAACCTATTCTCTAGACAAAAGATCCTACTTAATTCCGCACATGATTCAATTTAGTCTAAACAAGCCTCATCTTTCTTTCCTTAGTCACACAAGTTTTAGCAAATTGAATTAATAGGGTAATGACATATTATCGTACCAATGGTTCATTGTTAATCTAGCCTTTTCTTCCCCTCACACAAATGTGTTTCAACACCACCTAGACTTGTTCTCATCATGAGTTTGTCCCTGATTTAAATATTCCAACTTCTATTTTTTTTTTTGTGGTGATTAATTACTGAGACTAAGCCCACTAAACAACTCCTCTAGCCCTACACTTATTGTCAACAACAACTGATCACTTTCATAGTCGTACTCGATCAAGAAGGCACAATCAAATATGCTCCAAATGCATCAACCTCCCATCAAGGAGAAGGAAAACACATATTAAGCTATTAGCCTTGTTTTAGTTTGGCTTGCTTTGCTGTATGAAACAAGAAGCCAACATTCTAAAAAAAAATGGTTTATTTAGTTAAAAAAGTAATGCTTGATCTATATGTGTCTCTAATCCCTTCTCATCTTATTTACTAAGGTCAACACAATTATTGCATGTTCATAAAGTTAACCAAATAACAGAAGTAAGGACAAATCACATGGAAGATCACTCTAAGCCACCGGTATAGCAAGGTAGCACCAACCATGTAAGACCCAACACATTTTGCGCACACACTCTTTTAGGTACAAATGCTCTTAAAAGAATTTTCTAACTCAAGCATGATAAGATAGGAGCAGTATGTACCACTTTGTAAAGAAATATCACAAGTCAAAGTGGTGACAGTCTTAAGATGTATTCAATAAGGCAAATGAAGAGGTCCTCCAACATAACTAAAAATACTTAATTCATGGATTCCTTTCGAGGCAGTATTATCATGTCATGATGCAAATATTACCACGTTGATCCCATAAATATTTCATAATGATTTCCTAACACCAAGCAAATGTCCATTAAAAAGTCATACAAATCAAGTTAATATCCTAAGCAATCTTACCACAACCTAGGGTACTTTCCATTAAATTAGGCCCTCTTGTTTCAATAGATACATATTAATAGCAGATCACCGACCCTTATCAAAGCTCAAGAACACACAAGCCATTCCTAGATTCCAACAACCTTAAACACCTTTGCATAAATTACAGATCAAGTCTAGGACACCCACCTTAAACCAAACCATC
>NC_081346.1:56519200-56573756 GCF_029784015.1 Lycium ferocissimum | reverse complement strand
AATTCTGGTGGGGTTCGTGCCCCCGGGAAGGTGTTGGCCCCCTAGTTTTAAGGATCCGTACCATAGGGGTTGCCCTTTCGAGTTCCAATGGGGGTATTTGCATAAATGTTTATTTAGGAAAATTTTGAAAAATTTTTCCCGTTATTTGCTATCAAGTTCTTTTCTTAAAAATTTTGAGGTATTTCCCCTTTATATAGGGTTTTTTTTAGTTTAAATCTATTATATATAAAGAATATGTTTCCTCTTATATATGAGGATAATTAATCTTTTGCAAAGAGGAAAACGTATTATAATGAAGTATATATGTTTTTAGTTCATGCTTTATCGCACACTTGGTCCGTCAAACGTATACATACGCTAACAACCTCTCACCTATTACTTCTATTGAAGGACATTTTAATAAGTTTGAAAGAGATTATTTTTTATTCGGCATTGGGCCATAAAACAAGTCGAATTGGTGAAGGATAATCACCTACTATATATTTTGGACTTAAAATCTTATAAGTTTAAAAAGGGAAGGACAATGACTTTTTTTGATGAGATGTTGATGGATTCTAGCCCAAAACTTATTTCTTTTGGTTTTTCAAAAAAAGGCTCAAGACTAACTTTGAAATTGAAATCTGGTCTTATAATAGTTTAATGGGCCGTGGTCCAAAAATCTGATTTTTTGTTGGTTTGAGATTTATCAAAAATCACGGCAGTTTTCAAGAGCAACACAATACACATTTTGATTTGTCTTCGAGTTTACCATGACACTAAGAACCTTTTTATTGCTATTTTTTACAAACTGGATTTATTATGAAAAGAGTCGTGTCCCTTTTAGTGCTAAATGAAAACTTTGACGAATAATTTCAATAGAAAATCTTTTAAGTGCTAATGTCTACCCGAATTCCTAATTCCAGTTTATCTCTTTATAGGAAAACACATGTTTTGCCTTTATTTTAGAAATTCTTTTGAAAGTGAAAAATAGGTTTTTGGAAATTCGCAAAAAAAGGGCCTAAAGTCTAACTAAACGGCTTAAGTACCGTTTGCCTAAAACGTCTAGTTCCAACCATTTGGTTTCCAATAATGTTGTGAGTTTTACAAATACAAATGAAGATAAACATATCGTATCACAAGAATAAAACAAAATTTGGGGTGTACCAAGCCCCTTAACCATTTTCACCCATGGTTGGGCCTTCATAGACATATATATATATTAGCTTCCCTTTTTTTCTCGTACTCGACGGTAATTCTGAAAGAGTTTTCCTATTGGGCCCGAGGCCCAATAGGGAAGTTGTATCCCCGGCCCAAGTGGGCATGCCAAGAAAGGAGTGGGGGGGGGGGGGGGGGGGGGGGCGGGGGGGGAGAAACGAAAAGGAAATAGGTTAGTGAATCCTATGAAAATTCACATAATATACGCTCGAAAATATACATTATATAATAATAACATTTAGATATAAATAGTGCCATGACCATTTAATTACCGATCGATGCGTGTGCACCTACCTTATTATCACTAGTAGGCGAACCCTTACCCGTTAACCCATTAATCATTAGCCAATTCAACTTCTTTAATCATTTATTAATAGTCAATAGATAAGTGAATGAATGAATAAATAAAACAAGTCAAAAATTAATAGATAATATGGGGAGGTCTTAACTATTACACCCCCAAGATCTGAAAGTCATCGTACAAGGACTCTAACCAACAATTCTAAAGAATGAAGTATATCTCAAATATGATAACAATAATGTCTGGAATAAAAATAGACATCTGGAAAAGAGAGATCTTCAGGTGGCATGGAATGGATAGAAGCTCACCCTCGGATTTGATCGAGCAAACGAGCTTCAAGCTAGAGATGTAATCTGGATGAAATCCCTGGAACACAATCTGCACTCAAAAAGGGTGCAACAAAGTAGTATTAGTACAAACACTATGTACCGGCAAGCATCATAGGCCGACTAAGATTAGTTCACGTATATAAGCATAAAATCAAAAAGATAAACAGACTTAATACTCAATTCCAAGTTACAGAATATCCCATAATGAGTCACAACCGAAGATGAAGCTTCTAACGCACAAGTCTATCAAGTTCCAATGATCTTACCTCGATAATCACAAGCCCAAGTTCCTTCCCTAGGTAGAGTCACTAATCCACAATTTAACTCAAATAATGATCATATCTATACCACAAATGTACTGCTTTCAACAAACACACCAAAATCAAAACTAAACGAGCCATATAATAATGGCAATAAAATGTAATGATGTGCAATGCAAAATATGATGATATGCAATGTAATGTAATGCAATGCACTGAACAAATACACACCGTACACATATGCTACTGATGTCATAGCTCGGCAGGTCATGACTCCGCAGGGACCCGTACGGTGTCCATGTACCCTCGTTCCGAAGCTCCCTCGGACCGAGCCATAAATCCTCCGCCTCGGAAAGAACCTCGGTCACGGATCCACATCATGTACCACTCGTTTCCCGAAACGAACCTTGGACCACGAGCTCGCGGGGCCATATCCTCACCCCGCGTCAAATATGCCTTTTCATATGTATTGTAACACTATCACATCACTCTCAATGATCAATTCATCAAGTACCATGTATCAAATAGCATCACAAGTTCAACAAGAAGATTATATTAACTTCTTCACTAATTTCACTTCACAATGTATGTCTCAACATTTTCCAGTTCATTAGTATGTAGGGACTATGAACAATTAGCAATAGCAATGTCAAACACAAGTCATCGTGCCAAAAGTCTTCATGAATCGTTTCCGAACCATTTCTATCATGTATGAGTGTATGAATGCATAACTGAGTGTAAACATGGTAAATCAATGCAAACTAATAAAGCTTCGGTGAAGTTACAAGTCATAAAACCACAAGTCATATCAAGACTTGGATCAACTCGGCACATGAAATGAATCATACAAATAGTCTCAAACCAACATATTAGTCTATGTCCCCCTTTACTTCCTCATATAGCAAGTACGCCTCACACTAAGTCTTGTATCACCAAGAAGCTCCACTTTTCTATATATTATCATCAACAGTAATTCATACATCAAGTTTTCATCTACGTACTGTCATAAGTTTATATCACAATTCAAGCCTAAACTCATTATCCTTCCTTTCTCTGATAATACGTGTCACAATAAGAGAGAACTGAGTACAACCTGACAATTTAGGCAATAAGTCAAATCACAATAATGGGGCAGCAAGCCACCATCAACTACAATCAACCTAATAGAAATCCATCCCGAATCACCACAATAAGAATACAACTACACCTCATATTTCAGTACATAACGTAATGGCGATGAGCCCACAAAATCAGAAGTCATACCAACCTAGCTAATATCCAACCAAAACACCATGTCTGAAGACTTAATCATGCTTTCTCCCATCAATTCTACATAATACATACGTTTCGCTAATCAAAGTCTAACTAAAGTAAGCCATAACCTACTTGGAATGTAGAACATGAGCCACGAACTACTCCACACGAGCCTTCTATTTCTGAAGCGCCTCATAACGATCAAGGTCTAACAATATGATGCTAAGTAAGCAACAAACCATGTATTTAAACAAGAACAACAATTTGGGAAAGAAGACCCACTTACTTCTACCCTCTTCAATGCATGAAACCATCCTTTAACAGTGAATTTATCATAACTTCTATCTCTACACTTATTAACCTTCAATCCATGGGTTTCTATTCAATTTACACTTTCAAACAGATTTTAGGACAAAATTTTCATTTTTATTAGAACCCTAAGTCTCAACATGCAATTTCAACCATAAGAAATCAAATTCCCTTTCTAGAAAGTGATAATCTATACTCCTAGATGATTAATCAACAACAAAATTAACAACCCACCAATTATTTAAGGGTTTACTAATTCAAGGGTTCTAGGATTTTCACCCACCATTGATGGACCTTAAAATAATCATGGAACTTAAAGAAGAAGAAAGGAAAAGGAACAAATAAAGATGGGGACTTACCTCCAAGATGCTTTCACAAAAGAATGGAATGAATTTTGCCTCTTTCTCTCTCGAAAACTAACTTTGGGGTCTTGGGAATAATGGTACGGAGTTAAAATTCAAAAATAGGGCATTCTGCCCCCATCGGTCTTTATAGGGGTCACCATGGCCGCTACAGCGGTCCGGCTATAGCGGCCAGCTGGAACAGGCCACACTAAAAACGAGCATAACTCTCTCACACGGAGGCCAAACGCGGCGATTCTTTTTCCTATAGCTTCATAATTTTGATCGGATCTAATGTTTCAAACCTCACCTAAAACAAAGGTTGGATGATCAATCTGGAGCCATTTCTATCCACAGACCTCCGGCGAAAAACACCGAAGACGAGCGCGACAAAACCCAAACCTATCTGAAACTCTTCAGAACCTCACCAAAACTTGTGGACAAGTTAAAAATCATCATAATAACATGTTGGAACTTACAAAACATTGACACGAGGTCATCCTAACCCGACGTTGACCGTGGTCAACTCTGATTCGCTAACTTAACTAGCTTCTAAATCAACGACTCAATTTACACTCAAACCTTGCGGAAACCAACTCAATGACTTCATTAAGTCATATATCATACTAACGGGACTTGGGGAAGGGTCAACAAGGTTAAATGGGTCCAAACACTATAACGACTGAACGGGTCGTTACAAATAGCCAAGCTATCCTAGCATGATATTTTTCCATGATGCATTTTAGTGATGTGTGGGTTGAGTCTATTGGAGTAGTATTAAGGTGGTTGCCACCCTCTTTGTTCCCAATGTCGCGCAAGATCAAAGGGGTTTCATCAAACCCCGGGCATGGTTGGCACTGGGGGAAGGTTTGGCCAACCCCAAGTGATCCTCAACCTTACCTCAATCAAGCACAAGTGCATAGCAAGGATCCAATATCACTTAACAGCTTTAGCTTTCATCCCAGGATGGAGTACAGATATGACTCTTAAGAAAAGATACTGCTTCACTCTATATTCATTAAATGCCATTTAACCACCAAAGAAACAGGAGCATGTTCATCACATTATGTATTGCATTTGGGCTAAGAGTGGTTTATGCCAAGTAAATTTATCAGTTACTATATATATAATGTATAGCAAATATCAATATGAAATTCGATACTATTTGCACATGTATAGAACCAAAACGCACCTAGTAAATGAGGAAATGTACCCTAAGTCACAGTTTACAGAGGCCAAGTATAGACTGAACAGACAGATATCATCATAAGAAGAGGGATCATCTTTAAGTCAAGGTTAAGATACATGAATCATAGAGATAGGTGGGGAATTCCAGGTCCCATTTGGACCAAACAAGATGAAGACGCCAAGCAAGAATAATGCAAGCTACACTTATAATGTAAAGGGGTATGCATGGAATCATTTATGTCTCTTTAGGTGGTGTTCCTTTTTAAAAGGAAAAATTATATGATCTTCAACAATCTTAATAACTCTATTTCAGTTTTAACCCCTGATTATTCAAGTTTCCTATTTTTCTTTTAAAGTCTTTCCATTGGTATTCAATCAGATCATGCACAGGTGTTCATTGGTTCATCAGTAAGTCTTTACTATACACTTATCAATGCATGTCTGATTTAGCTTATTCCTTTAGGTTCTGGCAGTAAATCTACATGATTTTGGAAGGATGCATTCAGTCAACATACACCACCATAGGCTCAGGAAAAATGCCATGGTGCCGTTTATACGAAGGGAAGATGTGGTGGATCCAACAGTGTTATGATCACCCCTTCTTTAGATCCCCTCTCAAAGCACCTCTTTTTGAAAAGACTCTTCCTGGCCATGGGGTTTTAGTTTGCCTTCAACCCCTTCCAATTATAAAGGCTATTTACTACCAAGAATTCTTTCTTACAGCCAAGTGTCTTAATAAGTTCAATTACAAGAATGTATAGATGGTTAGGATTATTTAGGCTAGAGTCAAGATCATTTCAACACTAGAAGCCAGCAAGTTCATGCAGGGTCACAACACAAGTCAAATGTCATCAGCAAATTCTTTAGTCACTCTACAGAACTGCCCTAGACCAGCCTAGAAATGTAACAATGTTGTGTTGTATCACAAACCCTACTTAGACAGACCATGGAAAATGTACATGAGACAGTCAAGGAAATAAAGACAATCAAACATCTTGGCAGGGCATTAAAGACCAAGTCGAGACATAAATTACTCAAGTAGTAGACAGTAGGCAATTCCCCTTTTTAACTTAAGCTGGCCATATTCCAACAGAACCCATGCAAAGCATTTCATGTTTTAATAACACTGGCCAAAGGGGTAGTTTGATCTTGGATATAGGGGCAATCACTTTCTTTTAAGAAGACAGCATTCAGAGTCTCTATGGAGCACAAAGGGAACTCAAACTACCATTTACCAAATGTCCATGAACTAAACATTTTTATGTTTTAAGTAAAGATCCTCCATTTCCCCTAACAAGACCAAATCTTTGAGCTTTCAAACATAATCAAGATTCACAGAAGAGGAAAATAAAAGGAAGAAGAAAGATATGCATTAACTGGCAAATGAAGCAAACTCCTGAAACTAACATACAAGTGCAAAGAACAGGATGGCATCTCATGAACAGGCCATAGGGCAAATATTTTAGGTTTCTAGTCCAATTCTTAAAAGGCTAGCTAATTAGCAAAAAGGTTGACTTAAACCCCCTCCCTTGTTAACCTATTCTCTAGACAGCATCCTACTTAACCTGCACATGATTCAATTTAGTCTAAACAGTCTCATCTTCTTTTCCTTAGTCATGTTTTAGCAAATTGAATTAATAGGGTAATGACATATTATCAGACCAATGGTTCATTGTTAATCTAGCCTTTTCTTCCCCCTCACAGTCGTGTTTCAACACCACCTAGACTTGTTCTCATCATGATTTTATCCCTGATTTACCTATTCCAACTTCTATTTTTTTTTTGTAGTGATTAATTACTGAGACTAAGCCCACTCAACAACTCCACTAGCCCTACACTTATTGTTAACAACAACTGATCACTTTCATTAGTCAGACTTGATCAAGAAGGCACAATCAAATAAGGCTCCAAATGCATCAACCTCCCATCAAGGGAGAAGGAAAACACATATTAAGCTATTAGCCTTGTTTTAGTTTGGCTTGCTTTTACAGATGAAACAGTAAGCCAGGCTGATTCTCAAAAGGAAAATGGTTCCTTATTTAGTTAAAAAAAAAAAGTAATGCTTGATCTATCTGTGTCTCTAATCCCTTCTCATCTTATTTACTAAGGTCAACACAATTATTGCATGTTCATAGAGTTAACCAGCTAACAGGAGGTAAGGACAAATCACATGGAAGATCACTCTAAGCCACTGGTATAGCAAGGTAGCACCAACCATAGAAGACCCAACACATTTTGCACACACACTCTTTTAGGCACAGTCTTAAAAGAATTTTCAACTCAAGCATGATAAGATAGGAGCAGGGCAGCCTCACTTTGTAAAGAAATATCACAAATCAAACTGGTGACAGTCTCAGATGTATTCAATAAGGCAAATCAAGAGGTCCTCAAACATAACTAAAAATACTTAATTCATGGATTCCTTTTGGAGGCAGGTATTATCATGTCATGATGCAAATATTACGATGTTGATCCCATAAATATTTCATAATGATTTCCTAACACTAAGCAGTGTCCATTAAACAGTCATACAAATCAAGTTAATATCCTAAGCAACCTTACCATAACCTAGGTACTTTCTGATTAAATTAGGCCCTCTTGTTTCAATAGATACATATTAATAGTGTACTGCTGACCCTTATCAAAGCTCAAGAACACACAAGCCATTCCTAGATTCCAACAACCTTAAACACCTTTGCCAAATTACAGTACTGGTCTAGGACACCCACCTTAAACCAAATCATCATATATCATATTAAACACATAAATAGAGCATCATGTTTTGTAAGGAATTCACTCTGGGGCTTACTAAACAATTCCTAAATCAACAATTATACTACAAAGCCATCAACCAAGAGCATACAAACTAAATACTAACCTTATAAAATGACAAAGAACATAAAAGAGGGGCTGGGTATTAGCTTTTTTTGATGCAGCCCTTGTCAAGAATGGATTCGCAAGCCTCTTGTGCTTCCAACCAAAACTCAACCACAACAAAGGTGAAAAAGTAAATAAATTTTCGACTGAGAGACTCAAAAAGATGAAGAGGTTTTCTTTTGAGTCTAAAAATTATACTTTGCTTAAATTTCAAGTTTTTAATGTAAAATTCTAGCTTTCTTTGATTTTTCCAGTGCTGAAAACTTGTTTTTGTTTGAAGGTTGGGGTTCTATTTTATAGAACCCCAAGGCTATGAAAAACCTAATAAATACCGATGTGGGATGAACTAGTTTCGTTCAAATCACCCTTGCAAATGAAGATCTACGGTTGAAATCGACTAGAATCAACAATGCATGGCCAGATCTGAGTATGGTTCTACTCGATCTGGCCCGTTTGTACTCAACCAATAAGAATCGAACAAAATACAACAAATAAATAGAGAAAATAAAAAGCAAATGCAGAAATCATATAATAAATTCAAAAACTAAAAGGAAAATCGAAGATGAAAGCGACTTATACCGTGTTTGGAATGATTTTGAGTGAGAAATTGTTGAATCATTAATTGTTGCATGCATTTGTATACACAAAAAGCTGTTGAGGTCTGAGACCTCTGAATCGTTTGCCATTTTTGGCGATGAGAGAGAAAGGAAAGTACAGGCGGTGATAGGGTTTGCTGGAAGAGGAAAGAGAGAAGGGGAGGGGGTGTTTGGCCCTTTCCTTTTCTGAAAATGATAAGTGAAAAGGGGTAATTACCCCCTTAATGTTTGACTTGGGCCGGGTCAGCCCCTATTGGGTTTGGACTCGGTCCAACCGTTTTTTGGGAATAAAATGGGCCTCTCTTCTTTGTGTATACACCAAGTGTATACACATATATGTTGTGTATACTTGGTGTATATGCTGAATATATTTAGTCATTAACCATTTATAATTAAAAATACTATTAAAGAAAATTGAAACCATGGGAAAAAATAGGTTGCTATGTATTTTGTAATAAATAAAAAAATTAAAAAAGAGAAATGATTTTTAAAAGTTGGTTAAGTCGTTGATGGGCCTGAAATTCAATTGGTCCAACGCATTCATTTTAATTGTGGCCTTTTAGCCTAAATTCTTTTTTTTAGAAAATTAAGACAACATATTATTTTAAATAAAAATACCGACAGGCTAATTTCCAAAAATATAAGCTAATTCCTTTAAATGAAAGATCAATTAAATTAATTGAGACTAAGGCAAAAATCAAGAAAAGGGGAAAGTATCTATGAAAAGGGCTCAGTTTTGCAATAATTATTATTTAATTAATTAACTAGTCTAATTAAATCATTAAAGGGCGATTATACTTATTTTTTTTGTAAAAATCAGGAGTAGTCAAGAAAAGGCAAATAATTAATTACTTAAACTATTTAAAATATCCAAAGTTTAGAGGTGAAAATAAAAGAGAAATGTTAAACAAAATAATTTTAAATGATTAAACCAGAATAATTCAACCATATATATTGAAAATTATTATTATTCTCTAAATAAAATATAATGCATGAATAATCTTTTTACTGATTTAAAAGGAAGAAATTTTGACCTAGGCATTTTTTCATAAAGATCATTTAAAGCCATTAGAGATGTTCAGTTTATTCACTTATTACCCAGGGACCCCGAGTGATTAAAATGACTTACGGGAGGTCAAAAATTAGGTGTCAACAGTAGGTCAACCATATTCTACAGATGTTTAATACTAGGGTGCGTAAACCTTCCCTAGGGAATCACCAGAACTTTTACCTCGAACATTGGTCCAACAAAAATTTTTACTTATTTTGAAAAAATCTTTAAACTCGGTTTTTCTAGTTTTCCATAATAAATTAGGTGGCGACTCTAAAAATACTAAAATTCAATTAGAGCACCAATAATCTCGTAGTAACTTTTATGCCTTACCCGCGTAAAAGCGAACCGTAACACCGATATGGGCGAGCAACTATCCAACTGGACCTCTACCCCGCTCTTGGCTCCTGGGTACAGATGATGAATTTAAATGCTTTATGAAATCGGGGAGAATCAGTCGAGGCCTGATTACTCACCATTTGCACTTTAAACTACCTCGTGATGTTTTAAAAAAAAATAGAAATGGCTCGATGTTGATCCGAGTTAGGACCACAGTCTGTACTTCCTTTTATTAAATTAATGAAGCATCGGTTTATGAGAAAAAATGACTTTTTTACTTATGCATATGTTTTATTCTAACCTTGATTTGCCTTGCCTTTTCAGCAATAATAACGATAGACCAACCTTAAATGTCATGACATGTCTCAAAACAAGTGATTCAAGTGACACAGATGAAGAGGAGTACGAAGAGTACAATGAGGAAACAATGTTACCTAAGGGTCTCGTGGAAGAAGTAAAACAATTCGAGAACGAGCAGAAACCTAATTTAGATGAAACAAAAGTAATTAATCTAGGAGATGAGGATATGGTCAAAGAGACTTGGATAAGCGTGCATCTGGAAGCGTCCCAAAAGTAATAATTAATAGAGTTACTAAGAGAGTATGTGGATATCTTCGCCTGGCCATATGCTGACGTGCTTGGGTTAAGAACCGGCATAGTGGCCCAAAGAATACCCATCAATGCAGGTTTTGCTCCGGTTAAATAACAGACCAGACAGTTTAAACGGATCTGAGCATCCGAATCAAGATGAGGTGGAAAAATAGATTAAGTCCAGAGTAGTGGAAGTAACCTCGTACCGAACATAGTTGGCCAACATCGTGCCAATACCAAAGAAATACGGGAAAATCCAAATCTGTGTGGATTACCGCAACCTTAACAGAGGAAGTCCCAAGGACAACTTCCTACTTCCGAATATCCACATACTCATCGACAATTGCGCGAAGCACGAGTTACAATCATTTGTGGATTGCTTTGAGGAATACCATCAAATCTTGATGAATGAGGAAGATGCAGAAAAAACAGCCTTCATCACCCCGTGGGTAATGTATCATTACCGAGTAATGCCGTTCAACCTCAAGAACACTAGCGCCACTTATATGAGGGCTATGACCAACATTTTCCATGATATGATCCACAAGGAAATTGAAGTATACATGGACGATGGCATTGTCAAGTCAAGAGAAAGCTCAGAGCATACTAAGCATTTACGGAAGTTCTTTGACAGATTCCGAAAATTCAACTTGAAGCTAAACCCAGCCAAGTGCGCATTTCGAGTACCTGTTGGTAAACTGATTGGGTTTATAGCCAGCCGAAAGGGCATCGAACTAGACCCATTAAAGATCAAAGCTATCCAAGAGCTACCCCTCCAAAGACCAAGAAAGAGGTCATGAGTTTCCTAAAAAGTTTGAACTACATCTGTCGGTTCATAGCCCAATCCACCGTAATTGTAGAACTCATACTCAAGTTGCTAAAGAAAGACGTGCCAATGGAATACACTGAAGAGAGTCAGAAAGCATTTGACACCATCAAGAAGTACCTTTACAACCCACCAGTCCTGGTACCTCCTAGACCTGGAAGTTTGTTACTGCTATACCTGTCGGTATCAGATAATGCCTTCAGATGCGAGTTAGGACAGCATGACGAAACCGACAAAAATGAGATTGCTATCTATTAACTGAGCAAGAAGTTCACCGTCTGCGAGACATGGGTAGCCCAGAAGCTTAGACATTACTTGTCATCATACACCACTCATCTCATATCCAAGGTGGTTCCACTGAAGTACATCTTTCGCAAACCCATGCCTATAGGGAAATTGGACAAATGAAAAATGCTACTGAGTGAGTTTGACATCACATACGTGGCACAGAAGGCCATCAAGGGACAAGCATTGGCGAACTTACTGGCAGAAAGCCTAGTCGACCCGAATTTCGAGCCGCTCCGAACATACTTCCCAGACGAAGAAGTATTAGCAGTAGAAGAGGAAATAGTTGAGCCTTATTCAGGCTGGAGGTTGTTTTTTGATGGTGTGGTTAACTACAAAGGCTCAGGAATCGGAGCAGTCTTGATATCAAAAATCGAACAACATTATCCGATGGACGCAAAACTCAAGTTCCGATGCACCAAAAATTTGGCAGAACACAAGGCCTGCATCTTAGGTCTCGGAATGGCTTTGGTTATGGACATCCACGAATTATTGGTAATAGGCAATTTGGACCTGCTAATCCACCAAGTACAAGGCGAATGGGCCACAAAGTACTCCAAGATCTTGCCATATGTAAACCTCGCATAAAGGTTATGCAAAAAGTTCAAGAATATCGATTTCAAGCATACACCACGGGCTCAAAATGAGTTCGCCGATGCTCTTGCTAGCATACATCCATAATACAGCATCCCGAAAGCAGTCACATCGACCCACTGGAGATAAATCTAAGGGAAGAACACGCCTACTATTCTCATGTAGAGGCGGAACCGATGGCAAGCCATGGTATGCTAACATAAAGACATATTTGGAAAAGGGAGAGTATCCCGAGACTACTACAAGCAATGCAAAGAAGAAAATCCAGAATGGCCAACGGATTCTTCCTGAACAAGAAAATACTCTACAAAAGAACGCCGGATCTCGGATTTCTCTGATGCTTCGATGCCTCCGAGGCCACAAAACTACTAGAAGAAGTGCATGCTGGAACTTGTGGGCCTCACATGAATGGGTTAGTTATAGCTAAAAAAATCCTTCGAGCAGGTTATTATTGGATGACAATGGAAAACGATTGTTTAAAGTTTGTGCAAAGATGTCATCAATGCCAAATCCATTGAGATCTGATCAGAGTCCCACCAAGTGAACTCAATGTTATGAGCTCACCCTGGCCATTCGTCGCCAGGGCCATGGACGTCATTGGACCCATCGAACCACCCGCATCTAATAGGCATCGATTTATTCTAGTCACCATAGATTACTTTACCAAATGGGTGGATGCCACATCACACAAATCGGTAACGAAGAAAGTGGTAGCTGATTTCGTGTGAAACAACATCCTATACCGATTCGGCATAACAGAGTCCATCATAACGGACAATGGAGCAAATCTGAACAGTCATCTGATGAAAGACATCTGCGAGCAATTTCGAATAACCCATCAGAACTCCACCGCCTATCGACCACAAATGATTGGAGCCCTAGAGCCAGCCAAAAAGAATATCAAGATGATATTAAGAAAGATGACGGATAACTATAAGTGTTGGCACAAACAATTGCCCTATGCATTGCTTGGACACCGAACAACAGCTCGGACTTCAACAAGGGCAACTCCGTACTTGCTTGTCTATGGCACCGAAGTAGTCATACCAGCCGAAGTGGAAGTACCATCACTTGGGATCATTCAAGAAACAGAGTTGGACAACGCAAAATGGGTCCGAAACCGATATGAGCAACTGACTCTAATCGATGAAAAGAGGATGATTGTCATATGCCACGGTCAATTATACTAACAAATAATGGTGCGTGCCTTCAATAAACAAGTCAAAGCTTTACTTTTCCAAATAGGACAACCGGTACTCAAGCTAGTGTTCACACACCAAGACGAATATAAAGGAAAGTTCGCATCCAACTGGCAAGACCCGTACATGGTCCGCAAGGTACTCTCTGGAGGAGCAGTAATACTGGCAGAAATAGACGGGCAAGAATGGCTCAAAGCAATCAATTCAGACATAATTAAACAGTATTACGCGTGAAGACACGCTTTTCAATTGGTAATCGTACTTTTTCTTGTAATCACTACATTAAGACCTATCTCTTATGGCAGAGATACGTAGAAAATCCATATCTAATTTGGTCTTCCTTTTGTAATAGATAGAAAACCAAATGATTTCCTTGTAATATGAACTACGCAATGACCTGATTTCTCGAGGTGGGATATATAGGCATTCCATGTAGGACTCGATCGCATTATTAAAAGAAACAAAAGAATCAATTACTTTTATTGCAAACTACGTTAGACCTGATTCCTACTGCGAAAGGATACGTAGGCCCTCTTCGAGCTAGGTCGTACCAATCAAAAAACCCAAGAAACCCCGACGAAACCACAGAGATAGGACTTGAAGAAGAACTCGTAGCTAGCACGAGAGTTTCCCACACATATTCAACTGGGGAAGAATTACACAACAGTTCGGCATGAGAGTCAGCCGAC
This sequence comes from Lycium ferocissimum, assembly GCF_029784015.1. Taxonomy (NCBI): domain Eukaryota; kingdom Viridiplantae; phylum Streptophyta; class Magnoliopsida; order Solanales; family Solanaceae; genus Lycium; species Lycium ferocissimum. The sequence continues at coordinate 56,559,533 of NC_081346.1, read as the reverse complement.
CCAAAACCCCAAACTGGGGCAGAATTTTTGAGAGGATCTCAAAAATTCCTTCGTAAATATTCAGCACGAGAGTTCGCCGAAGCAAGACCTTAAACTGGGGCAAAAATTTTGAGAGGGTCTCCAAATTTCTTACGTCAAGACTCAACACAAGAGTTCGCTGAAGTAAGACTTTAAACTGGGGCAATATTTTTTAGAGGGTCACAAAAATTTCACTCAAGAAAGCCAGAAACTTTGCCGCAAGATACGACGAATCACTGAAGATTCTCACTCAAATGCACCTGTCATGACGATTAATTTAAATAGTTTTCAAAAACAAATTATATTCTTTACAATCAAACGCTTGAAAAAATAATGATCAATGATTTGCGAAAACGTTTTTACAGTAAGATAAATTCATCTTTTAAACTGCCGAATCCAAGAGGATCAGACCCAGGAGTGTAAAGCGAAACAATGACGCAACATAAGTCGACGACATGGATCAACCTTATAGAAAACTAACACCTTTTGAATGCAGGTCCCCAGTGTCATCAGGAGGATGACCATTTGTGACTAACCTTGTTTGTTCACAATGATAGAGCAGATAAGAAGCGGCTCATCGGAAGAGACTCCCGATCCACACCAAAGTGCATCAAACCTAGACTCAGCCGAGGAGGCTATAGAAAGACGAAAATGCCATAAAGGTCGCCCACTCAAGCCAACAAGGCTACAAAGAGAAAAAAGAGCCACAAAGGTGGCCCGATTAAGCCAAGGAGGCCACAGAAGGATGAAGGCTCCATAAGTGTGGCCAACCAAGCCAAGAAGGCTACAAAAGAACAAAAATGCCACAAAGGCAACAATCTAGCCAAGAGGGCTACAGCGGACAAAACGTCATAAGGATAATATTATCAGGCCGAAAGGGTCACACAATGAGAAAAGTGGCATATCAGACCAAAAGGGTCACAATCGACATAAAGGACGAAAGAAAAATAATCTAGCAAAAGGGCCATATCTGTCATATGCATGCCGAGAGGGCCATTCACTCAAACATGTGCATGCCCAGAGGGCCATTCATTCAAACATATGCATGCCAAGAGGGCCATTCAGTCAAACATATGCATGCCAAGAGGGCCATTCATTCAAACATACGCATGCCAAGAGGGTCATTCATACAAATATTGCCAAGAGGGCCATTCATATAAATATTGCCAAGAGGGCTATTCATACAAACATGCCGAGAGGGTCATTCATACAAACATATTGAGAGGTTCATTCATACAAATTTCTTTGCGAGGGCCATGCATACAAACATTTTTAAGAGGGCAATTCATACAAACATGTCGAGAGGGTCATTCATGCAAACATTTCTAAGAGGGTCATTCATATAAATATGCCGAGAGGGCCATTCATACAAACATGTCGAGAAGGCCATTCATATCAAATATTTCCAAGAGGGTCGTTCATACAAACATGCCAAGAGGGTCATTCATACAAACATTTTCAAGAGGGCCATTTATACAAATATTGCCAAGAGGGCCATTCATATAAAATATTGTCAAGAGGGCCACTCATATCAAACATTGCCAAGAGAGCCAGTCATATCAAATATTGCTAAGAGGGCCATTCATATCAAATATTACCGAGAGGGCCATCATATCAAACATTGCCGAGAAGGCAATTCATTCAAAATAAGCGCCAAAAAGGCCATTCATTAAAAAGATGCCAAGAGGGACATTTCATGCAAACAATGATCAAAAGGGTCAAACAAATCAAACGGTGCCAAGAAGGTCACCTACTTTTCAAGGGTCAGCCGAGAGGGCCATATCATCGGAGTCGTGCAAGGGTGGTAGAACAACTACAACGACCAAGAAGGTCATTTAAATCAGACGATGCTAAGAGGGTCACCTATTTTTAAAGAATCAACCAAGAGAGTTACAACGACAAAACCACACAAGGGTGGTAAAATAATTACACAAGACCAAGATGGCCATTCAATTCAAACGGTGCCAATAAGGTCACCTCGAAAAGTAAAACCAAGAAGGTACCGTCACAAAACCATGCAAGGGTGGTGAAAATAAAAACAAGGACCAAAAGGTCAACCACAATGCTGCCCAACAGATGGAAGCAGGTTCTTAGCCGCCAAAGAGAGGAGCAGGCTGATCAAACCAGACCCAGATGCACGCGGAGCAAACGTGAAACTTTTTCTTACGCAGCCGGTCGAGATAGAGTGCCCATAAGAGTCTAGCTCTCCGGCCAGGAATTAGAAGATCACTCCACCCCATGCTCAACCACACAAATTGACCTTTGAAATTTTCTTAATTTGTTTTTTTTTTGTAAATCCCACAATCGGTCGGGCACACACCAGAAGGTGCAAAGGCGTTCCCGCATAAGGGATACCTTTTTCTATCGATTGAGCTAAACTACAAATGACCTGATTCTCGAGACCAAGTATATGTAAGCGGAATCAATACCAGAGAATCGGTCACATGCCAACGGATCATTCCGGACCTCTCAATTTTGACACTGGAGGATTCTAGATTTTGTTTTGAAATTGGTATTAGAAGTCTAATTGAGTCAAAGTACAAGTGGCCTGAATTCTCGTAAAGCTCGAGATATGTAGGAAACCCATAGATCAGGATTTGACCATAAATTTGAAAATTGTATTAAAAAGAAAAGCGTTTTGAAATTGATCGGTCAAAAATCAGGTTTGTCAAATTTTGATGATCAGGGATGGGCTTGCCACCCCCGAACAGTGAAGGGACAGTTGTTGACGCATAGTTTTTGTCCTCCAATAATTTTATTTAATTATTCGAATTTCTTGAACCACAAACAGAGTGAAATATACATTTTACAAGTCAAAATTGATTTTACAAAATTATTCCAATGTCATTATGCCATTTCATTTGGAAAATATTTTCAAACATATATTGTATATCATCTTGTGTGTTTTTTATATTTTCGATAATTTTCAAAGTATATTTGTCAAGATTTAATTCAAAAATAGTTTTAAAAAATTGTTAAATTAATTAATTGAACTATCAATATCAAATTGACAAATATTTTACGCCATTAAATCAAGAAAATTGATTAATTAAATAGATAATAAATTATATCTCAATTTTATAAGTTATTGGGCTATAATAGCAATTATTTCCAAAAAAATAATTACAATTGAATTTCTGTTAATTGCATGTGTTAATTATGGCTATAATTGAAGTGGCCAACTGTTTGCTATGTTGTAATTAGGGCTATAATTGAAATAATCAATTTATCTTTTGCATTGGTCATGTTTGAAATGATTAATTATATTTTACTTTTAACATGGTTTTAATTAAAATGATAATTGGTTTTCACACTTTTAATTCAGCTATTTGTTAAATTAACTGGTGGCCACACTTTTAATTCAGCTATAATGATTAATTATACATATACCTTTTCCTCCTTTTCTTTCAAAACGGACCGAACCCAGTCCAATTTGGACTGACCGATTCAGCCCACCATCATAAACACACAAACATATACACACGCACAGGCCTCACAAGGTCGCATTCGAGTAAAAGGTTTTCTACACCCTTCAAAACCCTAGCCTCTAGGTGGAAATTTCCTCTCTCCTCATCATCGATGCCTGAAATGGCAAGAGTACAGTGTACGATCACTTTTTACAGTGGTTGTTCAGCCGATTTGGGCAAAGAAATTAATATTTTTCCTCACTCCGTCAATACACCACCCAAACACAGTATAACTCTCCTTTTTTCTTTGCTTTGTGCATTTTACAGTCAAACAAGACAAATTTGTCTCATTTCAATTTTTAATGATCGAGTCTCATTGGTTCGCTGAGTTTCGGCAGGATTCAAGATGAATGCCCAAAGAATTTCAGTGTCCCACATCAATTCATAAGCAAAAATTAGGATTTTAGGGGTTCTATATAAAGAACCCCACCCTTCACTCATTCACACACCTTACAAGCCTCAAAAATTTGAAATTACACAAGTATTTTTTGAATAGTACAAAAACAGTCTCCAATTTAATTAGGGTTTTAGCTTTAAGCTGAAACCTTTAGTAATTGGAACTTTAGTCTAAAATTTTATTTCTTTTTGTGGCTTAGCATCGGAGGTGAAGGAATTGAGGTTTCCGAGTTCATTTTCGACCAGAGGCTGCGTAAAGAAGAGGTAAACCTTCTTCCTTTTATTTATTTTTAGTATTTTGCGTGTTTTAGATTAATTTGTGTTTGTGTGTTAGTTAATATCTGTGTTAGTGTTTGTTTAGTTTAGTTGAGCTTAGTCTTAGTTAATATAGCATAGCATCAATTAATCATGTAGTTAGTTTAAGAATCATACATGTTAGATTTGTTCATTTATTAACTTGTTCTATGTGTTAGTATAGTCTTAAATCTAGTCAGTAATTGTTAAACATGTGTTAAGTGAGTTTATCTAGTCATTAGCATGCCTATAAGGTGGTTAGTTTGAATACTAACTGATCATGTGCTTGTTTAAATGTCTGCTAGTTCATTTGGATGCTTAGTATAGTTCAATGCAATCATGGTCAGTTGTAGTTTTTGTTAGTTTGACTTAGTTAACATGTCTCATGCCTTTCTTATATTAGTTTAGTGGTTGTTTAACTAGGAACATGATGGGTTAATTATTAACATGTCTGTTAGCTTAGCTCACTCACCATCCAAATATTCAGTTGCCCAATTACTAATACATTGTATAGCTTGATGTAGTTTAGTTTAGGGTTAACAATGTGTGTAATAAGGTATTTGCAATCATGTTTTGAGTTGTTCTCCAATTCTATTCACTATATGATTGTTAGGATAAGTTCTAAGCCATGAACATGTTCAAATAGCTCTTATATTTTATTTCATTTTGGTCCAATTGCTACTTGATAGGGAGTTAGTAGGATTACTTTTCATACTTATTTAGTGTAGTAGTTGGTCAAATCATGTATATGTGGAATTATCATACTAACTCTTGACCTTAGTAAATGCTTGTTAGTCTGGTTTAATATAGCCCAGCGGGTGTATGATTAGTCTGCATCAACCTTGTTTCAAATCACCATCTCTGTTAATAAAATGATAGCAGTGTCTGCTTGGATATTCTAGTGCTAGTTTGCTTGTCATTATAGGGATACTGACTGCTTATGACAAAGAAGTTGACTAAAAATGGTTAATGATTGCCACTGACCTATTTATCTGAGTAAGAATTGCTATTTTAAACAAATGGGAGTTGGAAATGTAGAGTATATGTCCTTATTATGGTAGATTGAATACTTATAACTCATTAAGGATAGATATTGAAATTGTTCATGATCATTTAAGTATAGGTGAACCCTAAGAGGTTGTCACATGAATATGATAAGGCAAGGGGTGATTTACCTGGGGCTAGGGAAAGGTTATGAAAGAATTTGAGTTCACTTACTCAGTCTAGTACTACTGATCCCAGGCTGCTGGGGTTCCTCCTTGTTGAATCATACTCCTATGGGACCCTCTAAGGATTTCAATAAGTGAAAAGGGGAGAATGTTGTGTAAAAATAACATGCTAAAAAGGAGTGCTGGGGTCTGTGTGCAAAGACAATACTGAGCATGCATAGTCTTGTTTCTTCTTGGCATTTCTTGTAACATCTTGTCCTGTTGTTCTTTTAAAATGATTACAGATTTGAGGGATTTGAATGTTGTTCCTCTTTTAAGACAGCCTAGGCAATGACATGTCTTTACTAGGTTATTTTTTTTCACTTATGATACCTGCTCAATAATCTGAAATCATATGTTGTTTTTCCCCAAGTGCAAAAGAAAGATGTGAAAGCATAAGTATGATCATCTTCTTGTTTTTCCCCTTTGCTATTTGTATGGTTTTATGGGATGTTGGTTCAAATTGAGAGGAAAAGTCTCCTTTGATGTATAGATCCTTTGTCTGCTTAAACTACTTGTTCAGTCCCCTCAGTACTTGAAATACGTAAAATCAGTATTTGTTCTTGTTGAATTGCCCTACCTAAAACCAGAACTTTAAGTGTAATCAAGATTTGAGATGGTTTGTGGGATTTGTGTCTTCTTTTCTCTTTTCAAAAATGACATGAAAATGCTGCTAGAGTTCATGATGCTCTCATTAGGCTGCATTCATATTTAATTTAAGACCATCCTGTGGTTTGAAAGTGACCAGTGATTTATATGTGTAGGACTAGCTATTTTACTGAGTGTTTACTCTTGAACTGTTGAGGAATCTCTTGTCCAATAAATGTTTATGAGACAATATATGTGTGTATATCTAGTATATTGACATTAAACTGATGTGAAACCCTTCTACTCCCCTTCTTCCTCTTTGCTATTATGCTACTGCTATGTGATATACATAGGATATACACAATATACATAGGCCAAGTATACCTTAGTATATATTGGATTGTATATCTCGTATACTGATGGTATATCACATAGATGTTGTGCTTGAGTATTTGGTTGAATGATAATTTGGGCCTGCCTCTTTATTTGTTGCCTTTATGAGAACCAATTTGGGCTTTGTCTCACCTCATCTAAATAATGTTATTGTTTTGGACCTACTGTTTTCTCCCCTTAACCTGTTTGGGTTTGTCTTTCCCCATTGGACCTCCTAGGCCTCTATTCTGCTTATTTCAGCAACTATACCATGTTACAATTGATGTACATTACTTATATATGTGTGGTTGTATGAGTGTTGTATTATACCAATTATTTTATTAAGTATAGGTGCCCTCTAACCGCATCCTTTTTTTTTTCCCTCTTCTCTTTTCTCATGAAACACGCTGTCGAGGGCTATTTAGGCCGAGTGCATCAGCCATAGTTGATTGGGCCAAAGGCCCAATAGCTCCTCTTTTCCTTTATCGAGTCCGGATCGTGTTGAAGGCCCAACCATAGGTGAAAATGGCAACTGGTGGGCTCGGTAGGCCACCAGCCTTACTTTCTCTTTTCATTTCATACATGTATATGCGTATCTGTAAAGCGAATGCTTGTATATATTGAAACCCTACGGTTATGAACTCAGACATTTAGGCAAAAATGATACTTAGGTCGTTTAGCCTGGACAGGAACCCTCAAATGAATTTTCAAAACCAAGACCCAACAAAAGATAAGATGATCATACCTCCAAGAGTTGAAACAAAGAAATGACCTTTTTTTTTACAAATCTTCCTTCATTTTTTACAAAAGAAAAACTGGGAAACGAGAACATGCTAATATATATATATATATATATATATATATATATATATATATATATATATATATATATATATACAAATTGATGTTTTAAAACTGGAAAAAATAAGTTAGAGACAGTTGTGTGTCTGAGGATTTTTAAGAAAAAAATTGACAGTTTCTTTGGACTTAAAATCAAAATTGAAAAACTGATTTCATAAAGTAGTAAGTGTTAAAGTGGACTTAAAAGACTTATGGTTTTTCAAATCTTTTTGGGCCAAGCCCAACCTTAAGTTAATCAAACAAAGGAAATATACTTAAACCTTAGTTTGAAGAAAGGGTTTAAAGTTGGATATGGTTGACCTTCAAAATGACTAAAAATGGATAAATATGTTGCATTTGAAAAGAAACACTTTTCATACTTGTATAAACCCATGGCTTGTTTATAAAGGAGATATACTCAAAATTTTCAATAAAATTTATAAGGACAAAAAGGCATAACATTGGACAAAATTTAAGTTGACCTCTACTTAAGAGATAATCTTAAGTGTGTTTTGGTCCGGAAATGAAATAACTTTAAACCTTATATATATTTTTTTCCAAAGTAAAATTCAACTCTTTCTTTAAACCTTATATACATTTTTTTCAAAGGAAAATTCAACTCTTTCATCTTCAAAACAAAGGGATTTTGCCAAAACATTTTATGATATGCCATGACAAGTTATACAAGAAACTAAACTATTTAAGCAAATAATTACATAATCATACATTGAAGCTTGAAGATCAACCGTATTCTATGGATTGTTAATATCAGGGTGTCTTAATGCCTTCCCCGAGGAATCACCAGAACCCTTACCTCGAACTCTGGTTTAAAAAGGATTTACCTCTTCTTTGACTAAACCCTTTTACTTGGTTTTCCTAATTTCCCTTATAAATTAAGTGGTGACTCTAAAAATACCAAAATCCAATAGAGTCCACAACGTTGAAGTAGCTTTTATGCCTCACGTAAAAGTGAACCGCACACCTGTCAATGTCAATCTGCGTAATGGATTCAAAGTCAAAGCTACTCATGCAGGAAGTGTTTGTTTATTTCCTGAACTTGTCATTCATAATGTACTATATGTGCCTTCCTTCAGACTTAATCTGTTATCTATTCATTAAATGTGCACTCGGTTACAATTTCTAATCACTTTTTCTTCCACTCAATGTGTTTTGCAGGCCACTTCAGTAAAGAGGCCTCTGGTACTTGGTCAAGCTAGCCATGTTCTTTATCACTTTTTCCCTTTCAGTTCCAAGCCTAAGAGTTTCTTCAAGACAAATGAAGTTTCATTTTCAGTTTCTAGTTTTTGTAGTTGTACTTTTGCTCCTGTTTCAGTTTCAATTAAAGAGAATTCTAATGTAAGATTATGGCATGTAAGGTTTGGGCATATGCCTCTTTCATCAATGAAGAATCTCAGTTCTTTTCCTTTTAAATCTGTTCCTGATGGTAAATGTGATGTTTGCCCTCTAGCAAGACAATCCAGATTACCGTTTCCTTTAAGCACCATAAATACAAAGCAGTCTTTGAACTAATTCACATTCACACTTGGGTTCCCTATAATAAGGCAACTTGTAATGGTTACAAATACTTGTTACCCATTTTGGATGATTTTAGTAGAGCTACTTCGACCTATCTTCTAAGTTCTAAAGGAAATGCCTTCACTATGTTAAAATAGTTTTGGAGCATGGTAGAGAGACAATTCAACATAAAAGTAAAAACAATAAGATCAGATAATACCTTAGAGTTGGGAAAGGGGACCATTGCCTCTGAATTTCTTGTCACCCAAGGTATATTGCACCAAACTTCTTATGTAGCAACCCCACAAAAAAATGGGGTTGTAGAAATAAAACAAGACACCTACTAGAAACATCAAGGGCCTTGCTATTTCAGTCAAATTTTCCTGTCATATGTTGGGGTGAGTGTCTTTTAACTGCCACTTTCTTAATCAACAGATATCCCTCTAGAGTTTTAAAAGGAAAAACACCTTATGAGATTATTTTTCAACAACCTCCTTATTACCAGTACCTAAGATGCTTTGGATGCCTTTGTTTTGATTCAACTTTAGCTCAAAACAGATCAAAATTTGCACCTAGAGCAATTCCTTGTGCTTTTATAGGTTACCTATATGGTCAAAGGGATACAAACTTCTAATGTTAAGACTAAGAGAATTTTTCATAAAGATACTTATCCTTTAAAATCCCAGTCTGTTACTAGTTTTGTGCCTGTATTTTCTCCTCCTAGTCCTTTTTCCTACACTTACCTTGTTTCTGATGTTATATTGGAAGACATTACACCTCTTACTCCTCCTCCTCAAACTCTTGCTTCTCTAATTCTACCTGATATCACTCCTCCTGCCTCACCTATAATGGATGAGGGAATCTCACCACCTCACCAACCCTTACCACCTACTCCTCCTAGAAGGAGCACTAGAGAATACAAAGAACCTTCCTACCTGTCTGATTATGTTTGCAACAATGTTTATCTCACTAATTTTACTTCTTCCTGTTTACTTCCCTTGTCTATCCTTTTGCAGCCATATCTTTTGACAATTAACTAGTTTTCAATTCTATTTCTAACATTATAAAGACTACTAGTTTTCTTTAAGTTTCATTACACTTAGGTTGGCAGCAGGCTATGGCAAATGAGATTGAAGCACTTGAACTCAACCAAACCTGGGAAGTTGTGGAATTACCTAAAGGACAAAAAGCTTTACCTTGTAAGTGGGTGTACAAAGTAAAACACAAATTAGATGAAAGCATTGAAACATTGAAGGATAGACTAGTGGTAAGGGGAGATATTAAAAAAGAAGGGATTAATTTCACAAAAACCTTCTTTCCAGTGGTTAAGATGACCATTATCAGGTCTATTCTAGCTATTGCAGTCAAGAAAAAATGAGATCTTTTTCAATTAGATGTAAATAATGCTTTTTTACATGAAAATCTCAATGAAGTGGTCTATATGAAATTTCCAGCAGTCATGAATGCACCTAGTTCTCATCATGTTTGCAGTTTAAGAAAATCTTTGTATGGATTAAGGCAAGCATCAAGATAATGGTCTGCCAGGCTTGCAGCAGCTTTGGTTTTTAAAGGTTTTGTTGCATCTTTGAATGATTATTCATTGTTTATCAAGAAATCAGGTGATCTCATTGCCATTGTGGCAGTTTATGTGGATGATATTATTCTAAGAGGGAATGATGCATCAGGAATACAACAATTGAAACGGTTTCTTGATGCAGAATTCAAAGTTAAAAGATCTTGGGAATTTGCACTATTTTCTTGGTATTGAGATGCTTAGGGAAGATCATGGTCTTATTCTTACACAAAGGAAATTCACCATGGAATTACTCTCTAAATTTGATATTTCTCATCTACCCTTGGTTTCTTCTCCCCTAAATCCTAGTAAAAAACTCTCAGCTGATTCTGGAGAGTTCATTAATGATTCTACTACTTACAGAAGATTAATTGGCAAACTTAACTATCTCACACATACTAGACCTGATTTTTCCTATGCAGTACAACATCTAAATCAATACATGCAACACCCTCGCATGCCTCATTTCACAGCAGCTTTAAAGGTGATTTGATACTTAAGAAATGACCCAGGACAAGGATTATTTCTATCTGCTAACCCTACTTTCTCTATTTGAGCATTTTGTGATGCTGATTGGGGTGCTTGCCTTGATTCTAAGCGTTCTATCAGTGGTTTTTACATTACTTTTGGGGGTTCCCCTCTTTCATGGAAATTAAAAAAATAGGTTTCCATTTCACTTTCCTCAGCAAAAGCTGAGTACCGATCTATAAGGAGGGTTGTAGCAGAGCTTACCTGGCTTAGTCGACTTTTGCATGCCCTTAGTTGTCCTCCTACACTTCCAATTCCGGTGCACTCCGACAACCAAGCAGCAATCCAAATTGCTCTCAATCCCATTTTCCACGAACGTACCAAGCACGTGGAACTGGATTGTCATTTCGTCAGACAGCAATATCTTGCCGGTTTGATTTCACTATCTTTTGTACCGGCCTCTTCTCTGCTCGCCGATCTCTTCACTAAGCCTCTTTCTGGTGTTTCTCATCAATCCTTGCTCGACAAGTTGGGTCTCAGTTCCCTCCCCTCCAACTTGAGAGGGGGGGTGTTGAAGATAGCAAGGTTTCTACTTTCATTTTAGGCGAATCAAGTACAGATATGAAGAAGAGGGGGAAATCCCTAAGTTTGAACGGGATTGCAAAATGTGGAAAGTGTTCAAGTGTGTGTGAAGTGGAACAAATTAATGGGCCAACTCATGAAGTGGAACAAAATAGTGGGCCAACTCAAAATTCTGAACTTAAGGGTTTTGGGCCCAAAATGTCACATGCTCATCGAGGCCCAAACTAAATCGGCAAGCATCCAACACAAAATGTGTTGGATGATTTCAGCCTTTAGATTAAATTTTCATACAGCTGTACATAGATAAATTAGAAGATTCTATAGTTGTTAGAGTTAGTTACAATGGGAACCACTAGGAAAATAGCAAGTGGAAAGATTTATTATTATTTTTTTACATAGTTTTGTATAAATAGGTGCACAGTGAATGAATGAAATCATCCGGAAATTTTTACATTCTTTTGTTTTTATTCTTTGCTTTCTAACAATTTGAGGGGCAAAAATTAAAGACCAGCGCCTTTGAATGGCAATCCGTGCAAAAAAAAAAAAATGCTTAATTTACCAATAAACAAGTTGAGACCCAAAAAAGAAGGATATTTAAGCAATTACGTGATAACATTTTCTTCTTATCATCTTTCAAGGTATTATATGAGTTAATATGTTATTGAATCAAACGAGTTAAACTCAACAATTGTTATTTCTAAGGAAGATGTGCTAGCTTAAGATAAAATACATTTTTGTTAGAGTAATATTAATCAATTAAATATAAAATACAAATCGTCCACGCCTTATTGTGTATGCCCCCTGTCGACAGTCCACGCCTTATTGTGTATGCCCCCCGTCGACAGGCAGGCACAATTAGAAGAGCTACAACCACAAGAGTATTAGTAACTCTCCTTGTGTCAGGAGGTTTCTAATTTATCATTTAGGTTTCTAAATCTGATTCTTATTCATTAGATATCATACTTGGAATTTAGGTAGATTGAAGCGACAGAGATTGTGAAACAATTCCAGAATGTTACTAATTCTATACGTAGCCTTCACATAGGTTGTTACTTAGATTTTTCAGTTCACAGAGCGATTTTTTACCAAAGTGTTGGTGAATTATTGTAACAACTACGCAAACTGTAAGCATGTAACAGGGACTAGAGATTGCACAGGAAACGTAGGAAAGTTTAGAGTAAAAATCAATGAGATGAGAAGATTCCAAGGTCATGAATTAGTTACAATTCTGTCGAGTTATCCACATTCACTAGTTTATTTATCTGATTTAGCAGTCGATGATAATTTTTGCAAGCATTATACCTTCTAATCATTGTCTCTTCATTTCATGCTATTCACATTCTTGCTTTTTACACATCTTTCTCGGTTTAACTACTAGAAGAAGGGTTTGTGATCGAACACCCCTTTCAAACAAATTTAATTTTTATCCTAAAACCATTAGCGGTAAACAGTTCTCTTATTTAACTACATAGGTTACATAAAAAGTGGTTATTATTTTAATCCTTTGTTGGGGACAGTCAATGATACTTGTTGAGTATTTTATGTACTCACTACCTCTCTTTTTTTGCATTGTGTGTGCAGATTCCAACTTGAGTACCAGCGCGGTTAGAGAAGGTGCCTAGAGGATTGACTAGGCTTCCAATGGTGAGCCGTTACCTTCGTTCACAGTAGCGAGGAGGCTTATTATCTAGTTATTTTTCTTTCAGACAATGTTCCTTTGTATATCAGCCCTTGATGTATTTTCTTAGACATGTGTACCCTTATTTTAGTCGCTCATGACTTGTGACATCGGATCTTAATTTGGGGGTTTTAGACTTCCGCCGTGTTCCTGACGTTTTTATCTACGCTATTGTTTCTATTAGACTTTATTAACTCTCAATGGATTACTATCTTGTTCTTCTACTTTGGTATACTTCGTCTTACGTGGGAACAGTTGAATGTCATCACGGATTAGGAAAATTGTGTCGTGACAAAACGAATATTTTAAAAACTGGGGGCATTTGGTTATAGAAACCTTAAAAGAGGTTCCTAACGTTTACTTCCCATAATTTTTACCATCTTAAAACCGAAAGTATAAACGACTCCTGAAGTAAAAGAAGATAACTTAGTAGAAAATAGCAAAAACATCCACTAACAAGGGTTGTGGTGGAGTGGTAGCCAGTAGGTACTCTTCCTCATTAACCAAGATCTTGGGTTCGAGCGTGAGTATGAAATCGCTTTTGTTACACCGATTGGGTAACCAAAAAAAAGAATAGCAGCAACATCCAAATGAACTATAAGAGGTAAGAGCAGTGAGTTCCTTCTCTTTTCACCATAAGAATAGTGAATAACCACCTCAAATGTATGTATGTCTATTACAATAAGAAGATCAAAAGACTGTAAACCATGAATTTGCATAACATGTATCTATCTTTCTATGGACTAAATGCATATTCAAAGAGATATAGTTCTAGCACACAATGTTGTTCCTCTCCTATAGAAGTATGAATCCTAACCTATAAACTTCCTATAGCTAGTTTGGACAGCAACAATGCCTAAAAGTATCCGTCACTTTTTGGACCTTAAAAAATATCATCTAAAAAGCTTGAGATATCAAAATCAGAACTCAAATTGTACAAATCTTCCATACTAACCCTGTTCCATAGTCCTCAAGTCCTGCAACATTGATGTAAGGCTCCTTGATATTGGAGTCTTCCTCCTTGTTTATAACTCCATCTGAATGAACTGCAACATTTGTCTGAGGTTTCAGCAGATTGACTTGTTGGTTGTAGTTGTAATAATCAGACTGCTTCTCATTCTTCAAATTGTTTACATCAAATAATTCATCTCTGAAAGCCTGAAACAGGTAACTTTCTTCGATATTCCCGTTCAATATAGCTGTTGCTTCAGTTGTGTTATTGTCTTCCATTAATAAGGACTCCAAGGCATCTTGATGACAACGAAAATCTGCACTCATATTTTCGGATGACCTGAAATCCAATGGTTGTTCTCGTAATGTATTCGCTGAGTAATCATAGACCTGTGGTGTAATGGGAGGACAAGGCAGCAATACTTGATCAACAAAGTTATAATTCTGATTTGGTCTCAAAACATCCTTGTGAAACATGCTGTCGTTTGACTTCACTTCAGTATCTTCTTGGTGTAATATGTGAAAATTATTTGACCCTTTGTTCACGTGATCTAGGCGCTCCAAATCTCTATGTTGCACGAATTCATTCTCCGAGGGTGTCTCAACTTCAACACAAGAACTTGTGGGCTCGAGAATTGGCTCTGGATCAATTCTCGAGCTACAATTAAAACCTTTTATATCGTCCATAGAATCGTTCACAGGGCATTCAACCTCATTAGCTCTACTAACAGAACATAAGTTCCTTTCACCAAGACTTCGATCATCCACAATAATCTTTTCATCTATTTGTAAATCAGGTTCAATTCTTGGGTCTTCAACAGATGATTCACTCGATTCCAATGAAGTAGTTCGCGCAATAGAAACACTCGATGAGTCATTAGCCAATTGAACATTCTGTACACAATAATAATCAGGGAAGTTAAGTATAGCGTTGTGGCCATACATCGCCTTAGCAGCCTCGTCATAGACACGAGCAGCTTCGATAGCTGTAGAAAAAGTACCAAGCCAAAGTCTCTTGCCATTACTCTGATACTCATTACTATTATAAACAGGTTCTCTAATTTCAGCAACCCACTTTCCCCAAGTTCTTTGCCTAACACCTCTATATTTACACACTAAATTTTCAGGTCCACCTTTACCTTTCATACAACCTTTTTTAGACCCTTTGGCAGGATTTTTCCTTTTTCTTTTCTTGCTCCCACCATCAATGGTAGCAGTAAGCTCTTGCTTATGAGTCTTCCACATTGACAGAGTCTCCTCTATAGAAATCGATCCGTTACGCCTTCTTCTCATTCTCCTGTTTCCAGAAGAACTCACCATCATCATATAAAAATAAAACAAGTAATGACTACAAAAGGTTTCTTCCCTTTTAGCAAAAATAAGTTACTTCTAAGATTCTTGTACAGCAGCAAAGGTAGTTACGAGAACACCTTATTGCATGGCTCTTATAAGATGTCATAACCTGATTTTATTCAAACTCCAAGACCAAATTGGACAAGGGTACCAATTGCTAACAGCAAAGAGTTTCCAAATTTAAAGCTAACCTTTTTTGCATGGCTTTTATAAGATGTTCTTACACGGTTTCCTATAAAGATTTGGATCTTTAGGCCAAATTGGAGTAAGGAACCAATTCCTAATAAAAATTTGAGAACTTGAAAACCAATAAACGTAAGGACTAAAGAGTAGATATAATACAAAGCCTCAGTGAAAAGTAGACATAATTCATATAGCGTCCCTTAGTACATAGGAAAAGGATAAAGTTGAAGAAAATCACCTTTCAAAATTGTGAGAAGACATAACGTGTCAAAGCCAATTGATAAAAGTGTTGGTTTTGCTATGAGAGATTGTCGTTTTCAGGAAGAGTCTGTTTTCTACTCCTTATTTTAGCTTTTAGTTATTTAAATATACGAGTAAATAGTTCAGTTATCTTTTTCCTCCTACCGCAAAACCTTTTCCTTCTCAAACTAGGATTACACAAATCTTTAAGAAAAGGCAAATGTAAATAATAAAGGCGTGCTTTTGGTTGTATGACACCGTGTGCTGATGCTATTCTTATCTATTTTCAGTAATAATATCAAAGTCAATATTTATGTTTTTCCTTGGGGATTAAGTAATTATTTAGAAGGAAAGAGAATGATATATTTTCTGTTAATAGCATATGGTTGATGAAGCAGATAATTACGTGGCACGTTTCCGACTCTGTAGGACAATTTTGAAACTTAAATACCGTATTACCTATTTTCATAAGTGTAATTTTCTTGGGGCCCAAGCACTTGTCTTTTTCGTGCCCTTTCCAATTCCAGAATAGGCAGAAGATAAGTAATTGCGGCTTTGTTTCTTGGGGTCAAAGAAAGTTGGCAACAACTTACTTCTATTTAAACTTAATTATATCAAAAGAGGTTCTCGAATCTTGCCTCAAACGAATTCTTAGTCTAACGATTAGAGGCGCAGAGGGGTTTTTTTTTTTTTTAATTATTATTTACCCCTTCCTCCAGAGCTCCCTTGATTACTCGAACCCATAACCTTCGGCTTGGAGATAAGAGGACGCTTACCATCTGAACAAACCCTCTTGCCCCCGCACAAAGGGTTAACTTTTACAACTGAGCCAATCCATAATCTTTATTTGTTCTTTATTTCTTGCTTTAGCTCCCCCACCCCCAGGAATGCTTGTTCAATTAAATTAATGTAGTGTAATGCAAAAAGTTCAATAAAACAACGGAAAACAATAATCAATCACACAGAATTATTGCTTATCTTTTTAACCAAGGAATTCTAGCCTTGACTGAAACACAGATGGATATTGGGACTTGCACCTATATGCTTCTCCACTTAAATATCAGGTTTCAAGTTTTGTTTGCAACAGGATTCAAACTCCAGACATGCGTCTAATCCATCAGGAAGCAATCGCATCATTCATTGCCTTGCTGGTTCTGAATCTTCTAATTGCTCTTACCGCAGCAGGATAATAACAACGATCTTAATAGAACAAGTACAAAATGTATATAAAAGAAGAAGTCCAAGCCATTTGTCTTGGACCAATCCCAAACTAAGCGAAACTTTTAACCAATTGGGGAATATGAACAAAGAAGGCTGTCTGTTAATAAAAACAAGGTTAAACATACACATACTAGAAATACATTTGGGAATAGCAGAAAAAGCTGTGGAGATCTTCAATTCAGTTCATCAAAAATGCACAACCACAAGCAGCAATTCTGTTATTTAATCTAACACATCAAGCTGCAAAGGCTTCATCGGCAGCTGTCCTCACCGGCAGGTGATCTACGAGTCAGACAAAAAATAGAGTATCTCAGATAAAAGACAGGGTTCTTCCTTCCCTTTCAAGGAGACATGAAAGCAGGCAACATTATGCAGGTTCATCCAGAGTGCATAGCTAGTAGGGTACAAGAAAAATCTGGACTTCATAATGCAACTAGAGAAATGAACATGCATTTCTCCACAAGAGATGGCAAACCTTTCAATTTCAAACTATGCAATTGATCAATAACCTGATGTTCCACTCTGCATGTTCTCCTCCTACTTTGAGGTCCCCAACACTCTATTTGGTCGATTGGCTTAGGAGTTTTTTTTCCCTCTTTGGTCCCCATCAATAACAAAATTATGGAGAGTTTCTTCGCATTTATAGTAACGGGATCATTGGTTCTATCAGCACAATGAAGCCTGTATAGGACATCTTCCTGCAACTCCTCCTAACCTAGAGTATAAAGAACTATGGTCCAGTTCCCTATCAGGCATCACAGAGTTAATGCCTTAATGGGGGACATCGAGGTGCCAAACGACTCCGTCGATAAGAGCTCTTGGGAGTCATCAGCCTGTTATCCCCGGCGTACCTTTGATCCGTTGAGCGAGAGCCCTTCCACACGGGACTCCCGGATCACTATGGCCGACTTTCGTCTCTGTTCGACCAGTCAAATAGACAACTTATTAATGAGCAGAGGCAACGAGGAGGATGAGGGAACGTCTATTGCAATTTTAGTAAGACAGCAATAAAATGTTCCATTCCACTACCACAAA
Organism: Lycium ferocissimum; assembly: GCF_029784015.1. NCBI lineage: Eukaryota > Viridiplantae > Streptophyta > Magnoliopsida > Solanales > Solanaceae > Lycium > Lycium ferocissimum. Next base: position 56,541,551 of record NC_081346.1, on the reverse strand, counting down.
AAGCTAGGAAAACATAGTTACGTACGTGTCCATTTCCTTAGAAAAGAGAGAAGGCAGTGAGTTACACACATCATCCAGTCTGGTCTACTTTTAAATCCAATACGAGTCCATGACAAACCCGTTTTCTTTTAGACGTTATATGAGAGCCTTTGAGAAGCTTTAAGAGAAACGAAGTACTAGAATAGAGTACACAGAGAATGTTCATTTTCTTAATTCTTTACACTCATTGTAAAGTCCTCTTTGGATGTATTCCTTTCCAGCATTTTCTTAGTGCTGTTTTTACATTTATAAAATCCCTACATTACCTATTAAAAAATAAATTAAAAAAAAAAGGAGTAATCAGAGAAGGAGAATTTCATTTTCTCTGTTTTTGAGGTGTGGGGTTGGGTGGGTGATGAGTGAAGTTTCTTTTTTCACCTATGAACACCATTTATTGCTCTACTCGAGCAATTACAACCAATGAAACAATACTACTTAGATGAAGAAGCTGATATAGTATCAAGATGAAATCAGTTGTAAGAGCCTCTTATTTCCTTCATCAACTTCACTGAGCTAGTGATAACTCTCGACCCAGGAAGACTCAAAGAAGGGGGTTATGAATTTGACCAAACCACAAGAACACTATGAAGGTCGGATGAAAAACATGTAAAGGGATATGTGGAATAAGGATAAGGGTTAGAATTATCTAGCACAACAACAACATACCCAGTGTAATCCCACAACATGAGGCCGGGAGAGGGGAGGATGTACGAAGACCTTACCCCTACCTTTGGCACCAATTAGATAAACGTTCAAATTAAGAAACACTCCAAGACAAGAAGTAGAGAACTCCACAAGAATTAACTAACTATGGTAATAATTCAATGAAGACGAAGAAGAGAACTAAGCTAACCCTAATCTAATCTAACAAGAGTGTGCAACATTGAAAGAGAATATCTCATCATTCATCAAAGTATAAACCTTCGCAAAAAGGAAACAAGGCTATTTATACTAGGTCTAAGAACTAATAAACAAGGTCCAAATAGCCTCAAAAGGGTCCCTAAAATACAATTCGGACCAGAATAGTAAACACCCAAAATATGCCCATGATTAGCAATCGTGGAGCCGTTTGGCCACTTAGCTGCCACCAAATGTCAACAAATGAATAGTGGAGGCGTTTGGGTCTTGATGTTCCTTTGCTCCATATCTAACTGGCTTCACATTCTCTAATCGTGGAGCCAATTGTACTCCATGTCTCTGGGCTGCATTTTCCTTCTTCTACTCGTTTAATCTGTTTGACTTGAAAGCTCGGTTTCCACGAGTATTTACAGCACTCCAAGGCCTTGTTGTTGACGTGGAAACCATGCTAAGCATGAGTACCAATGCGGAAGTTATCGGCTAGAGATATTACACTCTCTACATCCCGTACAAGATTTAGAACCAGCTATAAGGTGAGAGTTGAAATCTTCTTGTTAGATTGAAAGAGTCCCACGAAACCTATTCCAATAAAACACCGTAGCTATTGAAAAGTCCAGAATAACCTAAAAGGGAAAATAGTACTCCCTCCGTCTCAATTTATGTGATATAGTTTGACTGGGCACGGAATTTAAGAAATAAAGGAAGACTTTTGATCTTGTGGTCTAAAATAAGCCAAAGATATTTGTGTGGTCATAGATCATCTCGTTAACCATAAAAGGTAAAGTTTAAAGTTAAATTGTTGCCAAGTAAGGAAATATATCATTCTTTTTAGGACAGACTAAAAAGGAAAGTGTATCACATAAATTGGGACAGAGGGAGTATATGCTCATTGGTGATAGGAGAACAATTGAGATGCAGTTCTTATTCCCTTACATTCAGTTGAATGGTATCAATATCGTACTTGTTATGTTACTAGCTAGGTTGCTCGAACTCAGGTGCGGGTGTCGGATACGGGTAGGGATCTAGAGGTCGGATTCATCATGATCTAAATTTTAAGATTCGTGGGTACGGATACGGGTGAGGGGTTTCAGCAAAAAATAATTCAAAATTCTTAAAATAGAGTTATAAAACCTAATTTATGAGATATGGGGAAAACTTGAGGAGAAAATTTTGATCAAGAGGAGAATCTCGGAAGGAGATAAAAGGAAAAAGGAGTGACATAGAAATTTCTATGTACAAGTTATTCCATTTTCTTCAATTTCACCGTAGCTTTTGTTTTGATTACATAAATCATTAAATCTGTCCGGAATTTCTCTCTCGATTTTGGTCAAAGTATCCAAAATTGGTTGACCAGGTTGGGTACGGATCCCACACCCACACCCACGTCGTGTCGACACAGGTGCGGCACCGAAAGTGAAGATGTTACACCTCAAAAATTTTCGCGTCGTTTGCATTGTAAGTAAACTAACGTAAGCCCGGAGAGATTATGGAACCCTTATAAGGTTAAGGAAGACTTCTACCAAGTGCTAAGCAAGTGTCTAAAGGTTCCGGGATCAAGCGAATCGAAGAAATTAAGCTTGTCAAAGATTTGGGAAAAACTTGGCAGAAATTTGAACAAGAATTTTGGTCCGACTTGAGAGAGGTATATCTCCTAGAATATGAGGAGTTATGGAATGCATAACCTATGTAAATTCAAGTTCAACGAGTCTTCTTTCCAATGCAACTGACAGATCACAATTCTGGAGTACGGGACGTACTTTGAAGTACGGCCCGCACTCTTTGGCCGTACTTTGCCCGAAAATTCCAGAAAATTTATGTCGGTGGACATTTTGTTCTGGCCTATAAATTGACGTTTCCACGACTTGGGCCTCATTTTTTTCACCAAAATAAATCCCTAGTGACCTTCTAATCTCTCTCAAACATCCATAAACATCCCAAATCAAATCAAGAGAAGATCAAGCCATAAAATCCTCAACTAGTTCATGAAAAGTGATTGTTCTTGCTTGTACTTGATGTTGTGGTGAGTTTGATCTTGAAGCAAGTTGTGTGAGTTGAAGTTCTTCAACTATAAGGTATGTTCTTAATCTTATCTCTTATGTTGAGTTGATTTGAAGGTTTAGCAAGTCTTAAAAGTGAAAATAGTTATGGAGGAAAGGTCATAAAGTGTTGTGTTGTAGTTTTGAGTTCATGAACTGTTTTGAGCATGTTGTGGCTGTGTTGTTGAGCTAATTTCCATGTATATGGATGGTATCTAATGTGGTTGGTGTGTTGATGAGATTATTGGTATACTTTGTATAGGCAGTGAAAGGAGTATTTAAGGACTTTCGTAAGCTTGTTGTTGTATATGTTAAGGTGATTGGAGAGTAAGGGGAAATGCTGCCCATTTTACTTTAGAATCAAGTTATCGTTGATATACGTGATATACTAGCGCCATCTAAGTTTGCATATGTATTCCTTGTTATAGGATTGGCGTGCTAGTTGTGATTAGCTCAATTGTTGGACTGCTTGGATGACTTGAGGTATGTTAAGGTTGTCCCGTTCTTTCTTATGGCATGATCATATTGATACGAACATATACAAATGTCCTTCATAATGACTCCATTCCTAGAAATATTGGAAGCTTATGTTATTGATCTTATCTTATGACTGTTGATCTCATCTTATAGTCCTTGATTCCTTCAAGATGAGATATACCTACGATGAAAGATCCATAAAGATAATCGGAGGTATAACGACCTTACGTCACTCCGATGAATTTAGAAATGTGTTCTCAAGGAATATTTTGTAAGACATGTATAGTATGCTAGTTGTAAGATCTCTAATGAGGTACTTAATGCTAGAAGATAAGGCTTATGATACATCCAGGAATTGACTAAGGTTTAGTTAATCGGGAAGAAGTCTTAATGGTCCAGAAATGTGCTTATAAGTCTAATGTGATCATGTAGGCATTAACGGATAAGCGATGATTATGAGAAGTGCATAGAAATTACCCACAGGGGTCTGGTTATGATGTCGATTATATTTACCACTGGTCTACGGCCAGTTGGGCAGATTATGTATCACTATTTACCACCATGGTACGGCTGGTTGGGCAGTTATACCACCGAGCTACGGCCAGTCGAGCAGATATGTATTTATCACCATGCTACGGCTGGTTGGGCAGATATTATCACCGAGCTACGGCCGGTCGGGCAGTTACCACTGATCAGTCGAGCAGTTATAACATGCGCTCTACCATCCGGTGATAATCGGATGTGCAGTTACCACCGCGCTACAACCGGTTGGGCAGTTACCACTAATCAGTTGGGTAGATAGCACCAGGATGATAAGTAGGTCAGAGCCACAGTATTGTACATAGATGTAGTAAAGCATACGAGAGTATAGAGAGGCATATATACTAGATTCTCATCGGTAAATCAGAAGTGCCAGGTTGATTCTTATTCTTCTTCTCTACCATATATGTTTGTTATGTTATATTACCGTCTTACATACTCGGTACATTATTCGTACTAATGTCCTTTTGTTTGTGAACGATGCGTTCACGCCCGCAGGTAGACAGGAAGACGGATCAGACTCCTAGGTTGCCTTCTCAGCGGTTGTACAGGAGCACTCCACTTGTTCCAGAGTAGCAGTCCAGTTGGTATGACTCTTTTATGTACATATGGGCATGGCGGGGTCCTGTCCCGTCCTTATGATGTTATGCAATCCAGTAGAGGCTCGTAGACAAATATGCACAGTCAGATGTTCCATGACCTTCTAGGTCTATGTTTTATTGTATCCTCATTTTGATACCCTTGTCGGCATGTATACTTGGGATTAGCTTGATGATATATGTATATTATCTTTTGGGCTTGTGTTCCACACAGTATATGATATTTATGAATTAGCATGATGGCCCACTCAGGTATGGATATGATATGCATGTACGTGTTGTGGCGCTCGGTAGGTTAGCTCCGGGTGCCCGTCATGACCCGCCGGTTGGGCTGTGACATAAGACTCCGAGCAACATAGGTTACTAGTACTAGGTTATGATCCAGAGCACCCGAATACTGCATCTAAAAGTTATGAAAATATTCCTGTTGTTCGGTTACCATTATTTTGGATAAATCTGGATCTAGCACGAGGAAGCTTGAAAAACATAAGGACCAATGACCAAGTGCTAAGCTCACATCATATCCTTAATTTCATTTTTGAGCAGCCGCTTCACTTCTTCTGAACAACAATGAACATCAATCCTCCAAGCATCTGAGGTAACTCGTCCCACTTTAGCTACACTCAATTTTAGTTACCACTAATATAGCCCATGCAATCTGAAGAGATAAACCTGAAACACTTTCAAAAATATCACATCCAAATGTTCTCTCTGTCTGCTATGATTTCTTCTACACATAATGGTTGTCTATTTCACATGCAGTCATATGAGTATAAATATTTCATATGTGAATCAGAACTTAACCACCTTTTAAGGATATAATATTCAAATATTTTCTATCCGCTAAGGTCTTCAACATTCAATGGTTGTCTAAGAAAGAAAAAAAAATAACGATAATTACGCTCATTTGTCTTATCTATTATTCTTCTACAGCAAGAATTGATTGAAATCCTAAGAAATCAAATGTATATGGCACAATTGCATTTACTATATGCACGCATGCGTGATGCAACACCTAAAAGGAACATATATAATTTGCAAAGATATTGTTAGTTAATCCAAATCGTTATATCGAATTGCTGATGGAAACCACTAAAAGCTGACCGTGCAGACAGGTAAAGGTACAACTGTAGGACAGGGAATCAACCGTCACTACCAAATGCATAACGAAACACAATGAAACAAAGAATATCATAATGCTCCGCGCACAAGACAAGGGAGATTTTCGCACATGAGATCATTGAAATATTTACTAACATGCCAAACAGTTGTTAATTGTTATTACCTGAAAATCACATATGTGCATGAGACGAGCAGATTTTTACCTTACAAAAGGAGAAATTCCACCTGAATTATCAAAATTCATTCCAAGCCTGCAACCTTGCTCCTTAACTTCATATTATGGTTTTCCTGCCAGCATTTCAAATCAGTATAAATATAAAGTTCAACCCATCAATATCCAAAATAAGTAGAACAACAACAATTATGCATGCCTCAAAACCCCAAGCTAGTTGTGTATAGAGCACAAAATCGAAATGTAAATACTCCCGGCTTTATTATTTTTGGAAATTTTCAAAAATATAAAGCCCAACATAAAATATTACGTCACGTAGCCCAATATACAATATTATACAACATTATGCCTGGGAAAGCATTATACATAATGTATCAACCGTATTTATACACAAATATGGGCTAAGCCGGGTAACAAACTCAAAATATGCGCTACGTGGCGTAAATATTTTCTCCCAGTAGAGTGTAATTTCCCTATTTTTTTATTTCAATCATACCTGTTCAAGAACCTTAGCAGAGCTTTTTTCCACCAATCTAGCCAAACTATCAAGCTTAACAAGCATTTTATCATACAAACTCTCCAATTCAGCCGTATAATTCGACGCATCGGATCCCATCAACTTACCTAATCTCCCAATTTCAAAACCTTCAGCACACAAATCCAATTCTTTCTGATCCTTCAAACCCCTCTTAATACCCACCAAAGATTCAATCTTTTCATCTTCAACCATCGCATTAGGTCCCCTTAAATCACATGCCATTGTAGGAAACGGCGAAATAGGACTGAAAGAGCCGTAATTTGATCGAAATGATGGACCAATGTTAACAATATCCAAACTTCTGGGCTCAAATGTGACACTTGAAACACGATACTGATAACATTTGTATTCATGGGTGTGTATTAGTTGTTCTTGAAAAGGGGTTGTTAGTAAAAGGAACAAAGATGGTGGGAGTGAAAGTGGACAAGGTGAATCTTGCGGGGTGAAATGGTAAGAAGATGAAGAAGTTAGAGAAAGGGTAGTTTGGGAATCATTTAAAGAAGGTCTTAAAGGGGTTTTACGGCGACCTGAAAACCAACCAAGAAGAAGGGTAGAATTGTCATTTTGATGTAAAGGGAGAGGGAAGTGAGATGGGATAGAGAGGAAATTAGTGATAGTGGCGGTGAGAGTGGGGCCAGAGGATGACGTGGCGGAGGTGAGGTCGTCGGAGAGCGGGGTGGTGGTGGAGAAGGACACGTGGCCGAATAGGAGACCGTGTATATCGCCTGGAGATGAGAATAGACGGTGGAGAAGAGAGGTGAGAGTTGTGCCGGAGATTTGAATTTTGTTTATTGGCAGATCATCCATGATTTAGGTCAAGCATGTGAATTGTGGGCAAATGCTTTTTATGAATATTGGTAGCCTATAATTTGTATGTTTGTATGTTGTCTTTTGTTTTCTTTTCTTTTCTACATGTTCCAATTTTACTGGAGTTTTCTTGATTGTTAACTTCAGATCAATCTGTGTTATATTGCACTTGTGCCGGTGAAAAAGATATTTTTTTCATTTACATTTATGTGACATTTTTTTTTCCAGTTAATACTAGAAAATATGATATGTTTTAGTATTTAGTACTCATTTTATTTAAGTGTCTTATTTTTTAAAAAGAATGTTTTATTTTTATATTTAGTAAGTTTTTAATTTTAATATTTATACACATAATAAGTTTAAGATCACAAGATTTAAATATCTCCTTTTACTTTTTAAATTTTGTGTGCAGTTAAAATAAGACAGTTAGATTATGAGGAAAAAAGAATAATAATTTAACTTTAGAGCGTCTATTTTAAGCTTAGTAAAAGAATCTATAATTACACAAATATATATAATTTATTTTAAATTATAAACTTTAAAAAAAATTAGTTACCTTCATTTTTTAGACACGTGGCCGAAAAGGAGACCGTAGATGTCACCGGAGGAAGAGAATAGACGGTAGAGAAGAGAGGTGAGAGTTGTGCAGAAGATTTGGATTTTGTTTATCCGTGATTTGGCGATGGACAAAACTAGGTTAAGGAAACGCTTTACTATATCAATAAATATATGCAACTTTCAATTTCTATGCTTGCTGTGTCTTCTATTTTGTTTGTTTTTCTTTTCTGTATCGTTCCAATTTTATTGGAGTTTTCTTGACTGTTAACTTCAGATCAATCTGTGTTATATTATACTTCTGCTGATGAGAAAAGTATTGCTTTCATCTCCAGATATGTAGCACTCTCTTATTTTTTTAGTTAATTTTAAAAAGAGTGATATGGTTCTATATCAAGTACTTTCTCTTCTCAATTTAGTACTTTACTTTTCTTTTTAGTCTGTCTCAAAAGAAGTGTATCTTTTTATATTTAGTAAATTTTTCAATTTCAACAATTTAAGATTACAGTACAAATATTTACACTTTTGATCTTTATTTATGTGATATTCTTTCATTTTTTAGTCAATCCTAAAAGAATGATAAGTTTCTATACTTAGTACTCCTTCTATTTCAATTTAAATGTTTTACTTTTCTTTTTTATGTGTCCCAATAAAAATGTCTCTTTTTATAGGGAAAAGGGTCAAATATACCCCTCTACTTTAGTTTATTGTCTAACTTTGGCCTCCGTTAGCCAAAGTAGTCAAATATACCCCTCCCGTTACAAGTTGGGGCCAAATATACCCCCTACCGTTAGCAAAGTTTCAAAAATACCCCTCATTTCTAGCATATTCCCACATAAGCAAGTCTAGTCATTGGAATTGGGTGACATGGACGCCACATGGCATTTAACTTATTTTATGTGGTGCCTACGTGACAATTTTTTAAAAAACAATCTAGAAAATTGATTTTTTTAAACCAAATCTGAAAAAAAATGCTCCCTCTGTTTCAATTTATGTGAACCTATTTTCTTTTTAGTCTGTGCCAAAATGAATGACCTCTTTCCTAATTTGGAAACAAATTCACTTTATGAATTACAGCCACACAAATATTCAAAACTTATTTTGAACCACAAGTTTCAAAAGTCTTCACTCTTTCTTAAATGTCGTGTCCAGTCGAATGGGTTCACATAAATTGAAATGGAGAGAGTAGTTTTTATTAAAATTTTGGAACTTTTTTGTTTTAATAAAAACCTTTTTTTTAAAATATATTCTCAAAAATTGGATATTTTAGTTAAAAATCTGGAAAACGATTTTTTTTTTAAATCTGGAAAAATGTAAAGTATTTTAAAAAAAAAAACAAAAAATGTTCTAATTTTTATTTTTTCAAAATTTGGATTAATTTTAAAAAATCTGAAAAATTGATTTTTTTTAAAAAAAAAACTCATTTTCCAAATTTTTTAATAAAAAAACCCAATTTTCCAGAATTTTTTTTTAAGAAGCGGGTTTTATAAAATCAAAAAAAATTTAAATTTTTAATAAAAGCCATTTTTAACAGATTTGTTTTTAGAAAAATCAATTTTCCAGATTGTTTTTTAAAAAAAATTGCCACGTAGGCACCACAGAGAATAAGTGAAATGTCATGTGGCGTCCATGTCACCCAATTCAATGACTAGACTTGTTTATGTAAAAATATGTTAGAAATGAGGAGTATTTTTGAAACTTTGCTAACGGTAGGGGTATATTTGGCCCCAACTTGTAACGGGAGGGGTATATTTGACTACTTTGCCTAACGGAGGACAAAGTTAGCTAATAAACTAAAGTAGAAGGGTATATTTGACCCTTTTCCCCTTTTTATATTTAGTAAGTTTTTCAATTCCAACATTCAATATGATAAATTTAACATCACAAGATTTAAATTTATTTTTTATTTCTTCAACTCCACTTTCGGTCAAACTAAGACACTTAAATTGTGATGGAAGTAACAATAATTTAATCTTAGAGTGTTTTAATTTTATCCTTAGTAAAATAATCTATAATTACACAAATATATATGACTTTTTTTTAGACTAAAAAAAAAAAAAAAACTTATTTACCTTCGTTCTGAGACACGTGGCCGAAGAGGAGACCATGGATGTCGCTAGAGGAAGAAAAGAGACAGTACAGGAAAGAGGTGAGAGTAGTGCCTGAGATTTGAATATTGTGTATAGGCAGATCATCCATGATTTAGGTCAAGAAAGTGAATTGATGTGGTGACTAAATTCAATTTGAAATGGAAAATACTTTTTATTCAATATGGGTAATCTATAGATTTGTATGTGGATCTTGTTGTTTTGTCGTCTTTCCTCGTTTAAGTATCGTTACAATTTTAATGGAGTTTTTTTTTTTTTCACTTCAGATCAATATGTGTTATAATGTACTTGTGTTGGTAAAAAGGGTATTTACTTCATTTTAATTTATGTGATTTTTTTTTAATAAATTCTAAAAAGAATAATATCTTTCTATATTTAGTGTTCTCTTCATTTTAGTTGATGTGACATTTTTTTCTTTTTATTGTGTCCCAAGAAGAATAATAACTTTTTATATTTAATAGTAATTTAACTTTAAATTTCTCATTTTGCCCTTAATGAGATTATTTATAATCACACAAATACAGTCAAACCTCTCCATAATGACAGCGTTTGTTCGAAAATTTCATGGTTGTTATAGTGAGGTGTTGCTATGTATGTATACTGGCATTTGATGTTTAGATTTTATTTAGATGTTATAAACAAAAGTACGAAAAAAACTTTTTTTTTTTTTTTACTTTTTATGTTAGTATAAACGAAACCAAAAATACTTGCTAATTTTAAAATCCCAATTGATTTTCATATTTCATTAATTAAAAATTGAAAAGACTAATAAATTACTAAGAAATCCATAACTAGTTATACCATACCGATAAAGAATTAAAATCTAAGGAACATATGCATTTAAATTTTCAAGTTTGATGTAAGAATTCTAAAATTGTAGATTGTTTCATAATTTCCCTCTAAAGTAATAATATGACGTTTTGAATCGACGAAGATTTTTGTTTCAAACTTTCAGGAAAAGGGAATTCAATAGCTTTCCCTTAAAGGCTGTCTAAGAGCTTAATAATATAATTGAAGATTTTTAGATATTCGTACTTAAAATTTACTATGAACATGACATTAATGATGATTATCATAAATATTTTAATATTTTATTTTATAGATAACATATTTCTTACAAAATATTATTACACAATATTTGACTGTGGCTGTTATAGAGAGGTAATTTATCGCTATAATGAATGTCATTGCTGTTATAGACAGAATGTTATTATAGAGAAGTAAAATATAACATAAAAAATCGGTTCCGGAGAAAATCAGGCCGTTATAGCGAAATGTTATTATAACGAATGACAATTACAGAGAGATTTGACCGTAATTATAGCTTATTTCAGACACAAATTTCTAAAGTCTTCTTTTATTTATATATTTACTGTATAAACACTTTCATATAATTGAGACAGAAGGAGTAATAATTCAACTTTAAAATATCTATTTTATCCTTAATGAAATGATGTATAGTCACACAATTATCTGTGACTTATTTTAGACCACAAATTCTTTTTAACCTCCGTATCCAGCTAAAACTATCACATAAATTAAAATAGCGGAAGTAGTACTTTTTAAAAAAATTTATATAACATGTTTTGGTAAAAATAATGAAACGTTTTATATTTAAAATTTTAAAAACTTTTTATTTAATCAAATATTTTATCATTGTAAAAATACAAAAAAGTTTACTTTGTATCTAACACATGAAATATAAGTTGTGTGATCTTTTATTGTTTCATAAATTGATGGTCCAAAAGTATAATATTTTGAATCTGTTAATTTTTAAAACAGAAAAAGATTTTATATAATTTATATATTTATGTGAGAGACAAAAACAAAATTTAACAACTTGGGTGCTCATTCGAAAGTTGTGAATTGCGTTAAACAATAGAACACGAGTATGTAGAGTATATAGTAGAGGACTAGAGGGGATGAGAACAGTTCCACTGATTGGTAATTTCGTACTATAGTAATTGGTTGAAAGGAGTAGTTATTTTTTGTGTCCATTTATAAGTTTGTATTGTAATCTCATTCTAATTTATGAGATATAGTTTGACTAGATATGAAATTTAAGAAAAAAATGAATTTTTTTTAAACTTGTGGTCTAAAACGAGTCATAAATATTTGTGTGGCTGTAAATCATTTCATTAAAGATAAAAAGAAAAGTTTAAAGTTAAATTATTTCTAAATAAAACACATAAATTGGATAGAGGGACTAATTACTTATTAGTACTTCACGCGTAAATTATGTACATGACACTATTCTTATATTCTTTCTTTTAATATAGCTTTTTCAAACATTTTATGTTTTTAGTTTTAAGATATTATTGTATACTGCATTTATGTAGTTTTTAGATAAATAAATTTCAGTTTGAAAATTTGATCAATGCTTGAAATTCATATAAAATTAGATATTTTGGTAAATATGCGAAATCCCAGATTCATTTCGACAAAAGAATTTTTTTTTCCTCAATTAATCTTCCTAAGAATTATGCTTATTCGTTGGTGATATTGTTTACCCTTAAATTCTTGACTTAGAGTAACAATTAAATTTTTTTAATGGTTCAAGACAGTAGACACACAAATCAAAGTTACCAAGCAATAATTTGTTATTGCTAATTTGCTAGATAATAACTATAGAATATGATCAAAGAGATTAATAGATGATATGAATAAAGTACTTAAGAGATTCTTATTCGAGTGTTTCGGTGTAGTTGTCTGGCAACTCTCTTCGTGAGCTTAAGAGCCTTAGAGCTTGAGAACAACAATGGAGTAATATAATAGCCGTAATGATGGAAAATTAGATGGGATACATAGGAGGAGAAGGAATGCTTTTATAACCTAACCCTAAATAACGTCTTCCTTGATTCTCACCCCCATGATGATCCTCTTGCACATCACAACAGTTAGGTGCGCAGCTTTGAAACTGTCGAAATAGATCCCAGATTCTTGGAACGGTGCTAGATGAGCTTACCCAGATCTAGCATTGTCGCGCTTCCCGTGTTATATCTCTGAACCTCGATGGGCCTATGCTAAGGTTTCGGATCCACAACGGATAAGATAGACCACCTCAGATATGTTTACGGGTCAAAGCTGGAGTTATCCCCACTAAGTCATGTATGTTTTGTCACCGTTCCATGCGTATCATATTTTGATTAGTGCACATGGTAAGATCGGGTTTTACCCCATTCAAATAATCCCCCACTTTCTGAGTTTTCATTGTATTATTATGCCTGGGAAATGGAAGAGTTTCTTTATTGTTTTACAAGGAAGTTGATACTCTCAAATTGCACCATTTAATCTGGCATAAAAGCGGTCGTCAATAAATATAAAAATCAACTAAGTTGGGGTCGAATCTCACAGAGAATACGATGAGAAATTAAACGTTATTCGTTGTGTAAATGACTTTACATAATAGTAACCAGATTTCGGATTTTGAGTTTTATGGGGGGCATTATCAGACCACCAAGGTAAACGGATGTATATTTTGGAAACAAATTTTCTATGGTAGTAATGAAAGATCAAAACATTGAAGATCATTTCTTGTGCTACGTTGGCAGATATCAGTAGAACTCTTGAAGATGGTTAAACCAAAAAAGAAAAAGTAAGCTCTTAAAGAGGGAACTGCTGCTAGTGAAACTAGACATGCTTTCGAGAGGCCAGCCAAATGTGCAAATTACTTTGATGTTTTCATACTATGCTAACACAAATATGGTCATTTATCAGAAGAATAATTGATTGCCAAATATCTCTGGAAGACCTCTCTGTTTTTCATAGTTACTACGTACTCCGATAATCTTGCTGTAAACTCAAATATTAATCGTTTCTAACATTTCTTTCATTAAAATTCCACGCTTTAGAAAAACAAGAAGTTAGTTTCGACAATTGCTTTTATACTTAAGACCTTCTTCATATGTATTTTCTTAAGGGGTGTGCTGCTTACCTTACTCTAAAAGACATATAATATGGACTGGAAGATAGTACCTAACAAAAGAAATGAATGGGCAGTAAATGTCGCAAAATCTCCAATAGTCTTTTCTCAACAGTTGTATTTTAGGTACTTTCTTCACGATCTTGACTGCAATTTTAACCTTATTGTATAAACTGGCCTCTAGCTTTAGATGAATTTGCGAAATCAATGATATGAATAGTCACATGTAACACGACAACAATCTGATATCTACCACTTATGAGAAAACAGATACCGCATTTATTTTATTAGTACATTACAATGAATAAAATGAATGAGTTGAACAAAATGTTTTTCTTCATCAGTAAAACCTATGCAGCAATCACAAGCTCGTATATATACACAGTTTACTAGTAGATCTTTAATAGGAAACAACAATCCCACTAATTGGAAGATAAAAAAATGAAAGAATAAACAAATAGAATAGATATCAAGTAAAAAAGCTCAAAATTTTCCACTCTTAAATCTTTTTCCATACTTCAGCAGATTTTTTTACTCTTCACTCTTTTCTTGAACTGCTGTGCCATCATCTCCAGAACTGGTGGCTGTTAACATCATCTCTGGTTTTATCTCCTCCAATTTCTGTAGTACTTGTGGAGCTTCGGGTCGAGCAGTTGGTGTAGGATCAACACAATGCAAAGCTAGTTTCAATGTATTAAGCAATTCATCACCAATATTAGGTGCATCCCTCATAAGTTCCACGTCAAACACTTCATTAGTCCACTCCTCTTTCACAATGGAAGCTACCCACTGTGGCAAATCAAGACCATCAGTTGCCTCGCTAGGTGACTTTCCGGTTAAGAGCTCCAAAATGATCACTCCAAGACTATAGACATCAGTCTTGGTGCTTGCATTCTTGATTTTGGAGAGCTCTGGTGCGCGGTAACCTAGCGTGCCTGCAGTGGCAATCACATTTGTGTTTCCAGCAGTAGTCATAAGCCTGGAGAGGCCCACATCTGCAATCTTTGGGTTGTTTTGCTCATCAAGAAGTATGTTGCTTGATGTAAGATTCCCATGTATTATGTTTTCTTTGGTATGCAGAAAGCAGATTCCTTTTGTTATACCGATAGCAATCCTCATCCTTGTAGGCCAGTCTATTGTTGTCTCAGGACCTCGAGCTGCATATATAGAAGAACACAAAGTATGTTGTTAGATTGTCAACATGATAAAAAATAAGGGATTTTTCATTTTTGGCCCGTCAGCCGGAATTGATTACGGGAAATATCCAAAATGTACAAAACCAATACACTGATTCTGTATGTTAGATGTACATTTTTGTATATTATATGTATATTCTATGTGTGTATATATATACACACAACCTATACATTGTTGGCTAATATTCTTTTGAGCGGTCCAAAAATGTAATTATTCCCAAAAAGAGTATATAAACAAAGAGTGAGTGTAGATACCATGGAGGAAGGATGAGAGACTTCCATTAGACATGTAATCATAGACAAGAAGCTTTTCTCCTTTAGGTCCCAAGTAATAGGCCCTAAGAGCCAATATATTCGGGTGTCGAATCTTTCCTAATTCAGCAACCTCAGCTTCGAACTCCTTCTGCCCCTTAGTGATCTTCTCGCGTAGCCTCTTCACAGCAACTTGATTATTATCCTCTAATGTCGCCTTATATGCTGTCCCATAAGTGCTCTTCCCCATGATCTCTGCAGTGGCACATAACAAATCGTCTGCTGCAAACACGAAAGGTCCATCGAAATGGACTAGCTTTCCACCAGCTTCACCTGATTCAGCTTCAGTTCCTGCTACTGCTGGAACTGCCTTTGCACCTCTCCCTGTGGTAGTAGCTAAGCCACTAGCTTTGCTACCGTTTTTTGCTTTGGATTTTGCCTTTTTCCTAATCAAGCAGCAAAGTAACAAGCAGCACAAAAGAAGTAGAACAACTAGAAGAGCTCCAGATGCAATGAGAATGATATCCTTAGTACTAAGTTTGCGATGACGAGGCTTGGTAGCCCCACTAATAGGAGAAGAAGGAAGAGTTTGAGGTGGGGGCGAAGCACAAGGAGTTGATGGACTATATCCACATAGCTCTAGGTTTCCAACAAAAGCACTTGAATTGAACTTTTTCGAAAGAAGAGATGGGACAATACCAGAAAGATTGTTATAAGACACGTCCAAAGAAGTCAGATTTTTCAATGAAACAAGAGAGTTTGGTATTTCACCAGTGAAGTTGTTTCCCGATAAATGAAGTGAGGTGAGCCTAGAAATATTTCCAATAGTGGATGGAATATGACCAGTGAACTTGTTGTTACTCAAATCCAGCACTGAAAGTTTTTTCAATCTATACATGGTATCAGGGATTTGGTTATCCAAGAGATTGTTCTTTAAGTCCAAAGTAACAAGAGCTGAAAGGTTGGAAAAACTAGCAGGAATAGTTCCGTTCATGGTATTATTAGATAAATCAAGAATAGTAAGCCTTGATAGACCACCTAATTCATCAGGAATAGTCCCATTAATTTGGTTATGACTAAGATTGATCTCCTCAAGCATACTTAACTTACCAATTGAAACTGGAATCTTCCCAGATAAAAGATTGTGATCAAGGGTAAGAAAGGTAAGTTGGTAATAAGACTTGTTTACAACCACATTACCACCCCAAGTATCAGGAATAGAGCCAGTAAGATTGTTATGTTCAAGTGCAAGAAAAGTAAGAGAAGGAGATTGAGTAAAACTTACTGGTATTGAACCTGAAAATGCATTGTAGCTCAAGTTGAGTCTGTATAACCTTGTGGAATTTGCAAGACTTGGAGGAATAATACCAGTGAGTTGATTGTTGCTAACATCAAGTGTTTGAAGCATTGGACTTCTTCCAATTGATGGTGGAATCAAACCCGACAGCCGGTTGTTAAAAAGATAAACACCTCTTAAATTTGGAAGCAAACTTAAAGAAGTTGGAACAGATCCAGCAATAACATTGTCATGCAGACTAAGTTTTCTAAGTGCTTGTAATTGACCAATTTTTTCAGATATTCTTCCACCTAATCCTTTATAAGGTAACTGTATAGCTATAACTTTACCATTAACACATTTAATTCCTATCCAACCACCAGCACAAGCTCCAAGTCCACTGAAATTCCAACTTTTCAAGATTCCTCTAAAATCAATTAGTTCATTTTTAATGGCTCTAAGAGCTTGAAAATCAGATTGAGTTACAATAATCCCATCAGAATGATACTTCTCAGCTGACATAATAGGGAAAATGGAAAACACAATCATAAAAAACAAGAACATATTATTATGCCAAGAAGAAAAAGAAAACTTCCATTTTTCCTTATTCTTGTCATGAGAAAAGCTAGAACCAGCTTTTATTAGTGGATAAAAATTCAAGAATCGAAAAGGGTAGTTGTAAAATCCACTCAATGAAGTATACCACCTATCCATAAACTTAAAACAGGCTTATAGAAGGAGAAATAAATGGATTATAGCTATAGTATTCTACAGCTTTTTGAAGATATGTTTTGAGAGAAGAGAAAGAAAACTAAATGAAGAGAAATGGGAAAGAAAGGGATAAATACTCGTGGGAGAAGAAAGAGAAGGGGCTACTGAAAGAAAGCATGTGAGGATGTGTAAGTAAAGATAGAGAAAATGGAGGGAATCTTTAAGAGGAGCAACGGTTAAGGTTGAGGACAAAGTGAGCAGAATAATAATACTATGGTTTTCAGAAAAATAATTATAAGGTCTCTTAACGGCTAGTTTTCTTGATAATTCATGTACACATGGTCTACATTATTTCTTTGTTAGGGACAATATCATTTTGGTCACTTATTAGTAAATTCTAATTTTGATTCTTGTGATATATGACTCAACATATTTAACCTTAAATTAATTAAAATATTTCTTTTTGAGTCCTTTTATATCGGAAATATGTTTTATTTAAATTATTTTTAGAAGTATATTATTCCTCAAATATGGAGTAATAATATAATTTTTTACATAACACGTGAATAATTAAACAACAGAAGGGTTAATAATCCTGGAAATTTGTTAATATTTATAAGCAAAAGGATCAGAAGTGCACATTTCAAGTAAAAATTAAATATACTTAGTGAGTTATTATAAAAATTAAAATTAGAATTTATATATAACTGAGGGACCAATATCGATATTAACCCTCTTTGTTAATTTTTTTGTTAGGGAGAGGTGAAAATAGTGTTGAGATGGTCCACATAGATTGGGAAACGAAAGGCCCCGTGTTTGACGCGGATGACCTCCAACGGCTATATCCATAGCGAAGGCAAAGGGGGAATAGTCAAAGTAATTGTTAGTAATACCATAGCTTCAATAAATAAACTATAGCTTACGTCACCTTCCTAATTGGAACGTTATAATTACTTTGACTTTGTCCTGAACCCTTTTCTTCATATATATATATATATATATATATATATATATATTTGGAACGTTATAATTACTTTGACTTTGTCCTGACCCCTTTTTCATATTATATATATATATATATATATATATATATATATATATATATATATATATATAATATGAAGAATTTGTGTTAGAATAAATTTGATTTACCATATTATAGCAAGTTGTTGTCTTATTTTAAAGTTATTAATTTCAATTATTAAAACAATTACTTGTAGTTAAATATGTTAGAATAAATTTGGTTTACCATATTATTAGCAAGTTGTTGTTTTAATATTAATTAATTTGAGTTATTAAAAAAATTACTTGTAGTTAAAATATAAAATATAGTTTAAGTGATTTGATAGTGTAAAAAAGTTTTATATGATATTATAAAAGTTAAAAATCTTTAAAAAGAATTCTTTTATCATGCAAAGGGTGAAAATTATTATCACCCCCAATTTGGCTTTAAAATTCAAATTTCCCCCTCAACTTTGAATCATAGTCATTCTCCCCCCTTTATCCTAATTGACTTTTTTAAATTCCTATTTTACCCTTACATTATCAACTTGTCTTTTTTACTTTTACTTCTTTAAAATCATGATTTTTTTCCCTCTTTAATCTATGTAAAAAAATTCCTATAAAAGAATAAATATTACTTTTGAGACGGAAAAAGAAAAGTGAGAAATACTCGTTGAGTATATAACTTAATGTCGTTCTATAATGAAATAAATGAGAAGAAAAAGAATTTCTTTTTATTAATAATAATCAAGACTTTGATATCTATTTATACAAGCAAAAATAACATGTAATAATAACTTTAGAAATATGTTTCAATGCAGGTAATACAAAATGATTGGGATAAGGCACTGTTACCCCCCCGAACTTTGGCCAAAGTTGCTACGAAACACCTTACCTTTGCAGGGGTCCTATTACCCCCCCCCCCCCCCCCCCTGAACTTCTTAAATGGAATAATTACCTCCCTAAGCGCTGTCGTAGCAAGGAGAGTGTATATCACTCTCTTTGGGAGAGTGAGAAGCATAAAAATCTAACACGTGTCATTTTTTAATTGGGTACTTCACATTTAATTAAAACTAATTAATTATCATTAAAGCTTAAATTTTTTTTCTTAACTGATTATTTTTCTATATATATAAAATAAAATAAAAAATCTAGTTTTCCAGATTTAGTTTAAAAAAAGGGGGTTTTCACATTTTTAAAATAATAATTAGTTTTTCCATTTTTTTATAAAAATTCAGTTTTTCACATTTTAACAAGGAAAAACACTTATCCCAATTTTTTTTTTAAATAATCCAGATTTTATTTGAAAAATAAAAGTGTCCTAAAAAATGAAATCATGAAAAACTAGATTTTTTAAGACATTTTAAAAAAATCTAGTTATCCATATTTTTTTTTAAAAATCCATTTTTTCCATATTTTTAAAAAATCCATGTTTTCAGATTGTTTTTTCTTTTTTAAAAAAAAAGGGTTTTTCAAAAATCAAATTTTCAGATGTTTTCTAAATATCCATTTTTCATTTTTTTAAAGAAAATTTAGTTTTTCAAATTTTAAAAAAAATTTCCACGTAAGCGAAAATAATTAAAAAAAGAAAATAAATAAGCATATATGTGGCAAGGAGAGTGTATGTCACTCTCCCATAAGAGAACAAATGTGCAGTTTCAAGGTGGATGCGGATTTCGAGTTGACCTTCTTGGAAGCCATCTTAGTGTTTTTGAAGTTCGACTATTAGAGAGAAGAGATGAGAGGTAAAGATGGTCCCCTTTGGCGTGCCAAATTTGTAACGACTAATCTTTCGTTCCTGAAAATAATAATCAAGACAAGAAAAATAGCGACAAAGAATAATATTTGATTTCAAGAATTTGTGCGCGGGGGGGGGGGGGGTTACAATCTTTATGAAATCTTAAATAAAAAGATGTAATCCTCTGATTCTTCTCCTCACGATACGGCCGTCAATCAAGGGCTTTGCTTGTTCTTGAATGGACAGATCACTTGTTGTTGATATTTCACTACGAATGCGGAGCTTAGCTTTAATCACAAACGTAGAGGTATGGAAACTTGCTGCTCACCACTTGGAGCGAAGACTTCTTAGTATGCGGAAGAACTTGCGGCTGAGAGCTTCTCTATGTATTTTTCTTCTTTTTTTGGCTTTGTGAAGACCCTATTTATAGTTGTAGGGGATGAGCTAGGGTTTGTATATGATTGGTTGAACCATGTCACTTGAACACTTGGCGACATTTGATTGGTTCTTCTATTGACTTGACATGTTGTGTCACTTATGCACGTGGCACGATTTTATTGGTCCTCGACTTGACTTGGCGTGCCACGTCACTTGATACGTGGTATGGACTTTGGGCTAATAGAGTGGACTCATCATGTGAAGTCCGACAAGATCGACTAGTCCAATTGAATTAGTCTTTCAATTAAATCCATACCAATTGGACTTAAGCAATTAATCCAATTATATTAGCCCATAATATTTGTTTGGACTAATATATCTTAAATTTGATATACTTCGAATTTCTTGTGAATTTACTTTTAATGAAATTTCGTCATCTACAAATGCCCCCTGCTTCAAGGCTTGTCGGAGTGTCCAAACTTTTGTAGACTAGGCTTGAAGTATTAACTTGATGCTTTAATTGCAATGTTATGCCACACCAAGTAAGAATATGTTGGACTTCGAATTAAATGTTCACTTGATGTCTCTTGTGAAAATTTTGGTAGATCATACTCATTAAATGGGGTTTGACTTTTCCTTGTATGCCAATGTGCTAACATCCCTTCTTAGTAATAATTTCCCGAATTGTACAGGTAGCTTACCCAATTTGTATGTGATAAGGAAGATCCCGTTACCTGTTGCATTCCTCTTCTCCTAAAGGAATTAGGATGCCCAATTTGTTTCGGACAATAATAATACCGTCCAATAGCCGGCTTTGGGGCATTATATATGGTTCTTTTCAATTGGCATCAACAATCAACACACTTAGAGTTTCGATCAAATCATATTACCAACATATACAACTCTCCTATACTTTCCATATTTGCATGGTATTTCCTTGTGATTAGGAGAAAATATGAACTTTCCATAAGTTTAAACTTTCCATGTATGAGCTTAAACTTTCCATAATTTGGCTCCAACTAGAACAAGGATTTCTCTTGTAGGACACCTATAAATACCTCGTCTTCTCATGGTTATTGAGCATCAATTTGTAGCACCCTCGATCTGGTTTGAACCCATCTCTATCAGGCAATTTTCTTTCAATATAAAAATTTTCGTCACTTTCTTCACAGCCCTACATGTCTGTGGTAGAAAATTCATATCTCGATGTAGGAACGTCGAAATCATGATCCGCTTGATGTTTCGGAAACTAGACTCGTAGAGCTACATCGTACGTGGAAACCGCGACCAAATTATTTCTATATTTGCTCAGATATTGATCGAGAATCAGACCTTGAATTCTGATTCGCTGGTTTATTAGTCTTGTGCGTCCTGACGAAAAATCTTATATCTTGACTTAGGAACATCGCAATCATGAACGGTTTGCGGCGTCGGAAAGAAGACTCATAGAGCTATGTCATATACGAAAACCACAATCAAATTTCTTCTATATTGGCTCAGGTATATTTTTTTTTAATCAGCCACAGAATCTGATTTTGCTTTCTTGGCTTTGGACATGCTCTACGAAACTTACTTGTCCCCTTTTTTTTTTAATTTCTTTTGCAGGTCTTTGGGCGCATCTGTACGGCTTTAACTTTGAACAAAGATTATGCACTTTCGTGACCGCGATACGCCACGTCCTCATCTAGAGATAGTTGTCACGACCCAACCCCGTAGGCCATGACTAGTGCCCGAGCTGGACACTCGTATACACTTGTTATCTATAGTCATACACTACTAGCATGAACGAGCTGATATAAGTATAAGGGCAAAACATGTGCAAGTAGAAGCTACCTATCTCCGAAGAGTTACTGACCTATAACGGTTAATATCGCGCAAAAAAGCGGGGGGTTTGTCATATATATATAGGGGAATGTCACTAATCAAAACACACGCCGAGGAGGCTACCTTCATACACGTTGCCATGATAACATATTTAGCTACGCAATGGCTGCTACTGCCACTACAAACGGGTACGCCCAAACA